>NC_053031.1:909090-1212121 GCF_016746235.2 Drosophila teissieri | reverse complement strand
TGGGCGCGGGTAATCTGGACGTGTCGCACAGAATCGCTTGGGAATCAGACCATACTGATAATTCCATTGATAATTCGAGTGGGGAATTCGATAATATGAATGAAGTCTTGCGGAAACTCGACGGTGAATCCCCTCGCAGTTGTGTTGACGTCTTCCGAGCTTCGAGTCCACCTGCTCTGCATGGATGCAAATTGGTGGAAGCGAATTGGCGATACCGAGGACTGTTTGCCTGGCCAATTGCCCTTTTGATCTCAATTATGGCCCTTCAGCCCCTCGGCTCGGTGGTGGCCCATTGGCTTCAATTAGTCTGGGCCCAGCAGCTCGGCCCGAAGCTCAGGGCCCCTCCATGCCATTATTGCCCCAGTGCGGTTACCCAATACCAATACCAATCCCAGTTACAGTACCAGTCCCAGTACCAGCCAACAATTGCTTCATTTGCCACGGCCCGTCAAGGTGTCCAACATCTGCTGATGGAGTGACTAATGTGGCTGCGATGCAGTTTTGAAAGAAGGAAGACTAAGTCTATAAGTCCATAAGTGTATAAGTCGTAAGTCCATAAGGAGGTGCCAAAAAGAATGGCCATGCCACCGCAAAATCGCGTGAAGAAAGAAGAAAGAAATTTCTTTTTCGGGTAAAGAGTAAGGCTGAAAGTAAGTTGGCCACTCACTGGGTTGCGTGTAGCCATTAGCCACCTACTCCTCCTTCTCCCCCACTCCTCCTACTCCTCCCCTCGGACTCCAGAGCGTGGCCAATGCATAAGCTGTTTAACAATTGTTAAATCAGACCGGAACAGATTTTTCTGTAGTTCGGCACACAGTCGCTTTTTCATTTCTCAGTTTTTTTTTAGTTTCTGAGTTTCAGTTTTTTCAGTTATTTTGGGCCCCTACTATGACTGTTATTTATTTATTTACAATCTGGTTTCTTTGTGGCCTCTTCTTTGTCTGCTCGCATCTGGACAAAGTGGCATTGTTACTCGGATTGGGGCTGCTCCACAGACTTTGAAGTCTCGTGCCGCTGCCAATTCAATTTTCACTTCAATTTCCATGAGTACAGTTAACAGTTAAACGTAATTTGTTTTCATACTTTTATAACGCACACGCACCGCTCTTAACGACTTCTATTTTTCTATGGGTTCTTTTACTCGGAATACCCGAGAGTTTCTATCCAAGTTGCTGGCGTGGGCGTCACAGTTCAATGTCAGAACTGCCCACATGGGGATTTGCATACGTATCTAGATTTGGGCAGCAGTTAAAAGAAAGTCGGAGCCCATTAGCATAAGCCCGTGTGCATGAGGCCGAAAGAGCCGAAAGAGCAGATCCCAAGATCCCATCTGGATCTTGACCAAGTGGGTCTCTCCGAGCGAGTGGCCAACGAAAGCCTGACCCTCTGGCTTAGTTGGGTGAAAACTGGCTTACCTATTTCGCCTATTCCCGCCGGGTTCCTCAATTCCTCGGTTCCTCGGTTCCTGCTCCAAATTGTGGTTCCAGCTCAAGCTACAGCTACAGCGAATTGACACGATTCCGAATTGGGCCACAGCAGAACGTTCTCAAACACAAATTCGATGGCTAGCATCTACTATCCACTACTTGCATTCTACTACCACCAATGGAGCCGCGTTGCACTTGGCGTCGTCATCGGCAGAGGCATAAATTGAGGAGATTAGCGCGGAGCAAGAACCACTCTTATTATTATGGTAGATGCTGCAATAGGCCAGTTGGGGCCAGTTCTTCTAGCCGGGTCCAGTACTCGTTTTACCGTTAGCAGCAGAATGCACTCCACTCGCGATGCTGTTAGCCGCGAAGAGAAGAGCCGCGTGAGGTGCGGCGGGGGGGCGGTGGGTAGGGAGAGATAGTAGGTTGGGGACCGGGGCCAATAGCGCACTTTTCTATCCAATCAAACTCGTTTCTTCCGAGAATACACAATAGGAGAACTCATATCGCGTAATCGTCAGTGACACTCAACGTTCGAGAGCTATTGCAGCTGGGAATGGAATTAAGGTTCACTGCCGCTGGGGATCACAGGATGCCCCCGATCTGTCGATTGAACTTGGCTAGACCTCTGGAACATCTAGCTAAGCCATCGCTCGCCCAATTGCCAACCAAAGCCGAGATTCACGTTCGCTCTTGCGCTCTACACGTCCGCCTTGAACAAAAGTCACGCACCAACTAATCCGAAGTGGAAACCCTGGCCTGAACCCAAGACGAGCTTCAAGCCGAAGTGATAGCTGGATAGCCGAAGTAAAGATCGTGCAGAGAGAGAGAGAGAGAGAGCTCCCTAGACTGTTGTATAAGACCCTCTGTATAAGACTTGCGAGCTGGCGAGCAACGGTAGCAGCTGCACACCTCCGAATTAATGAAGACTGTGAGGCGCCTGAGGGAATCTTCGATTCTCGGAGCACGACCGCAAACTGTGATTAGTTGGTTACAAGAATGTGGAGTCCCATGCCCCATTAGAAATGAGCCTCATTTCGCCAATTCAGAGTGCCTCTACCAAGAAATCGAAATCGCAGGTAGGAAGAGTTGTCGAAAGCGGGCATCGTTATTACTTAATGATCTGGTGGCTTGGGAGTTAAATATTTCCATAATGTAAAATCACCGATATTTCAAGATTGCGGGTTTTACTGTGCTTGGAGTATAAGTAATACTACTGGTAATCGCACTAAGGATATATGAATTACCCAACTTATGCGTACTAGTCTGCCCATGATAACCTAAGCAGAAGTATATAACTTCAAAAAAGTGTGTACTTCAAAGAGCAGATGCTGGTGTTATGCAATCATTTTATTCTATTCAAAATCGGCTTAGAAGCACTCATCGATGGACGGCAACCATCCGCTGCAGTAGTGCCAGGTGGACCAGGCGGACCATCCCTGCTGGCTGAGGACCTTCTGGGCACAGCGGACGGAGTGGGTGATGTCATCTGACAACAGGGCGTTGCAGCTCAGGCCGCACTCGTTGTAGGAGAAGCGACCGCTGGGAGGAGAGCACCAGTAGTAGTCGTTGATCTGGAAGATGCCGTAGTCGTTGGAGCCGTTGTAGTTCTCGGGACCCACCACTCCGGTGCGGTAGGAGGACTCGTGCTCGGCAATGCAGGTCCACTTGTCCAGCTGGTCGCGGGGAACGCCCAGGTTGGACATCTCGCGGGCCAGGGAGCAACGGTCCATGGTGCGGGCGAAAGCTGGGGCGGCACAGGCCAGGGCAACCAGAACGATGAAAGCCTTCATGTTTGCAGTGTTCAGAAACTGATGTCCATGGAGGGATGGCTTCGCGATTTTATAGCCGAGTCCTCCGCTGATAGGGAGTTATCGCACACACGCGTACTGATACGGACTCCATTTTGGCGCATCGATTGATAATTTAAATTTAGTCGAACCAGAAAAAGTTTGGCAGTAGCTACGATAGGGTTCGTATGCAGGGTTTTAGTAAGCAAACACAATTAATAAACAAATTGAGCTTGCAGATTACCAAAAAACTGACCATCATACCACTAATTACTTCAACTATGAAAAAGAACTAGATTTCAGCACTATCCTAAGGTACACATAAGTGAGGAAAAGTGCTGAGATGACCACGAAAGTCAATTCTCATATCAATTTGTCATATCACATATGCCAATATAAAATTGGACTTGTGGAATTCAATGGTTGGCTCATATAAAACAAATAAACTTTCAGCCTAAATTCAAGCAACGTTTTCGTTTGAATATGGTTGCATACATATTCGTTCAGCCTGGAAGTATGCAACGCATCGCGCATTGGCCTCTGACAAAAGCTGCCTGCTATGTGGGTACTGGGTTTAAATAGTCGTTAGATTTGCTCACCTGCCAAGTATCGACTTTCCCGCCTCGTACATGGAGTCCAGGGAAAAGTCGTCGCCAATTGAGCTGTAGACATTTGTCTGTGTCCCGGTGGTGTCCACGTCGCAGTAGCTGCAGCTGCAGCACGAGTACTGGGAGCACAACGACGAGGCGTCCAAGTCGGTGATGCCAATGGAGCATTCTTCGTCCAGAACCCGCGGCTGCAGTTCAATATCCACGGCCACGGGCGCCTCTTTTTGGGGGGAATTTTCTCTGGGCGAACGACTGCGTGAAGTTGAGGAATTAGCAAAAGTGTAACGAGTAGTGTCAGAACACTCTGAAATCCTCTAATTGGAACAAATGAAGTCTTACCTCTTGGTGCGTGAGTCCATCGTGTCCATGACCACGTTCCAGGTGCGGTGTATCAAGTAGAGCAGAAAGAGCACCCTCGACGTCTCTCCATTGTGCGGCGTTGCGTTGTTGGACGCGTTCTGTCCAGCTCCCAAGCAACTGCTGGAGCCCAAGCGCTCCTGGTCGCTGCTCTTCTGGTGGCTCTGGTGGGGATCGCTGTGGTGCGGATGGCGGGCGGGCAGGGTCTTCGATCGGTACTCGTTCTGCAGACAGTACTCCCTCTTGTGCTGCTGATAGCGGCGGCGGGTATTGAACCTGGAGTTACCCTCGCCGGCGGCTCCCTCGCCGGCTATGTCCGCGCCTCTACTGGATGCAATGCGGTTGCCCATCTCACAGAGTTGCGGATCGGCGCCTGTCAAACATTGCCTAATGTGACATGGACATGGACAACATATGTTAGTTGGACGTCTGCATGGATGCGAGTACGAGTTCGAGTATCGGAGCTGACACAAATCTCGCAACCAGTTTGCCATTGGCTGGCGAGGAAAAAAGTGAAGTGGCCATCGGAATTGGGTCAGCAACGAGTTCTTTTGGGGTCGTCCCAGAACAAATGCCTGTAGATGGCTCGGCTCTTCGGCTGGCTTTGCAATTATGATAAACTATACATCGCATCCCGCCATTGGCAAAATGATGGATTGCATGGACCAGTTTGGACATGATCCTGGACAACCAGAGTGCTCATCTGCGAGGCGTGGATGCCGTCATTTCGTGGCACCTCTAATGGCACGCCATCTATCATCCGAAGGAATCCAGGCCAGCCAATCTGCACCTCATTAGCCCGCAATATATCAAATTGGCGCCCTTGCCCGATTTGATCGCCCATCACTTGTGGCTTGACCCGAGTAACACCCGAATCGGACTATATTCTGGCTATATGGAAACCGCATATACACAATCTTATCTGCTGCGGCCCACTGACGTAGCAAACGTGACCGCTAAATGACAAAACACGATCCCAGGCCCAACCACGGGCACTATCAGTGGACACCAAGCGAAAGAGGGCTGGACTTATCAGTGGGGCACAGTGAAAGGTGCTCTGCGTGGACTGCTCTACCTGTTCGACCACTTGGAAGAAGGGATTATCTTAATCGGTCACCAATTCGTTTGTTTAGGCATAAATTATGGGACAACTTTCTTGGTGGTTTCTATAGAGAAAGAATATGTAAATGTGAGCCATAAAATGGAGCATGGAGCACCAACCAGTTATTTTAGGGTCCGAGCCCTATAGAACCTTTACCGCCAGCGAAAGTGACGACAACGAAGTGGAAAGTTGGCTGGCGTTCATGGAAAAGTGCGTAGCACACATTGACTTAGGTCGTTAAGCGGAGGCGCTACTGTAGTGAATTAACCACAGTAGTAAATATGCCTTCCTGACATGCGCATTAAGCGTGTGAGTTGATGGCTTGCTCCACCTTCCCCCGGTAACCTTAAGAACGCGAATCTCTGCCCTAATTAAACTAAATACGGCACAAGAGTTTATCTTATCGACGGATGCACCCTGTACCGGTCGGCCGTACCAGCAATGTTAACTATAGGGCAAACCGGGAGCCGAGCACTCAACTTTAAAAAACGAGACCCCATCTGGTTCCAGCAGACAGTCGTGTTTGCAGCGATCTAGCGAGCGGTAGGAACCCTCTGTGCTGCTAGAACACTTGGGCGAGAGAAAGGAATCCACAAACCTGAATCGGAACCGAAACGAGGCCAGAGTCGCAATAAGGAGCAAAGTAACTAGGACGCACCTCCAGCCAAGATGAGCCAGAGCCAGAGCCAGCTGAGTACGGAGCAACTGCTCTTCGAGGAGAAGCCGCTGTACGTGCCCCCATTGTCGGAGCTACAGAACGGTGAGTCGCGTTGCTTGGATTTCCCAGCGATCCCAGAGATAACAATACGTGCCATGTGCAAATGACCTTCAGCAGAACGGGCCGAACTTTCCACAGCCGGTTTTCGGTCGCCTCTGCGTTCTGTGTTCTGTGTTTTCTGTTTTGTGATTGCCGTTTGCTGTTTTCATTGAGCAGATCCCAAACAGAAACAGAAACATATGATTGGTCGCGGAGCTTTTGCTCAGCTTTTGCCATATCTCGTGTAGATGGAGGTCGCGATAAAGCTCTAATAGTTGCCCTCTCCCGCAGTTATACAGGGTGCCCTGGCGGCCAACTTCGCCAATGTGGATGTCAGCGTGGGTCCCTGTCCGGACCTGAAGGCCAAGCAGTTCGGCCTGGTGGAGAGTGGCCTGGGCGGCAAGCCCACGCTGCTGGAGGCGGGAGGCCCGCCCTTCCTGCTGCCCCTGGTGCAGCGTGATAAGCTGTACAACATCGCCGAGATCACGCGGAAGATCCAGGGTCCTGGCACGGTGTTCGCCGTGGGCGCCGGAGCAGGTCCGTGGCCCATCCGGGGCTCCAACTGCGAGGGCATCTTCAACTTGTCGGTGAACGAGAAGGATGAGCTCACGAACGGCAGCTACACGGCCACGGTGAGGGGCGAGCAGGAGGAGTGCGTCCTGGAGAAGATACCCCACACGGAGCCCAGGTGCGCCCTGCTGCTCAACCTCTTCCTCAGCCAGGGCAAGCCTGGTCAGGTGCTGAAGATCACCGCCAAGCAGCGCACCGGCGAGCAGAACTTCATCGAGTGCATCCGCAAGGGCCTGGAGAACCACTACGGCGACCAGGTGGTGGGTCTGGGCGGCATCTTCGTGATCAAGAAGGGCGCTGCCCACCAGCACGTGATGCGCGACTTCAGCAAGACGCCCATCAACAGCGACGAGGAGGTGAACGAGTGGCTCAAGTTCTACGAGATGCCCGCCCAGCTGAACGCCGTGGGCACGCTGGTCACCAAGGAGCACGACCTCGACCTCCGCCTCCAGCACTTCCACTCCTTCTCCTTCAGCAACTGGGGCGGCCACTACCACTACGACACCACCCCCGACATCGTCGAGTACGAGGCCTACCTGAACGTGGCCGAGCGGGTGGTGCGGGTGGACAAGCCCGTGGCCACTCACAAGGTGGGACGCGACTAGATCTTATCGCCCGTATCTAGTGGTAGCCGACTTTTCCATTGCCCTGACCCCCAATAAATAATAGTAAATAACAAAACATAAGCTCGAAACCAGAAACAGTCTTTTTATCTGCGCAAATCCCTGACAGGCAAACAAATACTGAAATCGCTTATCAAAAGTGTCTAAATTCTAAACTTGCCTCAGTTACACTTCTATCTCTGTGTTAGTAATTTGATATTTTGAAAACTGGCCATTAGTTTATAATTCTCCTTATAAAAAATATATCTAATAGAAACCCAAAACAGAAAACCACATACTCGTATAAGTGGCAGCCTGTATCAGCAGCACATTATCATGACAGCCGCTCTAGTAGCTGACATTCTTGCCAGGCGATGGTGCGTCGGTCAGTCGCTAGTTCACCTCCAGCAAGGAAAGGCCCTGAACTCGGTGCGGAATATTTGCAGAGATACCATGAGCCAGAGTCACCTTCAAACGGAGCAGTTGCTCTTCGAGGAGAGGCCGCTCCATGTGCCGCCCCTCTCGGAGCTGAAAAGAGGTGAGCACTCCCGCGTGGAATCGCTGATAAAAATAGCTCTCGTCTAGCGGATAGCCCCGAATAAGCTCTTCACCTGCTCCCCAGTTATACAGGGTGCTCTGGATGGGAACTTTCGAACCGTGGATGTCAGTGTGGGAGCTTGTCCCGACTTGAGGGACTCCCAGTTCGGCCTGGTGGAGAGTGGACTGGGTGGAAAGGCCACTCTTCTGGAGGCAGGTGGTCCGCCCTACCTGCGGCCTTTGGTGCAGCGCGATAAGCTCTACAATCTGAAGGAGATCACGCGGAAGGCCCAGGGAGCGGGAAAGATCTTTGCAGTTGGACCGGGAGCAGGTCCCTGGCCCATTCGCCACTCCAACTGCGAGGGGATCTTCAATTTCTCGCTCAACGAGGAGGATGAACTCACCCAAGGCAGCTACACGGCCACTGTGCGGGGAGCGAATGAGGATTGTGTCCTCGAGAGGATTCCCGATGGCGAAGCCCGTGCTGCCCTGATCCTAAACCTCTTCCTCAGCGAGGGAAAACCAGGTGAAGTGCTCAGAGTCACCGCGAAACAGCGGACTGGAGGGGAAAACTTCGTGGAGTGCATTCGCAAGGGTCTGGAGAGGCACTACGGAGACCAGGTGGTGGGCTTGGGAGGAATCTTCGTGGTGCGGAAGGGCTGTGTCCACCAGCACGTGATGCGGGACTTCAGCAAGACTCCCATTCACACCCAGGAGCAGATCCAGAACTGGCTCAAGTTCTACGAAATGCCCGCCCAGCTGAACGCAGTGGGCACCCTGGTGACCAAGGACATGGGACTGGACCTCAGGCTGCAGCACTTCCACTCGTTCTCCTTCGAAAACTGGGGTGGCCACTACCATTACGACACCACCCCCGACATCGTGGAGTACGAGGCCTATCTGAACGTGGCCGAAAGAGTCATCCGGGTGGACAGACCAGCGGTGAGCGATCAGTTGGGCCGAGACTGATTCATCTGGCCAATAATTGTGGCCAAAAATAAACGTCTTCGAGAAAATAGTTTCGGTTTCTGTCTGCTCTTCTCAGATTACCAAAGTGTGGCTCATTTGTGGAGCATTTGTGGAGCCCCCAGGCGATGGGGTTTATGTAAGTGCCAAAAATTAGGGCCGCCGAGCAGCTTTCTTCGAGTTGCAAATCGATGGCTAAATGATCTGTATACCCAGCCGTATAGCCAGCTGTCCGAGTAGCCGTCCAAATAGCAGCGGATAGTGTGGAGCCTGGGGTTCTGGAGCTTCATGCTTGGCCTAATGGGAGCCGCGATACGGACGTCTAGCTAAGCAGGCCGTAAATAATGTTCCAAACATGCAGCAATCTGTGTTTCTCTCTTTGCACCGCTGGCCATTAATTATTTAATAACTTTGATCCATGCAGAGCACACGGCGAATGCATTGGTGAATTCAGCCAGTAAAACGATCCAATGGAATCCTCATCAACTGGCCGTACTGGGGCGTACTGAACCAAAACAACCCGTTTGTTGTGACAGTTACAAATGCCAGTCAAGACCAAGACTTGATAGATGGACTGAGGCATAGAACTTTGGATAGATAGATAGACTTACCCACTCACGCCGACGACTCTCCCTAAAAATCGTATTGTTCTTCCGCGGCTCTGCTTAACGGGTTTCCAATATTTGCATTTATTTATTCACTATTCCCGATTCTGATAACCTTTCTTCGAAAGTAGCACTCTTGGCCGAAACGCGCACACAAACAAACACCGAACTTCCATCGATTTGATCCAATTTAATCTACCAAACAGCGCGGTGAAATGCAAATGCGATTTCTTCGTCCCACGAAAAAAGAAAATCTCTTTTTGTTATTGTTATTGTTACCGTTGTGGTTGTGGCTGTGGCTGTGCCATTGGTTGTTGTACTCGTAACCGTTTTTGTGGCTCAGGCTTACTTGCTTTATTCATATTTTAAACACACCATTAGCACTTTTTATTAGCCGCCTCGCTTCGATTTACTCCACTCAACTCAACTCCACTCCACGATCTTCACTTCACCAGCTTCGTCTGGCTTTTGGTTATGGTTTCTGTTTTGGCCTGGCCTAAACTGTGGACTTGGCCGCGTCTGCTCGGCTGAAACGCGAGTTGCAGACTGAATGAAGTCCGCGATCAGATGGCTCGACTGCCGCCGCTTTCCACATGGAGCTGCTCTTCAGGCGCGTAGCTAGCGAACTTGTTTGGGGGATTTCTACGAGCATCGGAATCGGTTCTAGCCATCCATTCATGCACTCGGAGAATCGTCGGCCCTCAGATTGGGTGTCACTTTCCGAGAGCTTCGCTTTCAGAACTTATCTGCAAGTTCTATTGAGTTAAATTACTAATTTCTAGCTTAAATTAGTCTAGTTTCAATAACTAGTAAATGAACAATCAGTAGATAGTAAGCATATAAGTTCGTACTTTTATAATTTGTTAAATAGAGATTTTAAGAGTGTATTGAAATATTGAGAAGCTTCATCTTTTCACCACTGACTGATGTAGAGAGTTCTAAGAGCAACGCCAAACCCCTTTAGATATCGAGTCGGTTTGACAAGTCCATTGCCGCCACTGCCGCTCCTCGGGAAAATCAGGTTGGCTTTTCGGCTGGTCTGTTTTACAAGCGTTTTTAAATTGAAATTGTCGTTTAATCTCTAATTGGCCACATTTGCGATAGAGTTAAGAGGCCGGGCACGTCGACAAGTGCATCAAGCGAGTGCCGCGCGATTTTCCCAACCCCGAAACCAGTTCCCACACCGAACCCAACCAAAGTCGCTGCCAAGGCTACTACGGGTATCCATTTCCATTAAAAGCGACACGAATTACTTAGCTCTAGTCGGTGCTCCTGTTAGAGCACTTTGCCCAAAGGCAGATCCGACCAGCCCAATCCCACCACCACCACCACCGAGCCCGTTGTGGCGGTGAACCACCTCCGAAGAAAGTGGCCCAAAGTTGCGGCTGGCTCCGCGAAATTGCATAATGATTGATGCCCCAAGGCTAACTGATGTATCGCCATTTTAATGGCACGGTTATTCATTCTCCACTCCCAGGGCGTTTCCATTGATGTGCGATTGTTTCTTTTTCCGGGCCTAGATCCGGAATGGTTAATGTGCGGCGCCACAAAAACTAATGCGAACTCCAAATTGGAACTTCTTGGCCATTACTGAAATGATCACATATGAAACTCCACGCTCAAAACAAGTCATCTCTAGTTAATCTTAAAACCAAACTGCAATTGGCCATTGCCTTCATACAGCCGATAGGTTTTATCTTGTCTTGTCACGTTATTTTAAGCAAATCACCAATTCAATTTACCCAAGAGATAAACTGTCATAAATTATAAGTAAAAGAAAATATGCTTTACTAACTAAAAGCTATCTTTTGGGCTGCTAAATAGAGATAAACTGTCATAAATTATAAGTAAAAGAAAATATGCTTTACTAACTAAAAGCTATCTTTTGGGCTGCTAAATATTAAACAGCATCGTTTTGGGATTCCATCAACTTTCTATAACTTGAAACAAAGTGCATACTTTTGGGGAAGTTTGCTACACTCGACAATACATTGTTAAATAATATATCAACATCATCAACAACTCACCTCATTCTTGAGCCCCAATAACGCAATCCAGTTTGGTTTATAGGTTCTTTATATATTTCTTTTGTATACATATACAGTATATATTCGCCTGCGTGTACACAACTTTAAAGGTTTACACATCTTAAACTGGGCTTTAATTGAGAATACTTCAAAACGTAGCAGCTGATGTTCGATATTGTTGAGTCTGGTAACTGGTAACTGAAAGATTGACATAACTAAACTAAGGTTACGCGAAGATCTCTAAATTACTTTGGCCTCACTCTATTTTGTGCATTGCCAGGATTGGGATGTGCTCACAGTGGGGTCTGGATATCTGGAACCAATCTAAATTGGCTGTCTCCGATTTACAATGGACCCAACTGAGCTACTGACTTTCCGATACAAAATTGGGCTGTTCAAGGTGTTTCTTTCAGGGAGTTCAACTCGTCGTGTTTGTGTGTTGGTTGTGCCTCTGTGTATATGCAATGTACTCGAGTGTAAGGGTGTTTCTAAAGGGGGCAACTATTGCTGATTGCTTGAAGCTTTAGTGTAAAGTGGGAGTTTTGAGTTTTGAACAAAAGTTAACTATTTACATGTCTAATATCTTGCCGAGAGTGGTATTTAGAAACGGAGAAATGATAGTAATCTAATGCTAGGGTTTCTATTGCGAGCTTATTGAATTTGCTTTAAGATTCTCTTTGAAGAAGAGCAAATATTTCTTGAGACTTATCCTTGCTTTTATTCGTAATAACCGCACAAAAAATATATCGTATCGTATTGATTAATGAATTCGCCTTCGCCTAGAAGCACAAACCTACTCAATGTAGATGTCCTCGATGGGATAGGCGGTTTCAATGAATTTCTGATAGAATCGCTGGAAAGCACGGCTGCAAGAAGGAGTGTTACCATGTTACTTGGGCGTCATTCGGGGGTTGCTTCACAAGAACTTACCCCACTGCCTCGGCCACCGGCCTGGTGGACTCGGAGCCCTTGAAGACGTGACAGGCGAACCGCTGAACCGTGGGATGTTTGGTGATGAAGCCAATGAAGCGGTGATCGCGAGGGTGGAATGCGCAGAAGGAGACGTTCTTCAGGGAGTAGAAGTAGTCGATGCACGGCTTCTTGTCCTTTTTGTTTTGCTGTTCCAGGAAAGTGTTTTTATATCAGTTATCAATAGAAAGGAAAGTAGACAGTGATAAGGAAGCTGTCTGCTACTCACATTCGGCCCCGATCGATCCACCATGCGCAGTCCCTGGTCGGAGACCTCCAGGATGCAGGTCTGTCCGGTGGGCGAGTTGCCGTACTCGCCGACAATCTTGCGCACCGCCTGGCAGACGACTCCCGTGCCCTTGTGCGCCAGCGTCTCCACGGAGCCGAGGTAGCCCAGCAGGTAGCGCTCCTTCTTCACCAGCTGCACTGTGGGATCGAACTCGTTGTAGTCCAGGTCCACGGCGTAGGCCGAGGGGAAGATGCCCTGCCTTCCGGTGCGCAGGTTCACGCCCTCGCACCACAGGTCCTCGGCCTCCTTCTGCACGTAGATGGCGTCGCCGATCTCCAGCTCGATCTCGTCGTGGTGCCGCGGCACAAACTTGTGCAGCCCGCGGTGCGTGGCCTCCAGCATCTCCAGCTGGCCAAAGGGCACGCCCCCAAAGGGCGGCGGGAAGGGGGACTGCGAAACGGGAGACGTGATCTGCGGCGACATGCTCTTGAAGTCGTTGGGCGAGTGCGCCGTGCTGTGACCGCTGTCCACGTCGCCCAGACTCTGCATCCGCTCCGAGTCCGGACTGGAGTCCTCGTCCATCAAGTAGCCGCACTTGAGGGACAGAAATGAGCGCTGTTGTCCACCGCGAACTGCTGGCGGTACTCCTCCTCCACCACCACCACCACCACCAGCACCACCGTTGCGGAACTCATCCGCCAGGGAGCCAAAGTTGGAGCCACCTAGAAGATGCAGAATGGAAGCTGCAACGAGGCCATGAGTGGGTTAGCCCGAAACTACGAAGGGATCTTAAAAAGGGCTACCCAGATCTCCAAGTCAAACGCGAGATTTGAAGTCCGGCATAGCCCGTAGAACTACTTGCATGCAGGATACTCTAGCTGGGAACTAAGTTCTCTATGCACTCACATTTCTTGTTTTTCGGTATCTCCGGCAACTTGCGACGACGTCGCGTGGCAGCTGTGTTGGGTGCCAGCAGATCTGTGCTGGCTCCAATGGTCACAGGAGCACTATTGCCACCCAGACCACTGGTGTCCATGCCCAGGAAGCCACCAATCGCGTCCTGGTGGTTCAACGGATGATGCCGGTGCGAGTTAAAGGAGTCGTTCGTGTCCAGTGAGCCGTCCGAGGACAGAGTGACTTTCAGGCCGTCGCCCAGCTCATCGTCCTCCACCTGCCGCATCTTGGGCTCGTGATCCACGAGACCGATGCCATCCTCCTGATCGGAGCCGTCGCCATCGCTCTTCGAGGAGTGCGAGTCCTCCAGGTCATCGTTGGGAATTAAACTGTGAACGAGGCTTTACTGTTAAATCTGTTTTCATGCTATTGCACAGAAATCACAACGGGTTTCCAATCATTCACAGGAATGTCCAAGAGCATGCAGTCACTTGAAACGCGTTGCATACTTTTAAGCAGTTGCATGAGTGATTTTGTGATTTCCGTTGCAAACATTCCCCTTCAAGGATACCGAACGAGTTTGGGGGGTGCTCTTTGGGACACGTGCAGCTTCTTGGCTACAGCAAGCTGCTTAGATTGATTCTTACCACAGCCTTTCTTTACCTTTGACCTTTCAACTTACGAGTAAAATGCATGGGGATTGTTCTTCTTGCTGCCTGCTCCAGAACCGAATCCAGCAATCGTGTGTGGCTCAAATATGGGCCTGTGGAACTCCTCGAATTCGCTGTCGGCCATGTCCGACCAGCTGCCACGCCCACCACTACAGGCTAGCTGGGGCTCTCAGTTAGTCAGTGGTATCTGTTTTGGGTTTTGATTTCACTGGAATTCACTGCTAACCCTACAGTTTTTTGCCAACGGAGTCACTTTTTTCACTTCACATGCGAAAATCGATAATTTCCTTGACGCTGCTGGCGAACTTGAGTGTCCCCGTCTGAATTCCAGATGTGAGTGGTGCCAAATAAGAAATAGTGGAGGTCCAAGCCAGGGAAATTTGGGACTTTCAGCTGTCAGTCGGAAGCTCTCATTTTATCTCTCTCGGTGGAGAGCCAAACTTGTTTTTGTTTACCGCTAACCGTCGTGGAATACTCTCTCCTGGGGGTTGACAGGAAGCGCGCCTGCGCAGTGCGTCACTTCCGCTCCCCGTTTCGCATGGGGGTGACTTGCGAATCGCAATACTGTTGCGCTTTGGACACGAACAGCCAGGAGCGGATCTAAGAAATGGGGGGTGGACACCCCCTGCTATGGCCTTTTCTCGCACAAATATTTATAGTATATGTGATTAAAGGATGTTATCACGGAAATCTGTTTGTTTTCTTTGAAAATGTCGCTAGCCAGAAGATCCCAATTTTATTCACAAAATGTCGATTTGGCTTCCAAAAAAGCCATGTTTTTTCCATAACATTGCAAAAAAACATCCTAGAACGGCATGATATATTTTGTACGAGTTAAACAAATAGCATTTAGAATCAATTTGTGTTCCAGTCCTAAAAATTTTTTTTTTTCAAATTTTAAAAAAAGATTGTGATGTAACCCCTTACCAAAAATGCAAAAATTGAAAAAAAATTTTTTGTTGTAAATCAATCATATATAAATAATAATGAATTAGTTGGGTCAAAGCTGTCCAAAACAGTCATTATTTCTGTTTAAGAATCATTTTGGGCCAAGATATGATAAAATGACTGATGTAATCCCAAGCCAATTGGTCATTGTAACTGGGGAAATGGATATCGCCACACTGCCATAACTTACTTAAAAAGAGTTATATATTTATGTTGCATAGTGGCACCACACAATCCATTACTTTTGAATTTGATTTGTATTCAACATTATCAAAGAAAATTAAATTAATCTGTGAGCTGTATTTCATCTATAATCTATTATCTTTTATCTTTCTGAGAAATTAAAGCTGACCGCATATACATATATTTGCACATAACTCAATTGAATAAGCATATAGTTCTTATCGTGATTGCTCAGAATGTCATCATATCCTCACATATAAATACTGAGGTAGGACAGTAATACCTTATCGACATCCAACCCCTTCACGATGAGAGCTCTCCTGGCAATCTGTGTCCTCCGATGGATCCAACGACTACGGCATCTTCCAGATCAAGGATTTCTCCTGGTGCCAGCCGCCCAGTGGAAAAATCTCCCCCATAGGTGGCGGTCTAAGTTGCAACGCCCTATTGACCGATGACATCACTAACTCCCAGTTAGTCCTGGACCAGCAGTGGAAAGCTGCCATCGATCGACAATTGCTTCTAAGTGGAATTTATTCCATTACTTTACACTTTTGAATTCCATTTGTATACCATATTTTCTTCAAAGAACAATAAATACAACATTGCAATTAGTAACCTTTTCCCAACAGGTTCAATGATCCTTTAAATTTGCAGCACGGACAAAACTTTTTGATGATAAGCCTTTGCATAGAAAGGGGGTTTTCGTGAATTTAAAGCTGACCGCATAAATATATACAGATAACTCAATTGACTAAGCACATAGTTCTTATCGTGATTGTACAACAAATGAGCAACAGGGGCTTTGTTTCTTTGCTATTCCATTGCTCAGCATTTCATCATATGCCACGTATAAATACTGAGGGACAGCCGGCGTAGGCAAGTAATACCTCATCGACATTCAACCCATTCACGATGAGAGGTCTCCTGGCACTCTGTATCCTGGCACTGGCCACTCCAGCTATCCTGGGTCGCACCATGGACCGTTGCTCCCTGGCCCGCGAGTTGTCCAACCTGGGCGTTCCTCGTGACCAGCTGGCCAAGTGGACGTGCATTGCCGAGCACGAGAGCTCCTACCGCACCGGAGTGGTGGGTCCTCCCAACTCCGACGGATCCAACGACTACGGCATCTTCCAGATCAACGACCTCTACTGGTGCCAGCCGCCCAGTGGAAAGTTCTCCCACAACGGCTGCGGTCTGAGTTGCAGCGCCCTTTTGACCGATGACATCACGAACTCCGTGAGATGTGCCCAGTTGGTTCTGGGCCAGCAGGGTTGGCCCGCCTGGTCCACCTGGCACTACTGCAGCGGAGCCCTGCCCCCGATCGATGATTGCTTCAGGTAGATTACTCTGATAATGCCTTTAGTCTATCAACCTGGACACTGAAACATGCATTTGCCTTAACAATTAAGGAGCACTCTTTTACCCTTGCTCAATAATTTCACTTTATATCTGTAACGTAACAATATACAGATATAAAATATATGCCTGGTTGGTGTGAATGTCATTCATACAATTAAAGATAAGCAAGAAGTGAGCGGCCTAATTAAACAATGATGACAGCGTAATTAGTCATTGGTTCTTTTAAATTGAACCATAAAATATAGAGAGACAATCACAAAGAAATCCCCTTAAAGCAGAATGTTGTTTCTTAAATGCTGATCAAATTACCCCTTCCCATCTCCGAATTAAAGCCGAGTCGCAGTTTAGAACCTCATTCCCCCATTCAAATGATGTGTCTAAGTTAATTATTCCGAAATCAAGAGCTGCCATTCATCGTGACCTCGACTCCGTTCCTTTCCGTTCCGTTCCGGTCTCCATCTCCGTCTGGCTGTCTTCACTGCGGAGTGGGGGATGTGGGGGATGTGCTGCATCCTCGGGGGCTACCATAAATCCTTCAGCTGGTGGGCAAATAGAAAGTGGACGGCTCCTGGGAGCCAGTCGTTTGTCGGTCAATCAGTTAGCCAGCACCATTAAGTTGATCGCCTCAGCTGATGAGTTGGGGTTTTGGGGATGGGGTTGGGGTTGGGGGTGGAGTGCTGCCCACGCATGTGTTTAGTGGGCCTTTCGCATATTTTAATAGTCAAGTGGCAGTGACTCCGGTTGCCAACCAACCCACTAAACCAACGCATTTCCCAGCTTTTCCGCCTCCCCTGGCGCTATTTGCTTTTCTCGAAGCTCAAACAAAGGCCCCAAGAAGCGGGCGGAAAGAAATTGCCATTTATCTACTATTGACTCTGTGGCAGCATCAAGTGGTTGGTGGCCGTTGGCTGGAAAGCGTTCTTCCTTTATGGCTCGACTTCACCAACGACTTGGTCCAACTACCTAGCAACCCATTTATTTGACCACTCTCAATGTCGCACTCTTCTTAACTTCATATTGATTTTATCCAGCGGGAGTTTTGCGATTTCTGCGAGGGTTTCACTAGGTTTTCCTTACGGTACACTAGTTACTGCCGTACCAGCATAAATTAAACGCCTGAATTTGAAAGTCAAGCGCAAAAGTCTGGCTGTCTGTCTGTCTGTCTGTCCAGCAACCCTAGTCCCGTGACTTTTTCCTCATTCGCTTGGAAGTTGTTGCTGCTGATTAGAAAGTGAAATGCGATCTTTCAACGAGATCTGCATACCCTGTAAGCACTCACTTTCCTTCTGTTTCCAAACATATGCTACTTGCATACATTTATTCTTGTAATTAACGAACTTTTTAATTGGCATTTAAAATGCACATTTAAATTCTAATCGAAACAAACTAGTCTGGAAATAATAAGGACTTCTTAGTGAGGGCACGGTGACGTCATGCGTTAGCGATTTGGCCTGACTCCAACATGATTTGGCCAATCAGGACGTGCCACCCTGAAAGGAGGTGGGTCCTCTGAATGGAACAGAAAAACTCACTTGTAGCTTTTATATCCTTGAACGAATTTATCTCGCCACGCACACTTAATAAATACAATTGAATATGTATCTCCTGTGTGAGTGCGTGTGTGCGAGTCCTGCGGGCTGCCTATAAAAGGACTTGCGCATCCGAAGGATCTTGCAGTTGGCGCTGAGTTGCGCATACGACGCGTGTGCCCGCGGAAATCGCAAACGGAGTTAAAGGAGTAGCTACCAAGTGCCGTGCAGTGATGAGTGCTTCCGGGAAGAGTCTTCTGGGCCTGTGGCTCTACAGGAGCGGCGAGCAGGAGTGGGCCGTCAAGCAGGGAAGTCCCTTGCACCAGCTTAAGAAGGATTCTACCACATCCGGTCCCCCATCGCATCCCAGTCTCGCCAGGCACTCGTCCGCTCCGCCGGAGCCGCCAAGGCTGGCCATCGGTGGTGCTGGTGGTGTTGGTGGTCAGGATAATGGAAGACAGCATTCCCCTGGCGAACGCGTCTCCATCATTTTCACCCTGCGGAACCAGGTGGGAAATCTGGCCAGAGCCCTCCAGGTTTTCCAGGAGCTGGGCATCAATGTGCTGCATTTGGAGCTCTCGCCCATGGAAATGGGCACCAACCAGGCGGACGTCCTCGTGGATGTGGAGTGTGATCCGCGTCGACTCGACCAGGTGGTCAAGATGCTCAACCGGGAGGTGGCCTCCGTGAACTACACCTCCGTGAACACCCAGGGTTTGGCCAGGGCGCCGTCGCTATCGGCGTGCTCCAGTTTTGGTGAGTTCTTTGGAAATGTAACTCTTTTGAATGTAACTCTTTATATTGCCAATTGATTTGGGTGTGAATATTCCTCGCTCCCCGTTTAGTTCTTCTAAAATTAGTTATCATGATAATATACTTTAGATTTCGGGGACATGGTGTGGTTTCCACGAAAGATCTCCGATCTGGACAAGGCGCAGAATGTGCTGATGTACGGCTCGGAGTTGGACGCCGACCATCCAGGATTCAAGGACCCCGTGTACCGTAAGCGGCGGGAGCAGTTCTCCGCCATAGCCAACAACTTCAAGCAGTAAGTGTGTGAGAATGGATTTCAGCCCAGCCGAGTCCTCCCTAATCCCACTCCTTGAATACCACCCCCTTTAGTGGCAACCCCATTCCCCGTGTGCAATACACACCTGAGGAGGTGAAGACCTGGTAAGTTTTTGATTGCATTTGCGTTCGAAGGCTGCAGCCTCGATTCATGTGGGTTGCAACTTGCAACTTTTCGTACAAAGGGGCACCGTTTTCTTGGAGCTCCATCGCCTATACGTGTTGCATGCCGTGCCCGAGTACATGGACAACTGGCCGGAGCTGGAGAAGTACTGTGGCTACCGCGAGGACAACGTGCCCCAGCTGCAGGACGTGAGCGTCTATCTCAAGCGCAAGACGGGATTCCAGCTTCGACCCGTGGCGGGCTACCTCTCGCCAAGGGACTTCCTGTCGGGACTCGCCTTCCGCGTGTTCCACTGCACCCAGTACATCCGGCACTCCTCGGATCCCTTCTACACGCCAGAGCCGTGAGTTTCGTTTTCTTTTGGTATATAAGATCAAGTTTTATGGAAAGTTCTGGTGCATACTTTAATTTGCTTCTGTTTCGCGATGGACCCGAATTAAGGCATACTTTTAGATGGATGTGATATGCTACTCTTATGACTAGTTATTATACAATTCTGCAGATAGTTTTTATAGAACTGATTTGCATTTGCAGGGACTGTTGCCACGAGCTGCTGGGCCACATGCCCCTGCTGGCCAACTCCAGCTTTGCCCAGTTCTCGCAGGAGATTGGCCTGGCCTCCTTGGGTGCCAGCGACGCGGACATCGAGAAGTTGGCTACGGTGGATACTCCAAACCCTACAACTTTCCCCATTTTATAATCAGTTTTCCCCAACAGCTCTACTTCTTCACGGTGGAGTTTGGGCTGTGCAAGCAGGCGGACAGCACTTTCAAGGTTTATGGCGCCGGACTTCTCAGTTCAGTGGCCGAGCTGCAGCACGCAATTACGGCGGAGAATAAGATTAAGAAGTTCGATCCGGAGGTGACGTGCCAGGAGGAGTGCATCATCACCTCCTACCAGAATGCGTACTACTACACCGACTCCTTCGAGGAGGCCAAGGAGCAGATGAGGTGGCTTGCCTACACCAAAAACCACATTTCCAATAACTTTCCTACATCTTTACTTAAAGGGCCTTTGCCGAGAGCATCCAGCGGCCATTTGGAGTGCGCTACAACCCGTACACGATGAGTGTTGAGGTCCTGTCGAATGCCAAGAAGATCACGGCGGTGGTCAGCGAACTCAGAGGCGATCTCAGCATCGTCTGCTCGGCCCTGCGAAAGATCTCCGCCACGGACGAGAACCTGGACGTGGACAGCATCGCCAACATGCTTCACAACAGCCTCAATGTGCGAGGTGGCGCCTCTGGTGGAGGCGTCAGTCCGTGCAGTCCGGATAACTCGGACAACTCCACGGCGGAGGGAGACTAGGAGGTGGAATGGAAGTGGACAGCAATGAAACCTTAAGGGCACAGATTCTCGGGACCACAAAGCAGTACAATTCACTTGGCAATGAACATGTTTTTCCTCAACTTTTGAGTATGTTAAGCTCTCGTGTAAACAGAAGTTCTATACATACAAAGATATACTAGCAAGCTCAAGTTATTAAAGCAACTCTTTTTATGAAATCTCAAGTAGAAGAACTAGATAAATTAAAATACCCGCGAAATCTCCGATATAGTAATAAATTATCGTACTTCTCAAAAGAAGCAAAGTGAGTTGTACTGCAGTTACACTTTTTAAATATGCACACGTATCTTTATCTATGTCTAGCAGTTGTTTATTCAGACCTAAAGCTATGTAAAAACTAAAGTAACAATAAACCGCAACCTCTCGGTGCGCTGTCCTACTACTCAGTATGCAATATCCTAATCCTACTTGTAGATCAAATCACAGTCGCTGTTGATGAGCAGCTTCTTGCTCATGTAGCTGGTGAGGCACTGGACCACGAAGTTGGGAATGGTCCACAGGTTGAAGCTGAGGGCCAGCAGTCGCCACTGCTTGAGGATGAGCCGGATGTCCGATAGCCAGACGAAGCGGTGGCCCACTCGCTTGGACACCTGGCTAGTGACGCCCCTCACCACGCCCCCCGCGATGCCGGAAACGCTGACTCTCCGCCTCTTGGCGGGCGCTCCCTCCTCCGATCCGGATGCGCTGCCGGAGTTTTGCCGAGAGTGGGTGCGGGATCGGGAGCCGGGGCTGTTGCCTCCGGAGGTCAGGTACTTGTGGTCGAACTCCGGCTTGAGGTCGACGCGTGGCGCTATTTGTATGCGGTCCACTGTGTCGCAGATCTCCGCGTTGCTGATGAGGATGCCCGCCACAATGTACATCATCTTGAAGACCCTGTGTGGAGGAATAGTTGTGAATTTAGTACTGCTGTTGGGGTCACCGGAAAGAACACGAAACGAAACGCACCTCACCGTATGTGACATCATCTTGGCTGCGTACGTAGTGCCGTATTTTTGTCTATTTGATTTGATTTGATTTGTATTGCCTGCACTCTTATCAGCGAGTGCGTGTTTTATTGCCGATCTGGTGATGTATTCACTGGCTAGTTTCTGTGCTCGGCACGTGGATCTGCTGATTCGCACTGATCGCGAACCGACTGCTCTGCTCCGTAGCTGGAATCCAACTGAAATCCAACTGAAATCGCGCTGAAAGCCCCGCGGCGACCTGCAACTGATAAGCCCACATATGTATATGGATAAGCCATGTCCGATGCTAATGCTCGGGAAGCAGAGATATGATCGCATGCTCGTAATGGGTCTGCACCAGGTACTCTCCTCTCGCCGTAGAGCTCTGGGCTGCTCCCGGCTGGACATGGGCGATAAGGCGGCTGACATTCGGCTTATCGATCAATTTTATGGATCACTTTTCCACGGCCGGCGTCAAAATAACTCTGAATCGCTTGGAAACTACGTAATGTTTGCTGTACGCCGTGTACCTTGGACCCCGGATTGGATGAGTAGGCGGCGGTCCGTGGTGATTACCCATTATAATGGGGTCTGGTCTGGGTCTATCGCATGAACAGGGTCCGTGGTCTGATAATGCGGCCTTATCGCGCCAACACATCTACTTCACCTTTACTCTGCGCAGTGTTTTTGTGTTTTATTTCATTATCATCTCTTTCAACTATTAATTTTAGATTTCGGCTATGCGAGCCACTGCTTCAGTACAAACTGAGTTAGTCGGGGCGCAAATCGTTACATTCGACACTAGTCTGGAACACTGCTTACTTTGCTGGAGCTTCCCTGTTCCAGCACCACAAGTAGAAAGCTTTCCTGGTCGAAGGCAAAACTTGGTAACGAAAGCTTGTGCTTTATAGCTGCTCTGTTGCCCCCGACTGAGATTATGGGCAAGAAAGTATATGGATGCGAAGATACTCAGGACCAATAGGAGTCTTGAACGAATTATTCTGATTACATCATTTGTTTTATATGCCATTTAGAAGCTGTGTCTTTGAAGTGTCCGACACTGAAGTCTTACACTTACATAGACCTTTGTATTTCCCAGCGATTTTAAGATACAACCACATAGGAGATTTAGATGTTTTAAAGGGAGGAGTTAGGATTATTTTAGCTTTTTCGAATCCCCTTTAAAAACCCTTATTAACTACTACTTCTATGGACTTGCGTTTTCATCTTTGGTACATAAAATCCTGCTGAAAAACATGCCTCTCACTAAGTGATACCTTAAATGTCAGAAGTGACATGTTTAGGCAGCTGGAATGTACGAATGCAGCCCACATGACTTTCCAAATTAAGTGGGGCTCCACAATTGACTGCCCAGAATTAATTTGTGCAGTCATTCGATTCACTTTCTTCGCCTTGTGTCGACAATAAACGCCTCGAACAGCACTCGGTCTTGTGCTCGACCACAAAACCATTTAATTTGTTGGGCGAAAACCTATAACAATAATTGACTTTGTTCCGCCCCGAAACTCCGAAAGTCCGCAACTCCGAGGCCCACACACACACAGGACACAAAGGTGTCCTGCCGAAATTCTTGAGCAACACTCCGGCCCAGAGACTTTCCCACATAAATTATGCAGGACCTGACCACTGGCGCCTGTCGACAGCAAAGTCGCACTTCAGCAGCAGGAGCAGCAGCATGAGCATGAGCAGGAGCAGGAGCTGAGGTCCTGTGAAACAAGATTATTTACAAAATGCCCAAGCCACAGAATCTTAAACACAGCAAAGGTCCATTTTGGGAGTGGAGGGGGGGAGGGGGGCGGAAGAAAAACAATTTTCACAAAACACAAATTTCTAGAGCACACAAACGGAAGGCAAACAAACAGACGGACAAACACACCAAGTTTGTCAGAGAGGCAGACAAGTCTGAGCTGCCAAAAGGTATTCCCCAAGAATGTCCGAGGGACTGAGAACAGTACCAGGTCCTGATTTGTCCCCCCGCCTGCCCGCCACCCCTTGGACAGACACAGACACAGACACAAAGGAGCTGAAGCCGGCATCGTGCACACAAATGGAGACGTTATCGTCCTCATCACTTGGCACCGTCTTGGAGCAGGAAGCCCAGGCACCAGCACCAGCACCACATGGCCACAGCACCACAGCCAGACGACCTTGACACACACAACCACTGTGCTGCTGCAAGCTCATTCAAGTGTCCGGTCTGAAAAATGGCCACCTCCGGCTGCTCCTCCTGCTACTCCTCCTGCTACTCCTCCTGCTACTCCGCCTGCTACTCCTCCTCCTCTGTGGGGGAAAGGATGCCGGGGGCATTCAAGGAAGCGGCAACAGCATCTCTCTGGTCTGCCGGTTAATTGTGGCCCCCTGCCATCCTTCGTCCTTCGTCCTTCTTGTTGTTCTGGGCAATAACCGAACCAACAGCGTCTCCTGGCAACTGGGCAACTTGGCAACTGCAACTGCACTTCTGAGTCCGAGATTTCACAGCTTGGCAGGCACTTTGAGGCCACTTGCTGCCACTTGTTGCCGCCTCGGAGCATTGAAACACGAGACTTCTCGGTGTCCGAAGGATAATTGAAAGGCTGCCTTAAAGACGACCAGCAGCTTAAATGCAAATTGTCGGAGGGCAGGCAAATCGCTTAATAGATTGGAGACCGTCGCTCTGCTCGAAATGGAAATTGAAAATAATGAAAATGCATAAAAAACAGCGGCGGAGCTGAAGCAATCGAACGGAGGAAGGAGTGTTTTCCCTGGACATGATATATGATGGAACCGCAGCAGCAGCCGCCCAGCAGCAGTCCGCAAGTCCAGCAGTCGAGCAGGAAATAATTCCCGATTCTCCAGGGGAGTGGGACATGCAAATATTGAAACGGAGCGATGCCCGGGACAAAGAAATCTAAACAACAACAGCGAAGCATTTTTGGCCAGCCACTAACAATAAATGGCGATGGAAGCTGGAGTTTGGAGCTTGGAGATTGGAGTGTGGAGCTTGGAGTTTGGGCGCCGAGGAGTGCTCAGGAGTCCTGCTCCAAACATCGCTGATTAAACGCGAGTGCCACGAATGCGTCGCGAGGTGACGACGACGACATGGACATGGATTGGCGGACTGGAGTCTGGGCCTTTTCGGGGGTCTGCGTCCGTATCCGTGTCTACGTGTCCAGACGGGCAGGCAGGCAGACAGGCTGCAGTTTGTAGATCCCAGTCAGACGGATGTGGCAGGAGATGGAGCTCGAGTTGGAGCTGGACTTGGAGGTGGTGCTGGAAGTGGAGCTGGAAGTGGAGCTAGAGGTGGAGCACAACCAGCACATGGCTGGAACTGAATCTGAAGCTGGTGATGGAGCTAAAGGACAGCCTCGAGTTCGAGTCGGTGGCAACATTCTGCACAAAGGACCAGAAAAGTGCAGATTGCAAAAAATCAACCACGGCCATATTTGTTGGCCATGTATAGATTCTGGTTTTTTGGCCAAACATTTCCGGATTTTCTTCGTTCTTTTTGCATTTCTCTAATTTATTTCTTGATTTTATTTGTTTCACAACCGACAGCGTACGTACACTCCGCATGCAAATGATGTTGAATGCGATAAGTGTTCCAAGGGTTGGTCACTCCCATCCCAACCCATCTCATCTCATCCCATTCCATCATTTTATTTTCCAAGTGGCGGGTGAAAAAACACTTGAAAAGTGCAGACAGTGGGGAGCGGGACGGGGACAGCGGCGTTTGAAATATGAACTTGAGGGACGCGCATTGTCTGCCCAGATTATGGATGGGTGGCACACATACGCGGCACTCACCACCCACTGCCACCCACAGCCACCCACACACTCATTCCTTTGGCAACATTTGCTGCGCGCTGATTTATTAAGATGTTTTTATTGGGGCGGACACTAATTGCTGGTTAACCCATTGAAGCGCATCTAATGGGGCAAATGCTCTATGCGAAGCACTTTAAGCGCAGCCAGCAGCTCCACCAGCAGCTCCTCCATATTTGATGGCGAAAAATCAAGTATCCGCCAGGTTGCGCGCCATTGGCAGGCCAGTGCATTAGCATCAGCATCGGCATCACCAGCAGCATCAGCTCACGTGTCCTTTGTGACAGCGGAAATTCCCCACCATCCTGCGCTCTGCCGCTGCATACAAACCAAATATGTATGTAATTTTTTGCAATTTTCTAACAAAATTTCGCATTTTTTCGTGTTGCTATTTTATTTTGCATGGCTCGTCGGACGGCCAAGGCTGGCTGGCTGCCCGACTGGTTGGATGTCCTGTGATGTCCTTCTTGGCTGTCCTGGAAGGAGGCCACTTGGCAGCCGGATCACGTTGGAATATTTTCAATGTCCCGAACGGGATGTGGCTGCATGGCGGGATATAATAATTTCATGTGACATGCAGCGGTCTTCGTGTGCTCCTCCTTTCCGTTCCTCCTCCGTTCCTGCTGTCTTGTCCCTTTTGCTGCTTTGATATATAATTTTGCATTTTTTAATGCCTCACTTGCCCCGGGCAACGTGAGTGTCCTGTTTGCCGTGTATGTCCTGTGCGCTCTGCCTTTTGCCCTCTGCACTTTTGGGCAGCGCATAATCTCATTTAGTTGCTGGCAAAACGCTTTTTAAAATCAAATTTCCGCTAAAACATTTTCTATTTGACATTTCGTTGGCATTTGTGGCTCACAAATGGAAATACAGCCGGGCTCTTTGTCTGTCAACTGGCGAAAATGGATAACAAAGCCAAAAAAAGGGGATAGTGGACAGTTAAGGAGGATCCTCCTGCAAGCGAAGCTTGACGGACAATTTCCTTGCAAAAGAAAAACAAAGAGTGTCTGAATATTATTTGCACTCTGCTGCAGTTTGATTGATCCTGGCCATAGAAGATGCCTTATCCCCCGCCCAGCTCCCCTGCACGTCCCCCGCAAACGCATGTCCATCATAATTAATGGTTGCAAGCCTTACGCTATAAGTCGCACTCGCAGCAGCCTGGCAGCCATCATTCTTCTTCCCTGCAGGACACCCGGCCAGGACCTCTTTCTTCCTTCTTCCTGCTCCGCTTTCATCTCCAGTCGAGTTGGCTCCGCCTCCAAAAGCCGGCAGTTGGTGCGTTTCTCTGCCTTTCTGTGCGTGTTCGCTGGCCGCTCTATGTACCGAATCCCAACGATAAGGCGAAGCAGCAGGAAAAGCCAGGAGACAGAGTGCAGAAGGAGAAGGAGATGGAGGAGCAAGAGCAGATGTAGAAGCAGCAGCAGAAGAGTAAATGAAAATGGATGGCAGGCCGCCTAAAAAGTAGGCAGCCAACAGTCGGCCCCCTGCCAAATACATAGAGCCATCGAAAAAAGGGGGGGCAGCTCCAAGAAAACTCTGCGCCGCCTGTCCACGCGGCGTATGTGCAACGCAGCAGGATGCCCACGCGGCGTATGTGCAATGTGCACACACACTAGCACACTCACACACACACAGAGAGAGAGTCGGAGTTGGAGATGCGTAAATCAATCAGGAGCAATGGCGGCAATGGGCGCTCGCTAAACTTATTTGCGCTAAATTATTTTCCAAGGAGTGGCGGTGGTCGCAGGATAATCGGGCGAACGGGCAAACAGGCAAAACGCTCAGGCACTTTAGTCAATTTAATTTCCTAATTAACTGGCAACATCAGTGCCCCTCCCCCTTCCCTGGCCGTCATGTGCGTTTGCCCGAAAGCCAGCACCCACCCAGCCAGGGTCCTTGCTCTTTGGCTCTCCGTGTGTTGGTAATTAGCCGCACACGTTGGCGGAGGTCCTTTAACACCAGCGCTGATGATCCTTGGACGGGCATGCAAATTAAGTCAAAACAATTGTGAGCACACACTCTCCACTGGGGAAACGAAGACCCACCCACACATTGACAATGGGGCAGAATGTCCTTTTCTACGTGGCACATAAATATATGTAAGCCTTTTACGCTGGCCGCATAATAATGTGTGCGGTAAAGCAAGGATAACGTAATAAAATAAAATCCACTTCACACATCCTCGATGGCAGCCGGTCCTCGGACCGCTTGGACCTTTTTTTTCGCTAATTTGTTTTACTTTGTTTATATTAAAAACATTGTTTGCCTTCGCCGGACCAAAGGGCAAAGGGCAAAGTGCAAATGTGTTAACCGCAAAGGACGCCATTTGCCGAAGGGCTGACCGGCCAGCGGATGTCCTGCTGCCCGTGTTTGACATTATGTCAGCAATTAAATTGTCATGTGAGCTCGCCGGATAAGTAAATTATATGGCCAAAAGATGCTGATCCCGGGAGCGAGTGGCTTGCCCAAGGAAGGACCTTAAAACAACAAACCAGCGCAAACAGCACAAAAACAGCAAAAAAACGTGTCCTTCTGTGTTTGCGGCACACTGCTGGTTTTCGGTTAAGTGACCGGAAAATTGGGATCCTTTACGGCACATTTAATTCACACATATGAGCGGCACAATTACCCGAGCACGCCCAGGACATCACCCCTCTCCCCCTGCCACCTCGATCCCCGTCGAGTCCTTTTGGGTCCCCACGTAAGCGTAGACAAATAACACTTAAGCGCGAGATGCCAGCACTGGATTCCTGCGGCTCTCCAGACCCAAAAGCCAGTGCCAAAGCCAACACCAAAGGAGGTCCTGTGCACTGCGAGAAATGCCAAGTGCTTTTGCGAAATACAAATTCCCTTTGCTTTCGTACATATGATATGTACACATATGTTGAAAATTCAATTCAAGGAAAATACATTTTCACATTCCTTAATTCACGAAGAGCATCCCCTCATTTTGCTCACTGTTTTCGTTGCCACGTTGACAGGCAAGAGGCGTGCCGAGTGCCGCAGATTTGGTCCTGCAGGTCCTGTTGGTCCTGGAAGGGGGGTGGGTGTCCTGCGGGGGAAACGCGCAGCCACTCAGCTGCAACCTCGACAAACGACAGCGACGAGTTTTTATATTTTCACGCACACAAATTTCTACATTTTTGTCTGCCAGCGTGTGAGTGTGTGAATTTATTTTGCAAGGAGTTCATTCTAAGGACATTTCGCAGGAGCGGGTCTGCAGGCAGTAAGTGGAGTAAAAACATGAAATCCTTTTCTATATATATATTTAACAATAGCGGAGTCTGCGGGTCTCCACTCCTCCCCTTCGCAGCCGGAATGTCTGGTTGACAGGCTGACGAGCTTGGGATGCCTTTTGGGTCTCGTGCCTGTGGCTCTTTGGAGTGAGTTCGACTTTTTTTTGTTTTTGCGAAAAAACAGCTAACGGAGCGGAAAGATGAACTGCCTTTGTGGGTGTGACACGCAATACCCTCGATCAAGGGCTTCTCTAAATATATTACTTCTATTCAAAGGAAGCAAATTAAGTTGAGGAAATATTATATTCGTTTTGCATTCAAGCCTAGTTATATTAGATCCCTGAAATCTTTAGTCGGGTATGTTATTTTAGATATTTACTCAATGATATATAGTCTTTATCTTTATATAGTGAGCAGATATTTGGACCAGCATATATACAAGTTAGCTTTTGAAGCATGAGTACCAAATTCAATGACTTTTTAAGGTGTCAATTACCAAAGTTAATTGCTGAGCATTCGCCAGTCGAGCCGCCATCCTTGTTAACCTTTTCTCGCACTTTACCCTCGTCTTTTTTGCAGAAGATGAGCTCTGAGCAGATTTATTTGTGTTAGAACAAACGGATTATGACTTCCGTGAAAGTGTGGCGGGAAAAGGAGCGGAAGGGGGCCACAATAAGCCAGCCACTTGTTGGCCCTTTGCGGCTTGCCAAAAGCATCCGCTGGTCCTCGAACGCCTCCCTGTCGCCCCGCCCCCTTTTGGCCAGGATGTGCCAAATGCGCTTTTAATGAGAGCTCGTTTAAGATGATTTGCGGTGACCTCACACCTCTCGAGCTCCGTGTCGGGATCACCTCAATTGGCGCACTTAAATTTGAACAAGAGCAGCGCTGGCGCATTTAAGGAAAAATGCACAGCAGTTGGAAACAAGGACTTTGGGTAAACAGAATGCTGATGATAAACTGGCCATTGGCCAAATGAGGAAAGCCAACGCATAATCAAACACCGAAAAACCAAAAAGGCAGCTGCAACCAGGTGGAGATCCCCCACCCCCCTTCCTCCACTGACCACCCCCCTCTGTTTCTCATTTACCTGTTTTCGTTCGGGAATACTGCCTCGAATGTTCTTTGGCTCAAACAAATTTCTGTTTGTTGTCTTTGGAGGCCTGGAAATTGCGTTTCCGCTTGAGGAGCGCACCACCCACACCCTACCACCCACCGCCCACTCCCACCCCTCTTTTCGATAGCCAAAGTATGCTGGGAAAATTCAGGCTGAAAGTCCTGGCCAAGCAGCGAGTGTTTCCTTTCGGACTGCACACAATCAAAAAGGAGTGGCATTGTAATATGCAGTCACATGTAAAATGAGATACTATAATTACTTTAATAATCTGCAGAATAAGATTATTATTGTATAGATCTTATGCAACAAAGTATTGGATCTCAAACAGAAAAGGCAAACCATGTGAATATATGATTAGATTTAAGCACATCTTGTATCTTAGCTTAAATATCACACATTTATCATTCGAGTTTTGAGTATAACTTTGGCGTTCATCCCACATTTTGCTCAGTGAGTTGCCTGTTTGCTTTTTGCTTTTTGGTGGAAATTTTGCGCCTGCAAATCGCACGGAAAATTCGAGACGAGAATGAGTACGAGTACGAGTATGAGTATGAGAATGAGAAACAGACATAGGCAGCGGCTGTTGTGCTCCGCTCCGTTCTGTTGGTTCTGGGCTTGAGCATGTGTCCCCTTTGGTTGTCGCCCCATTTTCCATTTTCCATTTCCGCCGCCCAGTTTAGCCCCCCATACCACCCTCTTTTCGAAGCGAACCAAACCGAACTGAAGCGAACCTCCAAGAGGATTTCCATTTCGCAGCTTAGAACTGGACCTGGATCGCTGGGTGCTCTTCTGCTTTTCTAAATAATGGGATTCGCGGGCGGCAACTTGCTTCCACCAACTCCTCCCCCCAAAGGTGTAGGGTAGGGGGGTAGGTGTGTAGGCCAAACAATGCAGCAGACGCATGCAGGATAGCCCAAAGGTGGAGTTGCGATGGTGGCAACTCTGGCTCTGGTGGCAGTGGCAGTGGCAATGGCAACTTGGACCGGCTATCGATTGAATTTATTTGCATTTCGCATGCGAAGCGCCAAAAAGGGAAGAACGAGGCGGTCCACAAGAGGCCTGGTGGTCAACAATTCTTTCGATTTTCATTTCCGTGTCCTCTCCAGGCACCGCCAACAACAGCAACAACAGCAACAGCAACAACAATCACAACAGCAGCAACAACAGCAGCAGCAACAACAAGTGAAACAACAACTGCTGGGCAACAACAAACATGGCGCAAAAATCATTAGAAACTCTTTTGTTTAGCCGGTGCACGTTTGCTGGCAGGGGGTAGGGTGCAAGGGGGGCAAAGGGTCCAGTCCAAAGTCGGGAAATAAAACGGCAGAGAAAAGTCCTGCGTCGCAGGCATTTTCCTTTTCGCCGGGGGGATGAGGAGGCGGCCACGTCGCGTATGCGCAATTTTCTGAAAAAGAAGCCAGGGCGCTTTGGGGTGGCTACCCAATTGACCGAGGCCGAGGAAAGGACCTCCAGGGCTTCTGACGAGTGGCGGTTGGTGGGTGGCGGGCGGCGGGTGGGTGCCTTTCGCAGGGTGGGTGCTGCTGATGTGGCTACTTCTTTTGTTGCCCCTCCGCTGGCGGTTACTCCTGCCCAGGACGCAGCTCCTCTCCCCCACTTCTGCCCATTCTGTGGTGCCCGACAGTCTCATTTGCCGGCTCCCCTTTTCTTTTTTTTGCCAGGCTCGTTGGTTTTGCGTGATCCACACTTTAAGCAGCCTTAGCCGCAGAGGCCGCAAGCAGAAATCCTTTGAGGGGCGGCCAAGGGATGCGGGGGCGTGGCTTGCAGGCTTGCAGCACTAACTAAGCAATTGGTTTTTAAACCTGAGTCTACTTGAAAGTCTGTAAATCATTATATTATGTTGTTTTCTTAGTTTTAAATTTACTAGATGTATATATTTTATCAAAACTGTTTCATTTATGATAATATTGTTTCACACTATAGCCATAATATATTGAGCATCCATGAAGTTCTTTCATATTTTCGCTTTCCATCCCGATTCTTCCAGGCTTCCCAGGCTTGTTCCCCAGTATGAATTTCATCCTGTTTTGGTCTTGTTTCAAGTGGCAGCTCGAAGCTTGAAGAGCCTTGGAGGAGCGTTCAAGAGCAGCTTGGAAAAACTGGCAAAGAACTGAAAAACTGGCCATCCACTTCTATGGATGGCTGTAGAAAGGCGCCAGGCTTTCCAGCCATTTTCCGGCGTCTCCCACATCCTTTTCCTAGCTGCTTCTCACTCTTTCTGGATCCTGCTCCTCCTTTCACAGGAGGCAAACGGTAGGTGCCCCTTTACTTATATTTTCATTGCACTCTTTCAGAGGGTCTGTCTATCGATCAATTTTGAATGCCTTTGCTCAGATGATTTATCAAACATTCTTGTTGCAGAAAGATCACAAGTCCCAGAAGATTTCAGGGAGTTTATAGAGCTGTCTTTAATGCTAATTTAAAGCCTCTAACTATTCAGAAATAGTTTATAGATTTAGCTTATCGATAAGAGAGAGTATTTCCTAAATCGACAAGTTAAGTTCGAGTTCCTTTTTTCAGTGGCTTTGGCCATTTCCTGTCGCCATTTCTTTGGCCATCGCTTTCTCTTTTGACTGCAAGTGTGTGACGGTATTTTTTTAGCACTGGCTGCCGCTGGGCTGCAGATTTGAACTCTTTCGCTTTGCCAGCGGATGTCCTTTAAAGGTCCTTTAGCGCGGTTTCCACACCGATGCCCTGGCCACTGCCCACACACACTTTCTTCACGCTGCTCCGATAATTTCACTTTGAATTTCCTCATCGCAGCTTTCCTGCAAAACGGAAGCGCGCTAGTTTCCTTTCCCAGCGGACCGGTTAGTTTTCCGCGTTCTTTTACCAACATTACAGCAATCCAGCAATATCTTCGGACTTTTCAAAGCGGAAAGGGCCTTCATTTCCGCCTCGAAAGAGCCGCCGCGTTTCCCTTTTTCCAATTTGCTAGCTGCCAAAAAAACAAAAAAATCGGGAAGGAAGAAAATGCCTGGCAAAGGTGCAGGCTAAGCTAAATTTTCAAGTATAATCCTACGAATATGTTTATGTTTAATGTTATGTTATGATTTATTTAAAACACGATCACTCAATTTGTAGTGTTTATTTTGGCTCATAAAACATAGGTTAAAGTATTGGAATTACTGCTTACAGCTTACACAACTTTTTAAGACATCTAATTGTCCAAAGTTTTAATTGCAAAAACTGCGAAATTTTGGAATTAGTTTGTAAGACTCATCGAATCATATTTAGAAACCAATTCAATTCTTTTTCGGGTCATCATCCCTTTTGTTGAACCAATAAGATTTTATTAGTTCAGTAATTTTAAAAAATCTTTCAATACTACTCATAAATTAAAATACTACAAATAAACATGCAAGTCCATAATTAAGACTGAATGTTAAATTATCTCATATTCTTGTACATAAGCCTAGCAACAAACTGGTGACCGTATTAATCAGAGAAAAAGGTGAAGGATTATCGAGAAAAAGAAGCCCTCTCAAGATGTCAAGGCGCCAAAAGAAAAGGGGAGCCCCCGAAGAGGGGCAAGAATCGAGGCAACTTGCCGCCGATTCGCCGAACGAAGGCCGCAAAAAATAATTTGCGAAGTGCCACGTTGATACGCGTTTTTTAGCCCATGTGTGCACCCCCGATTTATATATGCAGATATCTATATATAAAAGTATTTGGCCCCACGGACGCACACACGTATATATTTATATATATATATATATGTATATAGATATATTTCGAGTGGTCGGGCCAATCGGCGTCGAGCACGAAGTTCGCAGAGGCTCGTGGAGGCGCCCGAATGGCAAAAAGGTCAAAAAGAGAGAGGGCAAATGGAATAAAATATGCAAAATATACAAAATAGCACACACAAATACCCTGCACACAGACACAAACGCACAAAGGCACACACACACACAGGCAAACGCAGTGAACAAAGGGGGATTTATTTTAGTTGTTGTTATTGGCTGCGCTCAAAACAATAACAACGGCCTATGGATGCGGCACTAGCAACAACAACAGCAACAGCAGCAACAACAACTGCTCGTATTAAAAATGCGTTTCCATAGGCGCCGCCTACCGCGTGACGTCACTAGCTGCACTTGCTGCGCCTTTGCGTCTTTGCCTCCTTTTCTTTCAGCTTTTCCTCGCACTCTTTTCTTTTTTGCTCTTTTCGGTCGCCACCTCCAAGTTTTCGTTTTCGCGGCGCAGCGCGGGGAAGAGGAAGCAGAGAAGAGAGTGCAGCCGAAGCTTTTCGTTCGTTTTCGCTCGTCTTTCAGCCGTTTTTTTGTTGTTGCTCCGCTCCCCTTCTTCATGCTTGCGCGTGTGTGTGTGCGTGTGTGTGTGTGTGTGTAGGAGCAAGCAGCTCGCTGTCCCGCTCGCTCTCGCGCCCCCTTACGGCACTTTAAGGGGCGTGGCCAAGTTGTGAGTGTGTTGCTGTCGCCACTTTTTCTCTGCTCTTTTTTGCCATAGTTTCTGTGCCTAAGCAGCAAAAGCAACAACAAGCAGGTTAAGGATGATGCAGAAGAAGAAGAAGAAAGAGGGTTGGCAACTATTTCGAAACACTTTCTTACTGGACATTGGCCAGTTTCTCTTTCTTGCCACTGCTGTTGCTGTTGTTCTTTTAGTTGTTGTCGCTGTCGTTGTTGTTGCTGCTGCAGCTCGGTTGCAAGCTGTTGTTGCTTTTCTCTTCAAGTTGCAGGTGTAGGCTGCACTTTTTTTGGGGTCTTAGCAAGCTGATTTGTAGATTTGTTGAGATTTTTTAGATTTATCGGTAAGCCTGGTTTTTATCTGAATGTGATAACCTTTTGCAATAAATATTCAAACAAATTAAAATTGATCTAAGAAGTTTGTAATTGTAAATAATGAAAATGAACAAAAAGTTAAAAGTATTTAAAAAATGTATATGACAATAAAATGAATGAAGAATCAGTTGATTTTGTGCTTAAAACAAGTATATAAAAATCGTATAAATAGGCACTTGTTAAACTTGTATAATTGATGGTGAGAAATATGTTTTTAGCAAAAATCTATTAATGATTGCTAAAATGTATACATAGAAACAAAGAAAGTGCTTTATAGATTAAACTATTTATTTTTCCTTTCATACAAACACATTTTTATTTGATTTATAATTTCCAACACCAATTTTGAAGTTTTTCCGAGCAAGATCTCTGAAAATCCAAAATAAAGAAAGCAAAGAGCGCACTTACTTTCGCTCTTAAGCAGCCGCTCTGTCCTTCTCTCAATTCGCCGCAAAAACCGGAAAACACCACGCCGGCGCTCTCATTCGCCGCGAGAGAGCGGGCAGCGCTGTCGGCGTCGGCAGCGCGGCGTCGAGTTTCATTCAATTTTTTGAAATTCAGTTCGTTTATCTGTGAGATTCAGTTCGTATCTGACTTTCGGCGTGAGTGGAGTGCAGCGTTTGTTTGAACGGCCACTGAAAGCCAGCAACAACAACAACAGCAATAATATCGACAACAACAACAACAACAGCAGCAGCGGCAGCAAAGACAGCCAAGCAAAAGCAACAACAAGTGACGTGCAACAACGACAAGAAGAACAGCATGTGTTGCATGCAGTGAACAAAACAAACAGAACATAAACACAAGTATTCTGTATTCCGTATTCTGTATTGTGTTAATATTTAATAAAACAAGAAAGTGAACTACAAGTGAAGCAATCGAGCAGTGAACAACAGACGAGAAGTGTATGTGTGCGTTGATTATTATATTAATTATGGTGCTTTATTTATGACAAATGACTGGGCTGCAATGAAAATCGATTTTGTACCTCGACCATGTACTATTCTACATAAGTTATCCAGTGGAAATGCCATCCCCCATCCCCCAGCCCCCGCCATTCCCCACCATTCCCCTCGCACATTTTCCGCGCATTTTCCTTGGCGCTACCAAAGAAATTGTAATTTATTAATTTATAACACAAGCCACCCAGCGAAAAGGTCGTAAAAAGCAATGTTGCTTGGTCGTTTTCGGGCGCCCAGGAAAATTAAGAAGAAAACCCACTCGAAGGAGCAACTTTTCCAACAGCTCCCGCTTTTCCGTTTTCCGAGTGGGTGGCACGCGCCAAAAACAGTTTGTAAACATTTTCCACACAGCAAGCGAAACACGAGAAAATCCCGACTGTAATTTATTACTTGCTGCATAAATAATAAATAAGCGTTAATAAATAAATACAATATGCAATATATAAATGTGTCTGAGCGCCCGTCCACACACCACCACCACCACCACCCCGTTTCTCCCCGTGTATTTGTGTTCGTTTGTGAGTGCGAGCCCACTTTAAGGACCCAAAACCTCGAGACTGAATTAAATAAATAAATACAGAAATAATAAATAAATAAAGTGCCCAGCTCGCCTGCTGTTTTTTTTCTGCTGCCAACAGCTGCGCTGGCTATAAATAATTAAACGAAAATAATATATTACGAGGAAGCAGGAAAAAGTGTGGAAGGGCAAGAAATCAGGGAGTTTCGAGCTCGAAGTTGTAGGATTTCTGAGTCAGATGCTTGATTAGCAGTTATAATTTTATTTCAGTTCTGTAAATTTCTAAAATTTGTTTAGCTGATATTAACAAAAAAGTTAATTTTGTTTGCTTTCACAGCACAGAGATCATTTTGGATTTATTTAAAGCCAGGCTTTAGTAATAAATAAATGAAAACCTTGTATAATCATTAAATCAGCTTTGAAGTGTCGACTTTGGAGATGTGCGAATCCTGTGCATTTGGCCATTTACTTATTTAATTATTTGAGGCCGAGTTTTTTCCAAGAATCATCAAATTTAATGCGAGCAGCCACGATAAAAGCAACAAACATGAATAAATAAGGGGAATAACAAAAGGCAGAGCGCGGCCATAACAATAAACCAAAAGTTGCCAAAAGCAGCCGAGCAGGAGCGATTTTTCCTCACAGCCCCCCACTCGGAAAACTCTCAGCTCCTCCCCAGCTCCTCAGCTCTTCAGCTGTTCAGCTCCCTCGGTGATGAGTCTCCGGCTTCGTAGCCGTAGCCGTAGCCGTATCCGTATCCGGATACAACAGAACAACAATAAAATAAACAAAAATAATAACTGTCGACGGCGCCGAGGCGCTGCGGCCGCAAGATTTAATTGGAATGAAATAATAATAAACATAAAAAGTAGCAAGAAGAAGTATTATAATAACAATAATAATAAATATAATTAAATTTCATGGCAACAGCGACTTTCCACCCCGACAAACCCAACCAACCCAACCAACTCGACAAACGACCCAAGCGAACTGAACCCAAGCAGCACCACCCAGCAGCCAGCACAAACACACATAAATTAAAATTATACAAAATATTTAAATAAATATAATTACTTTGGGCCCACTCTCTCTCCCCGCCAGCTCTGCCATAAATAATAATATTTAATTAAATATAAATCTATAGACGGGCGCTGTGTGCATGCAAGTATATCCAGAGACAACAATACAAAATAAGCAATAATCGCGCACACAATTACAAAGCGACTCCACATAGCCCCTATATACACACAGATCTATCTATATATGTATATATATGAATATATAAATATAGATATAGGTATATAGATATGTGCGTTGAAATACAACAACGAGCGGCGGAGACTGCGAATAATTGCAGCTCAGTAATATAAATTAAGCCAAATTAAACATAAATAAATGTGTGCTTAGCTTTTAGCTAATAAAGCACATTTCTGGCCTGGGCGTTCCACTGGCTGGTGGGTGGTGGGTGGTAGAGGGGGTGGTAGAGTGGGTGGTGTAGGGGCGGCTGGCAAATACTAAACATAAATTAATAGAAACTCATGGAAATTTCGAGGCGCAGGGAGAAGGGGCAAGATTAATAGGCTTATTTAATAGAGTTATGACTACGAGCAAATGCGCCCGCTGATTCAGCTTGATGTGGCTGAAACACTTGCCCAGATATTATCGTTATAGATCCATATAGACCAATATACATATATTCGATACTCGATTGGTGGGGGGAATAATGTGGCAGACGAGATAAAGCCGTATTATAGCAGCCTTCTCTTTGATTGGCACTAAAATATCTAATGCCGAGTCAATTGAAACGAATTAAATGCGTAGAACGATTTCACATTAGCAGCCCATATACAAATGTCAATGCGTCAATGCCTTTCCCAGAATCATTTGAGTCTTTCCCTGTCTTCCTCTTCCAGCGCTGAACTGCTCCCAGGAAAAGTTCCCGTTACGCCCCCGAAAATGTGTTAGAAACCCCGCGGAAAACCGGCAACACAAGCGACAAGAAGGAAAAACTCTATACCAGCACCATGGACATGACCAAACAGATCGTGGACTTTGAGATAAAGTCGGAGCTGATCGGCGAAATGGATCAGTTCGAGCCCAGTGACTACACAATGGCTCCGCCAGAGGAGCCCAAGATGGCGGAAGAGTCCCAGTTGGAGCACCTGGAGGACGCGAACAGAAAGTACTCCCCCGAAAGGGAGGTGGAATCCGCACTGGAGGATCTGAGTGAGGCGGCTGGTCAAACGGACAAAGAGGCCGAGACCGGCGGAGAGGTGAAGTCGGCGGAGAAGGATTTGGAAACGGAGCCGGCGAAGCCCAAGGCGAGTCTGATGAACGACCAGGCTCTGACTCCCCCACCACGACCGCTGACCTCCAGCGAAGTGGTGGGTCTGCGGGATCCCGAACACACCGAGCTGCGCATGCGCCTGGAGGCCAAGAAGTCGCGCTCCCTACCAGTCTCCCCACAGCCACAGCAAAGTCAGAGTCTTAAGATAGCCGGATCGGCGCTCTTTGAATTCGGCCAGCGATCCTCTCCAGTGGTGGAGGCCAAGATCAAGGCCAATCCCGAGACGAAGGCGCCCAGGCGCAAAGTAGTTCCTCCCGCTGGCGAAGGGGACAATCAGCAGTTCTGCCTGCGCTGGAACAACTACCAGTCCAACCTGACCAACGTCTTCGACGAGCTCCTGCAGAGCGAGTCCTTCGTGGACGTGACCCTGTCCTGCGAGGGGCACTCGATCAAGGCCCACAAGATGGTGCTCTCCGCCTGCTCGCCCTACTTCCAGGCCCTGTTCTACGACAATCCCTGCCAGCACCCCATCATCATCATGCGCGACGTCAGCTGGTCCGACCTGAAGGCCCTGGTGGAGTTCATGTACAAGGGGGAGATCAACGTGTGCCAGGATCAGATAAACCCCCTCCTCAAGGTGGCCGAAACCCTGAAGATCAGGGGTCTGGCGGAGGTCAGTGCCGGCAGGGGTGAGGGCGGCGCCTCCGCACTGCCCATGTCCGCCTACGACGACGAGGACGAGGAGGAGGAGCTGGCCTCGGCCACAGCGATTCTGCGGCAGGAGGACGACGCCGATCCCGACGAGGAGCTGAAGGCCAAGAGGCCCAGACTGCTGCCCGAGGGAGTCCTGGACCTCAACCAGCGCCAGAGGAAGCGATCCAGGGATGGCAGCTACGCCACGCCGAGTCCCTCGCTGCAGGGCGGCGAGTCCGAGATCTCGGAGCGGGGCTCATCCGCCACGCCGGGACAGAACCAGAGCCAGCCCCTGGCCATGACCACATCCACCATCGTGCGCAACCCCTTCGCCTCCCCCAATCCCCAGACCTTGGAGGGCAGGAACAGTGCGCTGAATGCAGCAGCCAGCCAGAGGAAGTCGCCAGCTCCAGCAGCGGGTCACAGCAATGGCAACAACGGTGCCGCCATGCACTCCCCGCCCGGGGGCGTGGCCGTCCAGTCCGCCCTGCCGCCCCACATGGCCGCTATCGTGCCGCCGCCCCCCTCCGCCATGCACCACCACGCCCAGCAACTGGCCGCCCAGCACCAGCTGGCCCACTCGCACGCCATGGCCAGCGCCCTGGCAGCCGCCGCCGCCGGAGCAGGCGCAGCGGGCGGAGCGGGATCCGGAAGTGGATCTGGAGCCAGTGCTCCGACTGGAGGAACAGGCGTGGCGGGCAGTGCGTCCGGCGCGGCAGTGGGTTCCCATCACGATGACATGGAGATCAAGCCAGAGATCGCCGAGATGATCCGCGAGGAAGAGAGGGTGAGTCAATAAATAAATACATTTATATACCTAGGAAGAACTTATAATAATAATGAGATCATATCGTTACAATGCAAGATAGCCAGCGATCTTAGTCATTGCTAGCAAAAGTAATTGCTTCCAAAAGAAATGACTAAGGTAAATTGAAAAGATATTTCGCTGGAAATTGCCCGAGGCAATCAGATTTTTCCAGTAAAAAAACATTTTATTTTATTCCTTGAGAGCTTCAAAAGAGGTAGAAAGCCTATTATTTAAGTGACTAATGGTGTGGATACTTTGCACATTTCTTTATGAGTTCCGCGAACAGGCAGACCCTTCTAATAGAGAAAGGAGAACGCTAAATAAATAATTATGAATTATACACAAGAAGAACACCTATTGTAAACACTGGAACACAGAACTCGCAAAATCATGAAGTCATGAGCTGAGGCAGGTGATCAGTGATCGGTGATCGCTAATAGTGTGACTAATAGTGGTGTTCTACTTGCATGCAAATAAATACACTGTCATTGATCTCAGGAGTAACTGGTCCCCGAGCGAATACAAAGTAGCAGCAGCATGGCGGGCTTATGATCATAAATATTCATAAATAATGGAAATAATAATGCACTCGCATTACAAGTATATGTGTATTACTCGTATTTGCCATTCGCTCTCGCTTCTCATGACTTGGACAGCATGGATTTCTTGCATAGAACTAGAAGGTAGGGTTCCATTTCCTCGATCGCCTGCGGTTGACCCCCGGCGACCCCTTTTCGCTGTTCGCCGTCGAAGGCTGGGCAAAAGCAGCGATTTAGCATAATGCGCATACGCCGCGTATGCCGAATGCCGAATGCCGCGTACGTCGAAGTGCAACTGGAAGGCAGACAATCGCTCGCTTAGTTGGTTTTTAGTTCGCTGGGAAATGCATATTAACGAAATCTTTTGCATTGCGCCAGTCGCCAGTCGCATTTGCCGTGCGCTGCTGGGCTGCGTTGTTATTTCTATTAGATTGCAAATTAAAGCTGATTTACTATTTGTATAAGAAGCCAGGGGTTAAGCGGGGAGGGCGAGGTCGCGACATTAAGTGCGTCAGCGACTTGAAAAATAATTCAACAACATTTAATGCTAATGACGAAAATTGCACAATGCACGCATACAAATGAGCGAGTGCAGGAAAGGCAGAAAGGCAGAAAGGCAAAGAAAATCAACAAAATTATAAACAATTGGCAGAAATTGATGGCAAGGCAAACAAAAGTCGCACAAATATTTGATTTGTTCGTCTCGTGCATCTGATTCTCCATAATTGCAACTAATGCGCCTCCGATTTTCGCTCACTTTTGCACTTTGGATTCTGCATTCTTGTCTCCGCTCTTCAGCTTTTCCGATTTGCTGTTGTTGTCTCCTTTTTTCAGCGGTAGTCACTTAATATTTGACATTGAGCATTATTCTTGAGCTCCCCATGTTTACATCAGCTATGCTAACAAATAACACATTTCCATTTATTGGAGGCAAATACCAAATACTTTGCTGTTTGTTTCAGTGTACCGCATAAGTAGATGTAGTTCCGATATCGAGTTAGCTGCCTGCATATTTATGCGTATTTATGCGAGGGAAATAAATTAAGGATGGAGGGCGAAAACCCTTGGATGTTCCCCTACTGATTTCTCATATTATTCCCAGCTTTTTGCTCGCACAGTTTACTGTTGCTTTGTTAATTTATTGAAACGAAATGAGAAATAAAATCAAGAAGAAATAGACGGCAGTAAAAGGGATGTGTATGTATGAGTTGGCACACCATTTCCCGCACCACCGCAGGAAAATCCACCGAAAATTTGACGACGTCACCAGAAGGAAAATCCAGCAGGATGCTGCGGCTGGGCGCCTGTTACTTAATAGAGTCCAACTTTTGCCTCAGTCAATTCCAAGAGTTTTCTCTCGCCGAGTTTCCCCACTTTCATTCACAGACCCCGCCGCACTCGGAAAACCCCCCTCCCCACACACACACACAAACACACACAGGGAAACAAAGAGAGAGAGATGCGGAGACACACACGCAGCATTGAGGAAACCCAGCAGTCAGAAAAAGTCGCAAGAAACTCAAAGTCTGCTGTGGCACCTCCTGCTCCTCTTCCTGCTCCTCCTCCCAAAAACATTTTGTGCGAGTTCCTTGACTTTGGCTTTTCTTTTGTGTGTTTGCGATTTGTTTTTGCAAGAAAATTACACAAAATTGCCAAGTGCTGAAAGTTCTTTGACAGCCAAGGGCGGCCCACTCCCACTTTTCCCGACTTTTTCCGACTTTTCCCGCTTCTCCAGTACCCAGCACCTCTTTGTCTACGGCGTTAGTCATAATTGCTGCATGTGTATCTCTGGCTGTTTGGGGTTCATCCAGCTGGTTTAGTTTTATGCAAAGCAGGTTGCTTGAACTCCGCTTCGGAAACGGAGGTCTTCTTTCATGTTGACCGTGTGAATCTCCCTTCGGACCCCGAAAATCTCCAACTTAAGTCAAATGTCATCGGCTGTTTCCTGTGCGGTCCGCAGTCCGTAGTCCATAGCTCATTAGAGCTCTTTGATTGATTTGAACCGGAGTCGGGAAATAAATAAATCAAATTTATGTGCTCACGTTTTACATAAACCTGGTGGTGATCGCTGATGGCCGGCCACCCCGAAGAAACAATGGGAAAATGTTTCCAGGGGTCTTATCTGCCGAAAGCCGCTGGGTTTCTGGCGAAGATTAAAGGATTTCGTAAGGCGGGCGGCACTTTGGAAATCGGTCGCCAGAATTATATGTGAATTCTATAATTTACGAGGCAATTTCGATAATTTCTTTAGTTTGTGAGCGGGCCATAAACGTTGCAGCAATTGTTCTTGCTCCAAAGGTTATATAAAGGGAATTTTCGGAGCCCACACTCGGTGGAACACACCGAACACACGGAACACACTCGAAATAAATAAGTAATTTATTTTATGGCTGAAGCAGGCCGAGCGACCCGAGCCATAAACCCACATAGATCTTATCGCCGCGCAAATAATACAATATAATCATAATAACAATTTGTAATCTTAAGTCGCGTCGATGCGAGCTCTTGGCTTTGGTAATTTCCCTGATAAGATTCCCCCAGCCAGCTTTAGCCTCTTCTAGCCTTCTTTTTCTTCGTTCTAGCCTATTTTTAATTCTCTGTGTATTGGCGCTACGTGATCAGTGCTCATGTAGTTCTTGTAGTTCTTATATTAAAGACTGATAAAGCCGGCTGGATTGGATGACTCGTGGACGGACTGAAACTGAATGTGACGCAGCGACTCGCTGAATTTGGCCAAATCATCTGTGTATTTACAGGCCGACGGTGATTGTTTAAATACAGAAAAAAACGATTATAGTATACGGGGACAATAGAATTTTTATAACACTCTACATATATATGGGTTTTTTTCTATCCAACTGCTGTCGAATCATGGCCCACGTCCGTGCACTTGCTGGTGGGTAATTATAGAGAAATATTTGGCTAATTGGCCGTGGGGCAGCTATAAGTTTGGCAACAGATTGGGTAGTTTATGGCGCAACACCTTTGGAATCTGATTTTTTATCGGTTTAGGTTTACTTTAACAGTTCCCTGCTCCATATTGGTTTATAACTCAAACATTGCGACCTTTGTGATCGAAAGTTAATTGATTTTTAGAGTAGCTCCCTTCTTTCAAACTGATGATCCTGGTTTGCCCTCTGTAACATTCTGATTCTGATATAAATGGGTTAGTGGTTAGAGCTAGAACTTGGTAGCCCCTAAAAAGCTGGATGAGTTCGTTCTCCTGCCCATCCCATCCCATCCCAGTCCATTTCCATTTGCTTAATGTTCCAGCTGCGCTCCTTCGTTTGTTTTCCCCGCGTTAAGTTTTGTTATATTTCCATTTATTTGGCTGCCTTTTGTTACACTTTATTTATTTATTCCGCATTTATTGTGGGCTACAGACACACACTTTTCTGTCGTTAGTGCAGTCGCGACTGTTGTCTTTATGACGACTGCGATGACGATGACGACGACGACGATGATGATGATCACGATGATGATGAATGCCTCAATGATGATGATTATTGCCGTAGCCTGTTTCTGTTGCCATTTCGGTTTCAGTTTGTGCTGCCTCGGTGTGTTTTCATTGTAGGGAAGACACAAGAAGAAAATTATAGGTATCTGCCCTTATGGCGCTGCGCAGCGGAGCGAAACAATAAAATATAAAATAAAATATGTACGAGTCTGTTTACGCAATTACAAGCAGACAAACACAGCGCGACCGTCCCAGAGATACAATATTTATAACCGACAGATACGAGCGCTGCAGATACAGATAGAGCTGCAGATAGAGCCGCAGATACGCAGATACGCAGCTACATAGATACTCTCGCACAGCTACGTAGCTACGTGTGCATCTCGCAGATACTGCAACAATTAGGGGCACTGGCAGAGGGAGCGCAGATAACGGTGTAAATGAAAACCGAAATTAAAGAAAATTATCTCGCATCTGGCGGAGAAACTGCCGCCACCTCAAATGGCTTTATAATGTGTTATAATTCGACAGTGCTTACACGGAAAAGGGAAAATGTGTCACTGTCATCGTGCAATGATTGATATTGCGAAGCTGCATAATATCGTAGTACAACTGCAATACTTGCTGGCTTCAATTAGTGTGAATTCAAATAGCTGTCTTCCAAAAGTGTGAGCTCTTTCTCCGCACTTTTCTCAAGTTGCCCACTAGAGGCATCATCTTTTTCTTTAATTCACTTTAATGACAATCGCGAATTACAGCGGTAAGTGCGTGGAAAAGGAAAGCGCACAGTAAACGCTCCTAATTTGGCGAGCAACTAAAAAAACACTCTTTGCCATCGTTTTCTGGCACTCGGGCCTAATGGCGCTGCTTGGAAGCAACCACCGTATTTTCCACCCACATTGCGCCGCACCACCCACTTGAAAAGTGAGTGCAACTGCAGTTTCTTCTTTATGCGAATGCAATTTGCTGGAAAGGTTCGATTGCCGCAACTGCACTTCATGTGGTTTTCCTTTTTCCAGCCGCTTGAGCCCTTTTGTGCATCCTTTGGCAGGCGGATAATTCGGCGTGAAATTAGCCAGCAAAGTGAGCGAAATCGAGTGGGTTTTCAGCTGGGGATTTTCCGACTCCACGATGGCATGCGATGGGAAGTCCATCCATTGGTGTTTGTTTATCTCCACGGGTTGAGTCGCATCTGTAAACAGAAACAGCAAAAGCAACAGAAACAGCAACAGCGTTTGAGGAATGGGCCTTTGAAGTTGCCTTTCCTGCATTTGATTTGTTATTTTATTACTCTACGAATTTTAACACATCTGCTGGAAATGCATCTGTGAATTATTAAATGTATCTTGTATCTTGTATCTGGTATCTGGTACCTTGTTCCGCTGCTCCTGTTCCAAGCGACGAACACATGTAAACGGAATGTTCTCTACTTCGCCATCTTCTCCTCTCGCGCGCACATCAATATTTATTACTTTGTGTACATTTGCCGTAGAACAAATTCTTTTTCATTTATTTATTTTCCCTCTGCACTGCATTTCTTAATTTAGCCATTCCTCTTCATCCGCTTCGTTTGTGTTTTATTCCCTTCCTTTTCGGCCCTTCCTCCTTCTCCCTCTTCCAACGACTGCAATTGTTCTTTTTTGTTGCACCCCCGCTTCGCCGGCAGAGAAATGAACAAAGAAGGTCAGAAAAGGGGGTGAGGATCTTCCCAAATCGAATCATGAAAGATACTTTCATAACTATATATGTATATCTCAAACACTCAAATATCATATATCTTATATCTTTTCCAATGACCAAAACTACATCTGTTTTTCAATGTAATTTTAATACTTCACACATGTTTCTTAATCTGGTGAAGTATTTTTTTCCAGTGCTGACTTTTCTTTACTTGTGCACTTCTTCCCTTTTTTCTGTGGCGTGTAATTATTACGATTGGATATATAATTTGTAAAGAGAAACATATGTTTCCATTTTAGTTTTCTGTGTTACTTTTTATTTTTGAGCTGCTCTGGCCGGCTGCTGATGTTATTTATGCACTTTATTAGTTGTATATGGTTTGGTTTTCTGGAGTGGAAGCGGGGTATTATCATTGTAATGCCCCATAAGTCAGTGGGAACTGTTTGGAATGCCATTGAAAGCTGCTTTTCTAATAGCTGAGCTCTCGGCGGATGGCAGATAGCAGATGGCTTTCAATCTATCTGGGAAAATGGCCAAGTAGGTCCGCCAGATATATGTATGTATATCCCGACAGCGGATGCATCCACCAGATACTCATACTGCAGCACCTGAGCTCAAAAATGCAAATGCAAACGTCGCCTTTTCCAGGTAAACAGCGACTCAGAAACTATCGCATTTACAATATTTGCTCAACGAATACATTTTCCACTCAATATTTATTTAACGGCAAACAGGAATGTCAACAGAAGATGTGCTTAAACAAAAGATAAACGCTAAGTTCGCCGTCGACCACGCCCTGTGCCTTGTAGCTGCATCTCGTATCTTGTATCTTGTATCTGATGGATGCGAAGTGAGATGCGTGTGGCTGCGGTTGTCCAATTGACACCATTTACCATTTACTCCTCAGCGCGGATTCTGCGGTGGCTACTGTCGCCTGCTGCTTCTGCGATGTTGCATGTTGCAGCGGGGATGTTGCTACTACTGCTGCTGATACTGCTTCTGCTGCTGGTGGTGAGATGTTGCCGCCGTGGCGATGACAGGCCGCAAGCCGCAGTTGCGCCCAGCGTCTCAGCCAGTTGTCAGCGGGCCACGCACTTTTTGGTGTCACTGTACGAGTCTATTTGTCTGCCAGAAGCAACAGATGCAGCTGCACTGAGCGAAAGCGACACTGCGACACATGCCTATTTACATTCATTAATCATTTTTATCCCATGTTTGCATCAGCACAAGCTGATCTTGGACAGGATTTTCTGCCAGTGTACAGCCTCTTTAGAGACAACGGCAGCCGTCGCATTAATTCTTAAGCAATATTTATAGTTGTATTTTGTCAAATATTTGCACAGTTTGTTTTGTGCGCTGTCACAGACATTTATCAAGAGTCTGCAAATGCAAATGCAACTTGCAGTTGCAACTGCTGCACTTGCAGTTGCACTTGCGTTTGCATCTGTATCTGTGAATGCATTTGTATCTGCATCTGCATCTGTATCTGCTAATTGCCACTAGTTTCGCAGCCGTTCTCATCGCCGTTTCGGCGTTCATTCATTATATTGTCGCCTCGAGTTGTCTTTTTCATCTGTGTGAGGTCAAATTTACTTTATTAATTACAACCGCAGCAGCGGCAACCGGCAGCAATAAATTTAAATGAGTCGCAAATGTGTGCCGCTCATTTCGGAAAACACACGACAAAAATTGGAAACTAAATGCTGCCTAATTTTTTAAATTGCCGCGCTTGGGGAACCGAAAACGCTGACTCGATTTGGCGACCCATCCTACACATGAATGGTATCTAGTATCTATTATAGTATATTTATTTATTCGCCTTATTCCAGGAATACCTACTTATTTTCCTCGCTCGGCATAATTAATTAAATATTTTCATAGCCCGGTGTGTTTGCCTACTTTATAATGGGCCGAGCAAAACTAAATAAATTTCGCGCCGAGCTATAATTAAATTTATGTGGCTGAGTCACTTTCGTGTGCGATGAATGGACGCCAACTTGGTCAATGGTCTATGCCTCTCGTCTCTATGCTTCCTCGTCTATCTGTGTGCTCAAGTCCAATTCCAATTCCAAGTCGAAGTGGAAGTGGAAGTCGAAGTCAGGTCTATATGCCATATATTCCATTTATGCCATTCCATTTATTATATGTATATTAATTTATTGAAGTGCTGCACAATGGCAGCCAGCGGGGAAAACGCCGAGTCAGCGGATTGTAATTTAGCAATTCCCACAGATCTCAATGCATTTCTGCCGGTGATTAATTGCCGTGCTTATTATTATTCATTTCTGTGTGTGTGGCTGCTCTAAAATCTCAACTATTTTTCTGACATTTACTTGAGGCATTTGCCATTATTCACCCCACCCACCTATCCCATCACCGTGCAAAGAGTTTGTATTTTATTTGAAATACTTTCTGGCTGCCGAACGAACAGGTCTTTGAACTGTTTTCGCATGTGCGCCAGATACAAAATACAAGATACAAGATACCCGCCTTTTGTTGTGTGTTTCTGGGCTTTGCTTGTTTGCTCTTCGGTGCAAAGGGGGGGAGGGGCAAAGGAACTTATGCCAACGAGCATAATTACTCGAAATTAAATTCTAAATTTATAGTTTGCATTAAGGCATTACGGCATTAAGGCATTAAGGGAATGACTAAGAGACAGCTCGGAGCCGTTGTGGGTGCGACTTTTGTGTTTTTCGTTTTGGGTTTTCAGTTTTCAGTGTTCAGTTTTACATTGAACATTTTCTCATTTGCAAATGATGCTGCGGCTGATTCATGTCACCAGATTATAATGAAATTGGTTTATTAGTGATAATTCGGGCTCTTTGCTGTCTGCTGGGGAGTGGCGTTCTTTGCTCAGGAGTCGAATGACTCAGGCCGTGAATTATGATATAATAAATTTGTCAGATAAAGTGCGAATGGAATTGAGTTCGATTCGGAGTTGTGCATTCGCAACAAATTCCACTTATCTGATATTTTGAACAAGTCTCTGTAGTTGGAAAGAAACCATTTCCAGCTAGATAATCAGTTCGAATCGCTGAGCTACCAAACTTGTGATTATTGTTCCCCGAAAGGCTTCTAATTAGGCACCTGGTCAGCCGTCTTGCATGTAATTAGCCATAAATTGTAATTAATACGCTGGTGAATTGTAAAAAAAACTTCAATTGAATCCAACAATTAAGTGTGGCAACGGCAAACTAATAAATACATATATAAATTACACGACTGTCCCGCGGAACAGGCGCTCATGTCAATCGAAAGCCAACGCCTGCCATGGTCATTAAAACTGCCACTCCCCCTTGGATTCCGCCCCTGAATATATATAAAAAAAAAGAGAATACAATATACTTAATCGCATATGCATAAAGCGAAGACAAAGGAACGACAATCCTCGCTGTAATTACACAGAAATTTAAATAATAATAAAAAGTGGGAAAACTTTTACGTTGATGACTCCCGCGCTGGCAAGCCGGCAATTAAAATATAAAATGTTAAAGAAAAAAATCCGAAGCGACTGAGTGGCGGGTGGATACAATAAAATATGATCGTGTAATTTTTTATAGTTTTAATTAATGGCTTTTCTTAGAGACTCACCCTCTCCTCTCTCCTGCCCTCGCATATCGCATGTATTTTCCATTTCCATTCGCCTCGAATGTGTTTCTGTTTCTGTTTCAGCATTTTCGTCGGTCAGTTGGGCCACATTCGTAATTATATAGTTTTATTGTAAGCCACAAGGTATTTTTCACCTTTGTCATCGTGACGGTGGGGTTTTCACTTCGCTGGCATTTCCCTTGGCCATTTCCCGCTTTCCCAAGCCCGCTACCATTTCCATTTGCAGGGTGCAGCGGAAATGGATGAAAAGTCGTTTCTATATGCTTTACAATCTCCTTTTAACCAATCCCCAATATTCCAGTTTGCCATTGAGATTTATATACCAAAACCAATCGAACGTTGCCTCGCGATTCGAGTCTTATTTATAGCCACCGAAAGTGGCGTTATTAATAATATTTATTTAAATGGTTACTTTATTAATCAAAGCTCTGTTACACGTGCGTTCTGATTTTGTATCTTCTTTTGTGCGAATCCGTTGGCGTTGCTGTTGTTTTGCGCGTTTTTAGCGCGTTTTTAGCAGCTCGTTTTTTGTCGTTTTGTGTCGCTTTGTGTGTTTATTTGCATTAATTATTAATTTGCTCGTTTGGCAGTTTGGCAGTTTGCGCATGCGCAAATGTTATAAAAACGCTGGGGAAAAAATAACAAAAAGAATCGACACACGGTGTCCAAATGTTTGAATTTAATTTTAATACATTTCGCCCGTGGCCAGCGATCTTGGAGTTTTATTTTATTTTGTTAGTGTTTTTTCTGTTTTTTTTTCACTTTTATTAGTGACTATCAGGCGGCGTGTGGCGGCTGTCGAGTGAAAAATCAAATACTCGTACAGCTCGTACTCTGATGGATTCGCTCTAGGAACTATTTACGATTAAAGACTCTAACTCAAAAACGGCTCTTTTGGGCAGCTAATTATACAACTCTCCGGGGGCCAGCGACCTAATGAGCTCCAAAAAACCAAAAAACCAAAAACGAGCTCCTCATCCAAGACAACATCATCATTTAAAAGGCTAAATGAAAGCATTTCAATTGTCTGCACGAAAGCCCCTTTGGAAAATAATGTAGCTGAACAATAGTTGGAGCTCCGAACCCTGAACGGCTTAACCCTTGTTTGCCCCACTCTTTTTGGCGGTTTGGTGTTTTGGTGTTTTGGGGTTTTGGGGGCCGCGTGACGCGACAATAATAAACACACACACACACAGACACACAGGCCATGCATTCATCGTAATAATAAAATAATAAAAGTGTAAACAAAATGTGTTTTGTACGCCATATCAAAGAACGAACCTCCCCGAAGCCATCGCCATCATAATAAAAATAATAAAATCCATCTTGGCCAGCTGGCTACATCATAAACTCATGGATGTGTACAGCAAACTCGTGGATGGCGCATTTATTAATCAAAACTATCTTGTTTGTTATTGCCATTGAGCGCGGCATATTTCTCGTCAATTTTAACTAATAAAATTTAATTTATTTAAATTCCGAACGCTCACATAGCCACACACTCGTAGTCGCATAGACCCACATAAAATCAAATCAAATCAAATCACAAACATTGTCCGATGAGCCTACAAAAATAAATACTCGCACAAAAAGTAGGCAAACAAGCGAATATCTCAATATAAACGAAAAGAAAAACACTAATTCGAATAATTTATGCCCAATGGCCAGAAAAGACATAATCCAATGGCCGCACAAAAGTTTCTTGTGAAACAAAGTGATAAAAGCACAGTCACTGCGATCGACTTGGACTATGAGTTACCCAGTAATCTGGTGGAATCGTCGCCTAATCCACCTGCCAACAGGTGGTCCAAAATGCCCAACGTGAGGCTAAGAGGTACTCCTCGGAGCAAATTACACGAATTTAATAATAATAAAACTAAAACGTGTCTGCATAAATTAATTAATAAGTCAATTTCGAATGTGAATGTGGCAGTCAAGCGCAGACGAAGACGAAGATACAAAGATACAGAGATACAGAGATACACAGATAAATTTAAATATATTACTGGAAGCTGCGAACTGCAGATAAGTCAGAGTTCCCATTTGTATTACTTGAGCGGAAGAGCTCGACGTGGAGGGTACCCTCTAGAAAGGTAGCTGCCTCCGCCCCCGAGCACCAGCTAAGGGTTAAGCTGCTGGCTCTGGAGCCCGGGTTTATAAGCAACTTTTTATGCATTATTCTTTTTATCGCTTTTACAGCCAACTTAACTGCTGGCCGCCTTTGACGCTTTCATTGTCAGTCATTTGCGTGCCGTAAAAACACACAACTTTATAAGGAAAATAAACGCAAGACATCTTGGCAAGTGGGGAAGGGGAAAAGACAAAAGACAGGGCAATTGAATTCGGCCAACTTCCTGGGCCATGGACCATGGATCCATTTGAATATCTGAATTTTCTATTCAGTAACCCCAACCAACCACACATAAATAAGGAAAACTTTTAGTGGGCCGCGGCAGCATCCGAAATTTCCGCGCGGCGGGCGACTCATTAAAAGTAAATAAAAAATCAGATACTAAAAACAATCGAGAGGCGTTTTTGGGCGCTTGTTGAAAAAACGATGAACGATGTTAAATAAATAAAAATATATAAATACACATCAAAACACAAATAAAACGGATATTCAAAGAGCAAACATCGCAGGCGCGACTGCTAAAATGCTCGGCCACGCATTTCGACAATGGGGGTCGTGTAAATTTCTAAAGCCAACTATGCGGCCTGCCACGCCCCCAAACGGAGGGCATACTTGGGAAATCTGTTGGTGCACTCGGAGAAATATTTTACATTTTTACAAATATTTTATCGTTATTTAGCAACAGAAATATGAAAGTGTTTAGTTCTGATTTTTGATTTTTCTTCACATGATTGAATATATGTTTTCTTAATCCATCCAATTATTTCTCTCGGTGCAATCGAAAGTTTTGCGTTCGGATTCGCGTCCAGTTTGATTTATTTCTGCCAGCGAGGCCAAAAATAAATACCGCAAATAAATAAAAATCTAGTTTGGCAGTTATTTATTTTATTAATTTGCGCTGCGCGTGTTGCCTCCGAAAAATGCTGCTTCTTTTGGCTGCTGCTGCCATTGGAAATGATTCACTTAAATTCAAATACACTGGCGTTTAATATTTATTTCGAGCGTTTATGTAATGCCCGTTTTATTATTTCATTTCATTTTCGCAGCGCTGCCTTTCCTTAGCCAGCAAATTCATTTCACAACAATGTTTCCGCCGCTGCCGTTTTGTTTATAATTAAACGCAGAAAGCGTATTTCTTAATTATTTATTTTATTGTTGTTTATTTTTAAATGGGCTACAGACAATTTCCTGCACTTCAAGCGAAACAAATAAAGTGACGCAGCAACTACACACTACTTTGACTTTCCAAACCCCCCATTTTCCCCCCCAAAAGCAATTGAAAAGCAAATCCGAGATGTGCGAGTGGGCATTATTAGAGTTCAGAAATGATTATATATTTCCCTCACAGCGGATAATCACGAGGTTCCTGAAAGAGTGCCCCTGAGTAGGTCCGAATATCCTGGTATCTGGCTAGATGCTCCTGGCATTTGTGGGCTGATCCAACAAAGGATGCGCCGACTTAAGCCTGTGTGCTAAGCCCGAGTCAAAGCCTCCGCTTCTCCGATTGGAATCTCCGTAGAGTGGAGTGGAGTGGAGTGGGGAGCAGATCCGCTAATTGCCAGAGGTCCTAATGCAAATTTAATCCGTGTGTGTTGCGAATTATTTTCGCCGTCCGCAGACTGCAATTGCAAATCAATTGCAACTGCAATCTCAGCTGCTCCTTGTTTGTGTCCTTGTGTGTGCCTGCGTGTGTATTTACATATGTAATGGTCTCGAGTGCACACACACCCACACACATACACACTTAGTCCTCGACTATAATAATTATCTTGAGCAGACAGCGCTCGACTAAATCAATATTATGGCTGACTAATAAAGGTGTTGCCCACACACTCGCAGCTGCACGGATTTAGATACAGAATTGAATATGAAAGCAATCGCCGTAGCGCCAGTTGCAGATACATTTGCAGGTACGTTTCCAGATCCAGATACAGATACAGATGCAGATACATCTAGAGATACAAACACAAATTCCCATACAAGTGCATTTGCAGTGGACGAACGTTTGACAGGTCAACGGAAAAGGGCATTAGAAATAAGTTGGAATAATATAAATGGAGAGGAGTTGGCTGCACTGCCAGAAAACAAACTGGATAAATAGTGCTTACTCCTCAACGGGTTCTGCGCTCTCTAAATCGAATATATAGTCTCTAAAATGATTAGCACTTTATTTATATCCTTTTTATATGCACCTAATGCATCAGCTCGTGTTTGAAGTGCACCTCATGAAAGATTTAGAAGTCCGGGCAGGGTGGCCTTCTGTCCACTGGACCTTAATGAGGCCCCACTCCGATTGGTTTTTATCCCCGATTTGTATTAATTACAGCTACATACCTCCGCAGCTCTGGCACTCCGTAGGCCCCACTCTTTGGCGGCGCCATTTGGGGGATCGTAGAAAAAACAATCAAATATGCATTTTAAAAGTTGCCCGACTTTGGACTCCAGTCCCTCCTCCACTCGCCCCGCTTGCAGCTGAGTTCATTTGAGTTTCGTTTTGGAGCGATCCAACTCGACTCGACTCTACTCCCCCATGGCCTACAACTCAAACAGCAGCCAAAGCCCAGACCAAACCATATTTGTCTAACCTGGGCCCCCACACACACACATGTACGGTTGGCATGGTGAAAGGGGGGTTTAGGGGGTTTCGGGGGTCCACGGGCCTCTATTTGCCCAGGACCCCGGTGCCCGAGTGCAGGCTGCGCTCTGTTTTTAGACAGTGGGCGGCGCAGCGCCTCTCTATGCTATTCAAAAAATTTAATGGCATTTTAAATAAGAAATTACACAGGCCGTGCATATTTCATAAGACTTCGTATGCGCCGGCGATGTTCGACGCGGCTCAGAGTTCGGAAAGCAGGAAAAGCCAGGGGGATGGCGGAGGTGGAGGAGGGGATGGAGGTGGAGGCCCTCTGCCCGACTCCCCAAAGTATCAAATGGAAAAACTGCGGCCCAAGAGCAAAGAAAAGCGTGCCACGGCTGCAAAATAGTTGCAGTTTTCCGCCTCAAAGCAAAAGAAGCTGGGGCAAGTGATCGACGAGGAAATACCTTACGAGGAAGTAGGAATTCAATGGTGCACGATGCTTTCTGCTTTCAATTTGAATACGTACATATAATGGGTATTTAAGTTTGGTAGGCTTAAATGTTATTCACTAATTGATAGTACAGATAACCCTGCTATCTACGCTCCCCCCCAGTAACTAAATACGACTACTCAACACAATTATTCAGTCACACCCTTCCACCACCTTCAACAGCCCGTCATACCCCGCACACCTCGCAAAATAATGGCGGAATGTTAGCTGTAATTCTAGCTTTATATGGCCGAATGGCGAGTTGCGAGGTTGCAAAAGTTGTGCTACCTTTTTGCATAGCTTTGCGCTCATTTAATATTTATGTCTCTCTAAATATTAAATATTATTTCAAGGCTTTGCAGTGCGTTTCAGGCTACTCCCCCCTACCCCCGCCACCCAACCCCTTTGCCCGTTTCGCAGCAGCATTTCAGATGCATTTGCCGTTGCCGTTGCAGTGGCCGCAGTTTTTGCCCCTGAGCCATTCGATTGAGAAGCGAAAGCGTAGCATACATTCGAGCGCTTGACCGGAGTCGGATTTTCGCTTCCTGGCTTTTCTTTTCTTTTTATTTAAACTTGCGAGATTTGCGCGCCCATGAATAATTACCCAGCCAGAGCCTTTCTTCTCCGGCTTCTGATGATGATGATGATGGCGGAGGCGTGTTTTCCGCTTTTCCGCTCTAGTCTGGCCAGCTTATAGTTTAATATTTAATGACTGTGTGCAGCCGTTTTAACACTTTGTAGACTTTCTCCTCAGACCCTCACCACCCTTCCTTCCCTTACCACCTAGCACCTACCACCCTTCGCTCTGCTCCAGTGAAAGCGCGCTTTCAATCAGCTCAAAGGACACGCAAGGCTCCACGTCCAGTCGCAGGTCATTACTTTACATCCACTATATATCCTTTACATCCAGCCAGCCAACAATGCTCAGGCTTCGGGAGCAGCGGGGGGAAGATGTTCTGGCGACGTAGCCTCATTATCCGCTATGCTAAAAACAATAAATTACTATTTGCAAGAGGTTAATTTTTACCTGGCCGTTGCCAGCCAGCAGAAATTACATGAGCAACGACTGCAGAACTCACAATTGCTCGACAACTGCACAACCATAACAATGTCGGCCAAAGCTCAAGTAAATACGGCAAAAGCCAGGGTCGAACTGCCCACGAATGCCAGCCAACACATGGACACAACCCGCAGGTCCTTAGAAATGGCAGTGTGGGTTGAACTACCATTGAAAAAACTGCTACACTGGCTTACAAAAGTTGTTACTGCCTGATTTAAATGCATAAATAAAGTTATATATAAGTTAAGCATATACTTTTAGAGTATGGTTGGCAATCGTGTCACGCGGGCATCGCTGGCAGCACTGGACCCTCGCCAAGTCCGAGTTCGCAGGACAGCCGAGCAAGACAACTTTGGGAGGGGTCAGCAACGAGGGCAGCAGGAGAAGGGAAGGGTGCCTCAGATCGCGGCAGTTTCGAGTTCGAGGGTCGCAAAGAAGTCGGCGGCCCATTTGAATGTTTTATAGCCATTTCTGCTGTGTTGCCGTTTCGCTGTTCTGCTGTTTTGTTGTTCTGCTGTTTTGCTGGCAGTTGGCTAGTCAGTCGGCAACTTGACACACCTCAATGCACGCTGCACTCAACACTTGGCGTATAATTATTTATTACATTTAAATTATTGTTGCCATTGTTGTGTGGCGAGTTGTAGTAGTTGCTCCAAACTTTCAGGGGGGTTTTAAGGGGGGATTTGAAGTGGCAGCGAGCTTCATGCACTCGCACTTGGCTTTTATGATTGCTACAATTATTGTGGCCCTGCAATTCCTTGGACTTGCAATTGTTTATTGTTGTTTGGCCCTCTTGCATTTCATTATATTGCTACTCCCATTTTCCTATATTCCGCTATGTATGTATGTACATATATATGTATGCATGCAAAGAAACCAGATACCGTACCCAAGAAGTATCTATGTACTTCACACACACACAGATACACACACAGTAGCTTTCCCCGCCTCGCGAATGTGTTTTCCACATTATTCGCATGAATAATGCATTGGGCCAATATGCATATTTTATGTGAAATTCGTGCAATAAAATACTATTAAATATTTAGTTGCCGCCGCCGTCGATGTTTTTGCTTTTGCTTTTGTCTTGCGGCAGGCAAAAGAGGCGAAAAGGAGCCAAGGAACCTGAACCTGAGCTGGGTGTCCTGTTTTTCGCGGTCATTAGAAATTCGGGGGCAGGGAGAAGGGATTTATAAAAATGCAAATCGATTCGCCGCGGATCCCCGATGAAAAGTGTCAGTCCGCAGCACCGATAATTGTAGTCTCCGGGGTCTTTGCTCTTAAATGAATTATTCCCGGCGTCTTAGAAAATTAATGAATGGCATCGGGCAGCAGAACAGCAGAACAGCAGAGCAGGAACAAGGTGCGGTTACACCGAAAGAAATGCCACACCAATTGTGCAAATTACAAGAAATTCATTCTACTATGTAGAATATAAACAAAACATTCTGAATAGAAGGCCCGATTTCGGGGGTAACTTTCAGCAGTAGGTGTTTCAAGAGACAAGGTTGCCGGGAAAATGGGTGCCACAGTGGGCGGAAAAGTGGGTGGCATGCGTGCGCCTGGCTGGGAAGCAGAGATAAGTGAATGAACGAGGAAGGCCAAAAGGAGAGTGGCAATGCGGAAGTGCGGAAAAGCGAGCGCCAGAGAGAGAAACCTAGTTGGCAGTAGTAATAGTGAAGGCTAAAAGCGACCAGGCGCCCAGGAAAAGTAAAAGCTGCCCCACAAAGCGGCGAGGAAAGCGAGGAAATCGCACAGTTCCTGCTAGTTGTGACGCACGGGGGCTTTCGAGGGTTAAGGGCGGGGCACGGAAATGGGGGGATGTAGGGGGATGGTGGGGGGTCTTGTGGTGAGCAAGTTGCAGACAAGAGAAATAACAAACTTGAGACGCCACCACGGTGGAACACGAATCGAAAATGAATAATAAATAAAGTGTTATATAATATAAGAAATATACACGGCAAAAACGGCAGGAGGAGCAGCACTACAGCAAAAGTTGTAAGGCAAGCAGGAGTGTGAAGGGGGGAAGGTGGGAAGGGGGGGTTAAGGATAAAGGACATGGCCGGGAAATGGGGAAAGTGGTGTAGTTTTAGTGCTTTTCCAGCGGGCGGGGGCGGTAGCTGAGTTTATGTGCGCGCTTGAAAAATAAAATTAAAATTGCATTAGAATCCAAGGGGTATTACAGTCGCGGGAGGGGGGCAGTGGGGGTAATAGTGTGGAGGGGAGGGGGTTAAGGGTTAACCCGCGATGTAGTGAAAACTTGAAGGCTGTTGAAAGGAGGGAGTGTGGAAGGGGTTAGTCTATGCATTCGGATTGATGGCAATGCGAGTGTGAGGGCGTGTTATAAATTTATATTTTATTGCCAACAGACACACACAAAGTTATAGCAATCCATATACACATATATATATCTATATATGTATATCTATGTATGTATGTATATAGTGAGATCTGCAAGTGTGGGTGGCAAATAAAAAAGTATTGAAAGCGTTGGGGCACGAAAAATATTTTCTTGGGGCCAAACAAAAATCAATAAATTTTTATAGAAATTTGTAGCAGCGGAAAAGTTAATTAAATAAATTATTATGTGAATGGGGCGTGCACACGATGAGTAATTGGCAAGAGGAAGAAGAGGCAGTAGAAGTGGCAGAAGAAGAAGAACAAGCAGTGGAAGAAGAAGCAGCAGCAGCGGCAGCGCCGCAAATTAAATTAAATGAGTTGAAAGAAAGTTGAATGCGCGCACACTTCAAATTTGTTTTTGTTGAGCCAGTGGCGTCGTGCAGGGGGGGGGTGGGGCTTTCAAGGGGGAAGAGGGGGAGAGAATGCCATTTGTTGTTGCCAGCCAAGGGGAATTGGAAATTTAATTAATTAAACATTTTCGAGCAGCGCTCGTAATATTTTATTATATGAGTTGCATGAACGGCTGACAGGGGGTTGATTAATCCCCGCCAACTTTACGATCTATACATTGTAAGAAAATATTAGATTATTGCGCAACAATGTAATCAGATTTTCCATCTAAGGGGATTTTGCATAATAAAAGTCAATAATAAAGTCATGTATGTCATGCCATGTACATAAAATTATAGTGGAAATCTAATAAGTTTCTTATTCAATTCTTACTAGTTAGTTAATATCCATGGCTAAAGCTGTAAACCCCCCACATTCAACGCCTACTGAACCGCTCACACTGACCGCCATAAGTCAGCTCACACCCCTAGGAAAGCGGTGGCGTCATTAACAAAGTGTTTTACATAAAATAGCATTTTTAGCGCCATTTTGTTTGCAGCACGGCCGCATTTGTTACACTTACGGCCACAGTAAAACTGCCAGTAAAAATGTAAAAAACGCTTCCGACTTTTCAATTTCAATTATTCATACGTTTTATGACCTTTTCCTTGGCAGGCAGTGTATGGAGTTTTTCCAGTTTAGTGTTCGGTGTTCAGTGTTCAGTTAGGTTCTTCGGCGCCTACTCCTCAAATATTTAAGACTTGCATTATATGCGCTCTTTATGCGCTGCATTTTTTCCACCGCTTTGTTTTGCACTTCATCTTTTCCTACCTATGTATGTGTGTATATATTTTTTTTTGCCCATGCTCGCTGCACATAATTTGTATTACGCCCCTGCATATAAAATGCATGGCTACGTGCGCAGAGGGGGCGTGGCCAGCTACTGGCCAACTGGCAAGCTGGCCAAAAGGAAGGCTTTATGGCCTGAGCCGCAGTTTCGGAGGCACGAAACGTGCATCAATTTAACTTTTCCTATGCCTCCGCGGAGTGAACGCCAGAGCACAAAAAAAGCAGCAAAAAACCTGAAAAAAGGCGAAATAAAATGGGGATTCTCTTCATTTGGACTTTAGTGTTGGCCAGTGTTCCCGCTTAACCCCTAGATGGCCGCGGCCACTGATTAGTGCGGCCGAAACCGAAAGGGTTAAAGGCGGGCTCAATTAGGCGGCACGGCGGATTCCCCTGAATTCCTAATAACGGCAATAAATAAATGGCTTTTTGTGCGCTGCGCTAGGTGAAGCCGAGTCAAAGCCTTTGGGCCGTCAAAAGCCGCCAAGACAATGGGGTCGGGATGGCCCCACTTTGTATACTAATTTGCCTTCGATGGCAACTCCCCGCCCCGCACCGCCCCGCACCGCCCGCAACTCCTTTTGCATACAAAAATGCAAACGCCACATTTATGGCAATCATAAACTTTTACGGCCAGCCACAATTCGTGTGCAAATGTCACAGGGCCCAAAGTGAGCCGAGGTGGAAAAACTAGCGATTCGGCCCGCTTTTCTTGGCCGACTCGCCAGATACAAGCTACTGCTATGCAAAGTTGGCTAATTATTTAAGAGAAGGAAGTAGGAAATGCAAAAGGTTATGGCTGTGGAATACTTTGCCATTGCAACTGACTATGATTATTAGCCCTAAGTCTATATAGTATATATCCAAAAGCCTGACTAACTCTGTACCATTTGAATCCCTCCTTGCAGGCCAAGATGATCGAGAGTGGCGGCCACGGCGGCTGGATGGGAGCGGCAGCTGCGGCAACTGGAGCAGCTTCTGTGGCGGGTAAGTTCCAGCTCTAAGCCGATGCCATGGCAGCCTTTGCATAATGTCCGCGTGACGTGTCTTCCAGCAGACAGCTACCAGTACCAGCTGCAGTCCATGTGGCAAAAGTGCTGGAACACCAACCAGCAGAACCTGGTGCAGCAGCTCAGGTTCCGCGAGCGCGGACCACTGAAGTCCTGGCGACCCGAGGCCATGGCCGAGGCCATCTTCAGTGTCCTGAAGGAGGGGCTCTCCCTCTCGCAGGCCGCCCGCAAGTTCGACATACCCTACCCCACCTTCGTCCTGTACGCCAACCGGGTGCACAACATGCTCGGTCCCTCGCTGGATGGCGGCGCTGATCCGCGTCCAAAGGCCCGAGGTCGTCCTCAGCGCATCCTGCTGGGCATGTGGCCCGAGGAGCTCATCAGGAGCGTCATCAAGGCGGTGGTGTTCCGGGACTATCGCGAGATCAAGGAGGACATGGGCGCCCACCAGTACGCCAACGGACAGGCCCATGGTGTAAGTACTCCTCATTGCACATATTATATCTTACAAATATCTTATATCTTAAGTTTTCAAGAGATCAGTCTACTTATTGTAGTGGCGAATTGCCTTGGCCGTCTTTTTATAAGCCCATGAAATGCTATTTGAATTAACTTCATAACAATAAACATTTGCCAATGGCAAGAATATAGCTGAATGGCTGTATTTCAGCCAGGTGGAATTCGCCTGGCGTAAACAAAAGTGTTATTATATTATTTCAGAGGCGCCAAGGTCTGATTTCAGTGCATAAGCTGGCAATCGATTTCTTATTGCCAGCAATTTCCCGCTGATCCGATTGTAACCCACTATTTTGTTTATTTGCATTGTTTTCTTATTTCCATTCAAATGGCTTATATCGTCTACGCAGCATTATTCGATTCTAACCCACTATTTTCGCCTCTCCCCTCTTTTCCCTGATACTTGCAGACCTACATCGGAGGAGGCACCACCACGAATGGCTACCACAGTGCGGCGGCCGCGAAGCTGGCGGCCCAGAATGCCGCACTGGCTCCGCCGGACGCGGGAAGTCCGCTGAGCTCCATGACGGAGACGCTGCGCCGGCAGATCCTCTCGCAGCAGCAGCAACAGCAGCAGCACCACCAGCAGCAGGCGCACCACCAGCAGCAGCCCTCGCACCACCAGCAGCAGTCGCCCCACGCCCAGTCCATGAACATGTACAAGTCGCCGGCCTATCTGCAGCGCTCCGAGATCGAGGATCAGGTGTCCGCAGCGGCGGCCGTGGCAGCGGCGGCGGCCAAGCACCAGCAGCAGGGCGGGGAGCGGCGGGGTTCCGAGAACCTGCCCGACCTCAGTGCCCTGGGCCTGATGGGTCTGCCCGGGCTGAACGTGATGCCCTCCCGCGGATCCGGCGGAGGAAGTGGTGGCGCAGCGCCGAACAGTGCCGCCTCCTATGCCCGCGAGCTGTCCCGCGAACGGGAACGCGATCGGGAGCGCGAGCGGGAGAGGGAGAGGGAGCTGTCCCGCCAGTATGGCAGCCAGTCGCGGGGATCGAGTTCCGGCTCCGGGAGCGCCAAGTCCCTGACCGCCAGCCAAAGACCGGGAGCCGCCTCGCCGTACTCCGCCGCCCACTATGCCAAACACCAGGCGAGCCAGGCCTACAACAAGCGCTTCCTGGAGAGCCTGCCCGCCGGCATCGACCTGGAGGCCTTCGCCAACGGCCTGCTCCAGAAGTCGGTGAACAAGAGTCCGCGCTTCGAGGACTTCTTCCCGGGACCCGGCCAGGACATGAGTGAACTCTTCGCCAACCCGGACGCCAGTGCAGCGGCTGCGGCGGCCGCCTATGCGCCTCCAGGCGCCATCCGGGAATCGCCGCTGATGAAGATCAAGCTGGAGCAGCAGCATGCCACCGAACTGCCGCACGAGGATTGAATCCTGGGCAGGGGCGTGGCAGCGCACACGCTGGGGTGGGGCAGTTGTTAGGTAACCAAATAAATGATGAGGGGTGCTAAGTAATCTTGGATAAGAGTAAGTAGTTATGATTTCGGGACTGAAGGTCTAGCAATTTCAATTTTAAAAAGCAGCAAGCTAAGTAGCATTACATGCGATTTTGTTGTGTGAAAACTCTTTAAAAATAGGAAAGGAAACAAAAACTGTGTAGGAAGCCCAACAGCTCATATAAAATGTGACTGATAAAATAAAGCAAACGTTATCTTATCGAGAAATAGTGAAAAGGTGGAATAACACGGAACATTTCACTCTAATGACATAAATACCCAGCATATGCGGTTTATTTTCCCCAAGAAATAGCCCAAACAGTCCAAAGATTACTTGCCCCAGAGATCTTGGCCCAATTGAAAATCGGAAAATCGGAAAAGCAACCACCCTGAGCCCAAAGGAGGAAGACCATAGAGCCACAAACATATTTGGACTGCTACTTGAACCCCAACGTTTTTAGTGTTTAGTGCTTAGTTGAAGTTGCTAACTGGTTTTTATGCCTAGGCTAGTTTTAGAGTGTATCGAGGAAGGTGGTATCAAGTATTAACCTATTATTAAAGCACACCCCAAACACCACACACCAAACACCAAACACACAATACACACACATCCAAACACACATCCACACATACTTCGGAACTTTCCTGTAAGGATAGGATCTCGTACTTTGTCTTATTTATTTCGAGAGAACTCGTTGCGTTGATTGCCTTTTTTGCCACGCGAAAGTAATAATAATAAATAGGATTACGATTAACAATAAACGTGACATTAAACGTAAACATTAAAGTTACGATTAGAGACTTGTGCATTTCTTAAATGTAGCTTAACCCTAGAATAGCCCTCAAATACAGAACACTGAATGTTGTCAAATCCGGTCGGTAATCACCACAATATATATATACATACATATACATACATAACATATACGCAATACTTTAGATACATAAACCCACACAGATAGAGGTGCATACCACGCACGTACATAAACTTATATTAATGGTATTTCCAAATGTAACTCTAACTGTATCTGTAACTGTAAATGTAAATAATGTACAAATTTCCATAGCTTTAGGCTTCGACTTAATCTTAGACTTACCCCAAAAAGCCCTTCGCAGCACTTCTTCTATGGCAATCGCATTGTAAATGAACGAATGGGCAAACAACGCAGGCAGCATCACATTAAATTTGTGCTAATTTTATGTAAACAACCACACAGATACACAATACCAACGCACACACGGCACACACTCGACTGTCAGATACATATATGCATACGCATATGCATATGTATTGTCCGAACTGCGTGGGTGAACTATTATTATTACAACTATTATTACGACTATTATTATTATTATTATTACCTACCCCTAGAGATGCGCGAGGCATTCTTGAGTTTAGTTAAACCGTAAATTATACAACAATAAACAGAGAAAGAAAATAAAGCGAATCGAAAAGCTAAATGTCAACTAACCACTTGTGATGTTTTATTTATGGGGAAATGGAGAAAGGTGATGGGAAAGTATACCTACAAGCCAAGCTTTCTTCGATAAATTTAGAAAGGTTGTGGAAGAGACCCACAAATTGGCTATATGCATATGCGAAGGAGGAACAAGGACACTCTTTGCCCAATTTGTAGTGAAAGGGAAAGACTTTGCCTGCATTTTGAAGCACTTAATTCGACCTTACCCCTTTCCCTTCCCTCTGGGAAATGCATTACCCTGGCAGCCAACTGCTGGCCCCAATTGCGAAGACATAATTCACTTAATGCCCCTCGAAGCAAGTGCAACTTGGGGCCGAACGACTCCGCAACAATGCCTACTTCATCCCCCTCACACACACACATACACTCACACGCACACACAAGCGGGTTTCAAGGTCAAGTGGCAAGTGAAAGCGACGTCATGACCGCCCTTTGTTGTTGCTGCTGTTGTCGGTGAAAGAAAACAATTACTTTGGCACTTAACAGCTTAACACATCACTTTGCACTTGATGCAAAACTCGGTCTGCTCGCAGGACTCATGACTTTGGTCCTTGCTCCTCGCTCCTCGCTCATTTGCTCCTTTGCTGCTTTGCTCCCCCGGAAACATGCCGGGCATCCTTAAAAGCGGACTGCAGATAAACGGGAGAGGCCAAAGCCGGAGAAGGGCTCCCAAACTCCGTCCGCAGCGGGGACAAGCTACAATACACCACAGTGGCAGTGCTCAAGGTCATTCCGGAGCAGTTGGCGTTTCTGTGTCTGTTTCTGTTTCTGTTCCTGGCCACCCTTTGGGCAGCAAGCAAAGCCGGCACTGGGAGAAACTCGAAGGAGGTTTGCAAAAAAGGTTTCATTGCTATAAGCCAAGTAGTCCTGGCATTTAGCTACTTTTCAATTGTTCAAACCAGAGTAACTGCACCTATTTTGAGTATAGATGAAAGTAAAATATAAACCACAGCAACTTCCCAAGGGAACCTACTTTTCTGCCAGTGTGGCGGCGCCAACGAGCAAGGCAGCCGCTCGACTGGTCCTGAATGGCAAGTGGCTTTCATCTTGTGAGACACCCACACAATCCCACTTGGTGGTCGGGCAATGGGCAATGGGCAATGGGCAACGGGGCGGGGGCCACTGGGGCTGCAGGGGCTGCAGAGGAGCAACAGGAGAGCCAAAGGGTCGAGTCTCGTCTCGTCTCGACTCGTCTCGTTCTGGGTCTCATTCTCATTCTCGTCCTCGTTCTCGGACAGCCTTGAATGCGAGCCACAAACAACTTCCTTCCAGCGACGGCAGCTGCCTTCGCTTCGTCCTTGCCAGCAATTCGCCTGTGGTTGCCGCCTGCTGTCTGTCTTGCTTCTATTCCTCGTCCTCGCCCTCGTCCTCGTCCTTGATCCCCAGCTGCTCACTCCTCGCAGCCACTCCTCCTCTGGTTGTGTCTGAAGTTAAGCATTTGCGGCTGCTTGTAGCCCAAAATCCTGGCTGGTTGGTTTGCCGGTTGCTGGTTGCTGGCTGCCTTTCCATTCCATTCCTTGCCTTCCATTTCCTTGCCTTTCCTCGCTTCCCTTCGCAGCCCCTCGCCCACTCGATTGCCTGCAACAGTTAGCAGCCACTCTGCCGTTAGCCATCTTGACAAGTGGTTTGGCGCCGCCTTAACCCGTTGAGGTCCTGGATTTGCAGGGACTTCTGGCTTAAAAGGCACCATTTTTGGAGCAAAATAATATTACTTCCTGGCCAGTGTGGAAAATGAAGTTATTCATAACTATTCCTATATCAGCGAAGATTATATGAAGATAATACATATTCCTCTCTAGCTGGTGATTAATCTTATCACTCCCAGTGGGTTAATGGCTGGGGAATGTGCCTGTGACCTGGCAATTGGCCCACGCTCTGCGGGAAGATGAAGTTCAACGGGAGTGGAGTGAAGTGGAGGAGTGGAGTGGAGTGGAGTTGAGTCGGCTTGCAGCCCCAAGTTGGTGTTGCCTGCTCTCGAGAAATTACAGATAATTTGTTAAATATGGCACAGCAGTAGTAGCATGTGCAGTTTTGGCCAGGCCAAAAGCGAAAGTGCAAGTGCAAGGGGATGCCCAGGATGAGGAGGAGGAGGAGAAGGACATGGCTGAGGGGCAGGACTCCTTCCTTATCCTGCTACTCAACAAGGACAACCTTGTCGTCGTTGGCTCAAAGCCTTGACTTCCACTGAGTCGGTCACAGAGACAGCAAAAGCAGGGGGGCGAGGAGTGGGGCTTTGGGGGAATTCAGGAGTCGAGACATTTTGCCAGACACTTTTGCCTCTCAGTCTGCAACTGTGTCTGTGTCTGTGCTGTGTGTGTGTGTGTGTTTGTGGGTGTTTTCCGGAGCGTGTGTGTGTGTGTGTTTGCTCCGGCATTCCTCAAGGTTGTTTCAATTTTACTTTAGTCTGCAGAGCCATTTTGTCCTGAATGCCTGAGTGCGTGTGTCTGTGTGAGCTATTAAAGAATTTTCCCAGCTTGTGAGTGGCTACTTTCTCCTTTCCCCTTTCCCCTTCCTCCCACCACTTCCCCTGCTCCTTGAGTGCGTATGTGTTTGTGTGTGGGTGGGGTTTGCGTCAAGGAAGCAGGAAGCTGAAGCTGTTGATAGTGTAATGTGGCAACATTATTTGCTTGATTGCTTTATTTTACGCAAAAGGTGTTTGTGGCTTGACACCACTCACACACAAGAAACACACACACACTACGTGCACAAATGCACAGGGAAAAATACCATATTACTACTTCAGATAACTTTTAATTTGTGTTTATAAAGAGTTAGCATATTAACCTTCAACACCATCACATTTCCCTTAGCATATAACTATATAAGCAGTTTATAAACAGTTTCTAGTGGCAGATTGACTATCTGGAATTCAGGCGAAGATACTGCGACATTTCTGCGAGTATTTCTTCCAGTGTAGAGGCACTTAGTCATTCATTTCTGCCGAACGTCTCAACTTTCCCCTGCGCCCCCCTTTTCCATTCTCGATTGCCGCTTGCTTAAGTAAATGTTTGCTGTCGAAATTTTCTGTACATTTATTAGCTCACTTATGCTGGCCATTGTCCACCTTGCCGCCCTTCTTGCGTGTGCGTCCCTCGGCCTACGAGAACAGCAACATTTTTCAGGCCGAATAAATGCAAAGAAAATATTTTGTGTAAACATGCATTTTCCTCGAACTGCATAAGAAAGCAATTGAGAGATTTATGCTGGTATAATGCACTTGTGGCTTTGGCTTTCTGGTCATCGGACACAGGACACTGGACACTGAGCACTGGACACTGAGCATTGGATACTGGGCACTAGACACCCGACTCTGGACACTGGACACTGGACACCGGACTCTGGACGGAGGACAGGCAGACGGACAAAGTCTGGAGATGGCACGCCGGGGATTGGATTGCTCGACTTGGCTTTGTGGCGACGTGTGAAAGTGTGAAAATTCCTCAAGGATGCTTGGCTTGCATAATTGCTTGTGATTTATTTGGACTGAGATGGCAGATCGAAAGTGAAATGCCCAGCATAAATCTTTCTGGCACGCCTTAAATTCCGAGATGCCTGGCTTGTGTGTGGGTTCCCCAGCTTTAAACTAATCCCCTGAGCTGCTTAAAACACAAAAAAAAGAAAGAAAAAAACATGGCAAAAAATACAAGTGCACAAATCAAACAAAAACTTATGTGCACACAGCAGACTCGGCACTCAGGAGGAGGAGCTGGTCGCCCCAACCAGCTGCAATATTTTAATTAAAAATTCAATTTTAATCAATGCATTAGCAAAATGTCTCGCTCTCAGCGCGAAATGGAAACTCTGTAACGAGCAGCGGACGTTGGTCCTTGCCAAAGGATCCTGCAGCAGCAAAAACACAAGTTTTATGCGACGTCGAGTTTTGAGCATTGAAAAATAATAAAAATCGCTCCCAAAAAACAACAACAAGAACGCTGCTGAATAAAAATGGAACAAAAATAGAACCAAGTCTGTTGTATATACAACATGCAGAATGACAAAAAAAGAATATGTTGCGCCACTCGAAACCAATAACGAAGGAAAAAATCTATGGAAAGTAGCCAGAGCAAAGGCACAGACCACGCGGGGGTGGGGTGGGGGTTTTACCAGGGAATACCAGGAAGGATACCCAGATATGTATGTATGCACACCACACACCACACACCATACACCATAGAGCACACACCGCATACACTCACACATCGTATACATAGTGGCATGTCTGTAAAATGTGTTGCATTTTTATTATAACTTGAAAACGTTGATAACTCCGCCTATTCCTATATTCCTATTCCTATTCCTATTCCTGCTCCTAACGAATGTGCGACGGATACGTAACGTTTGCTTTCGTTCGGCTCGGCATCGCTACGTTACGTATACGCCGAGTGGCGCTGTGCTGGAAAAAAGGACGAAGTTCGAGGAAGGAGCACCGCACCGCATCGCATCGCATCGAGTGGAGAGAATACATTCGATTGAATTTAATATGCATGCATACAATGGCCGGAGCTCCAGCTCCAGCAACAGCAACAGCAAGATTCTGCGGAGGAGTGGCTGGGTGGCTCGGTGGCTGGATGGCTGGGTGGCCAGGATGCGGTGGCTTGGTGGCACTGGACTGGACTGGAGGAGGTCCTCGCTTTCGCTTCGTCCTCGTCGTTGTTTAGGCCGTGATTCTATGTATTCGCACATGTGTGTGGGTGCCGCATCAAACGGCAGCGATGGCTTAGCCAAAAGTGCGAGCAGCAGCAGAATCCAGAATCCAGCGCCCAGAATCCGGAGGACCATCGGAGCACCGTCGTCGTCGGCGGAAAGGAAAGGCGAAGGAGGAGCGGCGACGACGACGATTGGCGACACTGGCGACTGCTTTTTTGTTGCCTTTTGCTGCGTTGCACTGGCAGAAATGGATGGCCATTAAATAAACAGTCATAAATAATAATTACTATAAGCACACGAGCGACGACAATGAATTGAAATTAGCTCATATATACTTGATTGCTTTATATAAAAAATTGTTAATCTAATGCCAAGCGAAATTGCCACGATTTATAAATGGTAATTAAAATAATTGCCATCGCTTTAGTTCAATGCATTAGCAGTTTGTCTTCTTAGGTTTATTGGCTATAATAAGCCTTGGTAATTATAAATAAAATGTATTGCAACTCAAGTAACAAGTAAGTTTTACTTAGATATGAATATTCATTGTGAGTACCATTTACTCAAACATGACTTTATAAGCACCAGTACTATAAACCATTTAATTTAAAGTTACTGAATATAATCTACAATCTATAGAGTTCCACATTTGTGCTTCAATACCCACCTTTGTTCCCAGTGCCTTTTATCAATATACCACGCATAAATGGAATGACTGGGCGTGGGTGCTGCTGTTCCTGCTGCGGTTCCTCAAGCGAGAGGGGAAGGGGGCATGGGCATGGGCATGGGCGCGGCAAGGAGGGGAGGAAGGGGCAGCAGGTCCTGTGCTCCTCAGTCGCTGCGAATGCAGCAGTCAAACACATACCGCACACACACTCACACACACACACACTGGAGCATCAAAAGCCGCACCGATGCCCACGACAAAAACAACAATAACGCAGCGCCAGGCAAAAGGGAAAAGTGGGTGGCGGGTGATGGGTGGTCCAGTGGGCGAGTGGCTGGGTGGTTGGATTGTTGGGTGGTTGGGTGGCTGGGTGGTTCAGGCCACTGCTGACGACGTTGGCCACGACAGAGAAATAGAAATGACGTTGGGCCCTGTGTTCCTATTTCTATGGCCCCAAACTCCGGACTCGAAACTACGGTGCTCTGGACTCCGTACGCCGTATTCCGTATTCCGTACTCCGGTTCTCCGGTTCTCCGGCTGCGGCTCGTCGGCTATGACGACGCCGAAATTTAAACTCGGATGCGTGTGCGTTACAAACCCCCTGTGGACCACACCCCTGCCCACTGCTCACTGCCCCTTTGCCCTGATGGGCACATAACTTTTTGCATGCAAAAGGCAGGGGGAGGGGCGGTGGAAAATGGGGAAAAACAGGGGGGCATAGGCATACTCGCCCATTTGCGAAATTTCTAATATGTAAAATGTTCAATAGAGAAAACTATGTATGGACGCGAGAGAGGAGCAAAGGAGCCGGGATCCTGGATTCTGGTTCTGGATCCTGGAGCCTCGAACTTTGGGGGCGGAAAATCGGGAAAAGTCCAAGGGGGAAAGCAAACTAAAATCGAACATGGCGGCGCTGATGATGCTGGCCAGTTTTCCCCATGTATCCACTGCAATCATCTCCCCATGCAACTGTGAGTGTGTGTGTGTGTGGGGCAAATCGAAATGTATGGCAAAAGAAATCGGGGAAAGGAAAATGCAGTGGGTGGGTGGCGGGTGGCAGGTGGCAGCCGCCGGGCGGGGAAAGCGAAAACTGAGCCTAGAAAACGTCCAACGGACGCGCAGAGGAAAAAATCAATCATTCATTCGTCATATCACCTTAGACTCATTAAGGAAATGCCAAAAGCCGCTGGCTCTGCAGCTCGCATAAGATTACAATGCTAACTAGGGGACGAACACCCAAGACCCCTCGTCATTTACTTGACCCTTACACTCGAGGTCATGTCAATAGGATGAATATAAAATATTATGATAAGCTATTCACAAATTTATTCACAAGTTTAAGAAACTAATATAATATAATGAATATTTGCATTTATAATTAATGTTTTTCATCTGAAATGAAGTATGCTCATTTGGCATGATATATTATGATTACTTTTGGTTTCATGACATTCATTCGTATATCGAAATATTAATAGCAGAGGTATGACTATTCCAAGGACCTACACATCTACCTTCTCCTGTCATTAGTTCTCTGATCGATGACGGGTGGCGTCAGATGCATCAGATTCGGCTGCGTTTCAATTAGCAGGAGGAGCACGAGGAGCACGAGGAGCAGGAGGAGCAGGACGAGCAGGAGGAGGAGCGGCACTGAAACGAGGACCAGATTCAAAGCAGGATGCGGCAGACTAGCGTTACTTAAGCCGGGACATGGCCAAACTGGAGAGGACCGGAGGTGGAATGGAATGGACTGGAGCCAGAGAATCGCATGTCCTACGCACTACGGGCAATAATTGAGTTTTCATCAAAGAGCAATCAGGCGAAATTTCGCACACCGAACGCGTTCTTAACTAAAAGGGAATGTCCTGTCCTGGCCCCGAAAATCAAAGGGGGACAACTCGGCATGGGGCACTAGGCACTAGGCACTGGGCACTCGGAAATCGGCACTAGGATTTCGGTGACTAGCGCCAGGAAGTAGGAGCTCGAATGTCGGAGGCAGAGCGCAGCCAAGTGCAGTGCTATAAATTTTCAGACGGGTGGAAGGCGCCGAAATGGTGGCATAAAATAAAATTTAATTAGAAACGTAACCAGGAACAGGGTCCAGTCGATGCCACATACGCACAGGCACCATGCACCACGCATAGGAACCAGGCAGAGGCATAGAAACCAGGCATTGGACGGGCATCCAGGATAAACGAGTCCTGGCTTTGAAATATTCGCCCTTAGTCTATGCGACGACTGCAGGCTGGAGGAAAATGCATTTTTGGCCAAACGAAAATTGCACGAAAATGCAAGGCGGAGTGGGTGCATCTGCTTGTTGTTCGCTGGCAATTGGGGGGGGGTTTCCAGAGGGGTTTTCTCTATATGTACGCGTTAGGCGTGGCTCTCGAAACTTTCGGCGCCGGCAAAGGCGGCCCGCATTTGACAAGATGAAGCCTCCGGAGGGGTTGGCGAGAAAGAGGGAGTGCGAGGCCTATGTACAGCAAAGAAGAAGTTGACGGAAACCACGAAACTAAATTGCCGACCAGAGTCCGCATGGGAAAGTGGAAGGGGAGGGGGAGGGGGATCCTGCAGCTGGCCAGTCAACTGCGAGGACGTGCGAAAAAGACGGCGCACTTTTCTGCGCAGGCAGCCAAAGGATCTGCCACCTCCTTTACTTCTGCTCCTTCCGCCCACCAAAAGCATTGATGCATTACGCGCCCCACCCACTTGGGTGGCCAGTGGGCAGTGGGTAGTTGGTACTCCGAGAGGAATACATCAGCCACATCCTTGATGGGGCGTTGTCTAATTAGAGCTGCAGGATAACCAGCGCGACTGCGACTGACATAGGGATATAGGGACCAGCAGCAGCAGGTTTTTTTGTTATTGAAATTGATTTGGCTTTGCATAAATTTCATTGAGCACTGCAAGTAATTACAATATATCTTGCACCTGACCAGACGCCACTGGTTTCCCTCGCATTTTTTCCCATTTCTCCCCATTTCTCCCTATTTTTCTTTTTTTTTTTTTGCATAAATAACTCTAAGTAAATTTAAGCACTGAGGCGGACACGTCTCGCTATATACGAGCGCATATATAAATTGCCAGCTTTAGTTAGCATTTCTCCTCCTTTCCCAATTGTTTTAGTTGCCTGTTCGTCACGTTCATTGGACCGTCTTTTTCCCAAACCCCATTTTTCCCACCCACTGGCCAACGCCTGGTGGGGATTTGCTTTCATTTGGCATCCATGTTTGCCATATGTCTTGGTTCTTTCAATATTTCATGATTCCGATAAGCTGAAATATGTGGCAAAGATGCTCGCAGGATGATCGAATGTGGAATAAGAGGCTTCTGATTTATCCTTCCTACGCTTCTCCTAAGCGCATAAAAGCGAATGAGGATCAAGTATTTGGACTTCCTTAAATGAAATAGTTTACCAACCCATTATTTTAACTTGGCTCGACAAGTTGTTCCCTGCTTTAACTACCTTGAAAATATAAATACATTAATTTAATTGTAATCATGTCATTAAGTAATATGTTTAATGGGGAACATATATTATTTACCCATAAGTTGTTAAACATTCATGCCCATTTCATGTAGCTTGTTAAAACATAAATATTTAATAGCTCGACAAGCTACTCGCTAAGTACTTCCTATAAAACGGGCTCATTATCCATCCAATAAATTTTTCGGCCGCACTTCCAGCGTCATTACTCGTTTCTCTCGGCTTTGTGCAATAACTTAATATCCCCGTAAACTAGTTTTTTTTAGTTTTGAGCTTGTCCATTACAGTGCACCTTTTTTGGCTTTTTGAGAGATAATTTTCGGGGCTAGGGGCTAGGAGAGAAATGGTAAAAAATGCATCGTGTGAGCTGCAATTAAATGCGTTCCCCGATCCCAGTTGCCCATCTTCCTGGCTAATATCATATTAGCAGCGCCTTTGGCCAGCACTTTACAGGACATCCATCCCCTCTCCTCCTTCTCCACGCAGCTGTGCAATTAAGTAGGCTTTTACCCAGCCTTGCTTAGAGCGTGCACTGAAAGAAATCCAGCACTGGAGCTGCAGAAAGTGGTCTAGAGAGCTTGGTGCTAGGAGTTTGGGTGCGGGTCAGCCGGCGAAGTGCACCCAATTACCTTGGCCTGGTCCCTTGTCAATCCATAAAAATCCATTTGCCCGGCTGCCGTAGCTGCTCTCTTTGCAGAGGTGTCACAAATGCGCTCGAGGAGCACTCCGAATCCCGGCCAGGGGATGCGGATGAGGATGCGGAAGTGGATGTGGATGAGCAAGTAGATGAGGAAGTGGATGTGGATGTGGGAAAGCCGTAAAGCATTTCACGGAACGCTGCAGCTTTCAATGGGAATTTGCCTTGATGCGTTCGCACACACACAGCGACACACAGAGGGCCGAAAACAATTTTCTAGGCCTGCATGTATTTCTTTGCCTTGCCATCGCTTTTTTCCATTTTTTGTTAGTTCTTTTCCAGCATAACTTACAACATGGCAGCTCAGACATTGATATAAAGCCGGGGTTGGGCCGCAACTGAAGGTGCAGAGGACTAGAGGAGCAGAGGACCAGGCATGCGTCGGACCTCCTCCACGGTAGCGAATAAAACAAAAACGTGTGCCAACTAAAAAATGTATACAAAAAGAAAATGCAAGGACAAGGCAAACATAGGAGCTGCTGGCCAAGGAGCGGAATGGGTCTGAGCCATCATGGCGGCGAGCTTCGATTGGTGTAGAGTAGTGACCGGGCCTTGGGGCGATTCTAGTGCGTGTCTGTCCACCCTTCGAGTGCCTCGGACTCTGGACTCTGGACATTGGACACTGGGCAGTGGACACGGTGGCAAGTGGGAAAAGGAGAGCTGGAAAAAATAACACACGAGCTGCTGGCAGCGTCCTTTTCTGGTGCCACTGTTTTTTTCCCACTTCTGCACATACGTATATACGTGTGTAGTATTTTTGTGGCAGCTGCTCTTTACTTGGCGACTCCTTCACGTCAGGCTTTTAGCGCAAGAGCTTTGTCGCTGCAAATTCATTTATTCAAAACGCCCATCAGGGAAAACAAATATGCCAGTTTCAAATAGACGGCGTCTCTCCCATTCCCTCGAGTGCCTCAGCTTGCGTAAAATAGTTTTATTAACTTAATTTCAAGACCCGCTGCTTCAGCAACTCTTTACAAAGTAAGGAAACAGGCTTTTTTGAGACCCACTTTCAACTCAGCAAGGAGCAGTAACAACAGAAGTGCGAACATAATACTTTCGTAAACATTCTGGTAATTTGAAAGCCGAGTTTATAAGGTTGAGATCCCGGGCGGTGGGTTCAGAGACCTCCCTCCTTATGTGCGCCTAACTAGCCAACAATTAGAACAAGCGGGCTGGCAAAAACACGGCAGCCGTTAATAATAATATATTATAATAATTTCGATGCTGAAAATAACGTCTGATTGCTGCTTCTGTGGTTCCCCCAGCTTCGGTGGCTCCTCTAACAAAAACGAAAAGACGCCAGCAGCATCCATCGATCAACGATCCGAGAATCGGGCATGTGGCATGGGGTATGGGGCATGGAGCATGGAGCATGCAGCATGGGGCATCCGAGGCTTTGAGTCCCAGGCCGGCGAGTGGAACGCCCCAACATCCCAGACTGGGACTACTGTTTGGTTTGCTCTTTGGGTGAGAGCACAACGGGGATCTCGGGGAGATCGAGGAGATCGAGGAGCCCGAGGAAGCTGAGGAACCTGGACAACAGAGGAACTGGAGGAGCGGCCCCTTGCCAGACGGCTTCTGTTGTACGCAGTAATTTCGCTGGAAGAGTCCGTTGCCGAGGCCTTCGCCGGGCAAACTGCTTATTACCATTAATTTTGAATTGTTTTTCGTGATCTTAACGATTGCCGCGATTTGCAGCTTAACAAAAAACGAAGACGAAAGCGGAGTCAAGAGAAAATAAAACAAAAGACCCGCTGGAATAGAAGGCACCACGCAAATACCCTAGGTAATGTGCAGAGATCAAATATTCAAATGCGATTCGTGCGTGGAAATCATCAAATGATATCTAAAGATCAAAGAGCTTGTGTGGCTAATTCCATATCATTGACACTTCGTTTGGCCGAAAGCGGTAATAAACGAAACATACCCCTTGTCAGGGTATCGGCAAAAAATAACTTTTATGAAAATATATATTTGTGCATGCGAGTCTGTGAGTTGGACAATCTGCCTGCCTGCAAAAGTCAAACTCATCCGAGAGACTCGTCGTGAGTTATCTTGAAAACTGCTACTGCTACTGCTACTGGTACTGTTTTGCATGGCGCATTAGCCGCAATTGCCATGAAGTTTCTTATTCGACTAGCAGTAGATTTAAATTGCAGAAACTCCAAAAAGGAGCACTCAAAAGCTATGATTTTGAAGGCCTCATGTAATCAGTGTGTGAGGGGATTATTAAATAATTATGTTGGCGCAGATTAAAATAATTATTATCGGTCAGTGAGCAAAAAACGTTTGTGCGGCAGATGGAAAAGGCAAAAAACGCTTTTATGATTGTAATTAAAGTAACTGCAAGATCGGGATGGAAATATCCTTCAAAGGATGAGCCCTTTCTTGTCCGTCGATTCAAGTATTTTCATTATCTGAAAACACTGAAGTTGAAGCACTTTGGCAGATTATAGTGCAATTACACAATGCGAGCAAGATGCAATTAAATACAATTTAGAGCACTTGGCAGGGGAATAAAAACTTCAAACTCAGCTGACCATTCTCAATCATTTATTGGCAATGCCATTATTCAAATCGCACATTTTTCGCATTTCTCTTGCCTCACTTTGCATGCGCAGATCTCTTCACTCATTTCCTTACTTTGTGTGTGAATGTGTGACTGTAATGACTTCGTTTTGTTCTTTTTATGAGTTTCCTCGGAATTATTTTGTATTTTTTGCTGCCTCTGTGCGTAATTACAGTAATGCGAGCTCAGCCTGGGCAAAAAACGAATCAAATTAAACAGTAGCCGGCCGTCGATCGATTCGCAGTCCACTTGCCCGAGTTCTCAGCGAATCTCAGAGAACTCCGCACTGAGAATCGCGAGTCGAGAATCGCGAGTCGAGAATTGGGAATCGAGAAACGAGAATCAAGAGTCGAGCAGAAATCATCGCCCATTAAGAAAGTTGATGCCGAGCTGACGTTTGCAATTACAGGGACTCGGTTCGAACCGAATCGCATCGCATCGAATTGAGTTCGGTTTGCGAGCATCGAGGGGTACAATTTAGTCCGGCAATGCATTATGAAATTAAATAATTATTATCAACTATTTCGCTGGCAGCGAACGGCGGCGGGCGTATGCGATATTCGAGCTATTGAATATTCATGCAGGCAAACGGGCCGAACGGAATGGCCAACCCACACCACCCAGCACCACCCACTGCTGCACCACCCCCCATAGCCTGCTGCAGCACCACCCAAAATGCAATGCCGAGTATTTCGGCAGAATGCAGTTTGTTATATAACACACATAATTATAGGCAAATCGTGGCAACGAATTTTCGCCACGCACACACAACCACCCAAGCCGCCCCAGCCACCCAAGCACCCGCACCACCCACACGCGCGGCTCTAATGCAACCACCCCCCACCCAACGCCCACCGCCCACTTGCACCGCCTCAACCCCCCCGCTGCTGTCAATGGGGCATTGGCGAGGGGCACTTATGTGGCATTTGCTGCATTTTCGGTGCCGAGGCGCAATGGACACATAAAATAGTGCAGCGGAGTGGCGTGGTGCAGGGAAAGCAGGGATGGGGGTGGCTCCGGGTGGGGCACGCAACTCGGAGTATTATACATGTATGTATGTGTGTATGGATGTGTATGCGTGCGCCTGTGTGCGCCTCTAATCCACATAGGTATGCGTGTGCGTATTTGTATGTTTTGGCCATTATACATGATTTCCTCGCTTTGTAGGCCTCTCCTGGCCATTTGTATCTGTATCTGTAGATGTTTGCCGCAGTTATGGGTTCCACTTCCTCCTCCCGCAGCGCCCCATGTCCTGGAAGCTCCGGAGAAGCGAGAAGGAGCAGGAACAGCAGCAGGAGCAGGAGAAGGAGCAGGAGATCACTGCGCGCCAACGAAAAGGATTTTCAATTCAACAAAAACGATTTCGAATTCATTATTTACAGCGCTTTTGGAGCATCGATTGAGGGACACATGAAGCACTGCTAAAGGAAAAGACTGTAAGGACAAGCCAACGTTGGGAATTAAAACAAGCATTATCCTTGAGACGCCTAACTATGAAATGATCCAGAACGTGCTAAGTATAACTCAAGCATGGTTTTGGTATATACTTAGACACATAATGTTCACTTAAGATTTCTGTTTTCAAGGCAGAGGTTATCACCTTATAAATCCGCAGGAGTCGTGCTGCATCTGCCATATAATTGAGCATTGGGGTGGCAGAGTACCAATTCCACATCCCCAGCGGGACAGAGAGAGGAGTTGGATATGGCAGGCCATAATGGAGAGAGTGGACATTAAGTTTTCTGCCAACTTTGGCCGGGTCATTGTTGTTTTTGCGTCCACATGGCTGGTGGCGAAGAAAAGTTGGGTGGTGCACATGCAGCCTTCTCGACACAACGTGGAGCATCAACAGTCGAGGCCAAAGTCAGCGCGTCATCGATATGGCTGCAAAACGGCGACTGCAACTGCATTTTGTGGGTGGAGTGGGTCAGGACTGGGTGGGTCAGTTGGGTGGTGCAGATGGGTGGTGCAGTTGGGTGGTTCAGTTGGGTGGTGCAGCAGGAGGACTCCGCTGCGTAGGGCCTGCAGAAGAGAAATTGGATGCGTGTGCAAAATGCATTTTCTAACACAGCTACGATGGCGATGGCGACGACGATGCAGCGCGAGATGCAAATGCACCGGCACACAATCCAGATACACACTTACACTCGCAGAAAACTGTGAGACAACGCTTTAAATGTGGCAGAAATAAGTGTAAGTTCTAGACTACTTGTGGGGGGAAATACCTTTTATAAGGTATTTATTGATAAAACACTAAGCTTAGAAAGTCTTCACCAAAAACCGTATGTCTACCCAAAACTATTACTTAAGTTTAGCGCCCAATAAGGCAAACAAGCCTATATATGTGAGCCATTTTGCATAACATAAATAATAGGTGCTTATGTTTTTATTATTATTTTCAAGTGCATCGCCACACACTCGCACACGGAGAGCCCAGCGTAGACAGGATGCTGGCCGGGGCCCTGGCAACGTTTTTGTGATTTATTTTTAATTGAAATTCTAGAATGCGTGCAAAATACGCATGCAAAGTGTCTGCTGCACCTAGAAAACTTTTCGGCTTGGTCCGGTGCAGTACGGTCCGGTTTTTGGTTCAGTTCGGTTCGGTCCGTTGCATATGTATTGGCATTGGAGGGTCCTTCCGCCCAGCCAACCACCCAACCACCCACTTTGGAGGCCTGCAGGCGAAAATTGCATATGCGTAAGCGTAGACGAACTAGGAGAGCTTCCAGGGGACGAACTGGGGGACTGGATGGGGGTGGCTTTCCGAGAGGGTTCCAGGGGCTAGGGGCTGAGGGCTAGGGGCTCATAGGGGCTCTCCCCATGGAAGTCCTGGCAAAGTCAACGTCACTGACGTACGTTGCTGTGCGCTGCGGTCGTCGTCGTCAACGGCTCCTGCCTTGTTGTAATGTTTGCCAACGCCGAAATTTTCTACAAAAACAAAAATTGGAATTAATTTTGTTTTAGAGAAAATTTCGCTTGTAGGCGCGACAAACGTGGCATTCACATCGGTTTCCAGTGGGCGGCGGGTGGTGGGTGGCGTTTGGGTGGTGCATCGGGTGGTGGGTGGCGTTGGGTGGTGCATCGGGTCGATCTGCCTGCTGCATATTTGCTGATAATAATTAAGTGCAGGAAGGCGTATAAAGGCGGTCCAGGCACAGAAAACAGAAAACAGCACTAGTTCTCGTCCGCTCCACAGATGCAACTGCGGGCTTAGTTGTCGGGTGGGAGAATCGGGGAAAGCGGGAAAAGCCGGAAAAGCGGGAGAGGGGGGAAAAAGCCGAGCTGTGGTGGGAAAACGCAGCCAATGCATTGCGGTATTGATAATTGGCCAACGGGTCAGACTTTTAATATCACATGCAGCTCGCAGGATTTTCGGCAAGTTCAAGCCGCTCTCCAGTACACTTGCAAAAATAATATCATTGAAGTGAAGTTGAAATGGTACTAGCAATCACAGTGGACGTCCACTTTGTGACGAAGCGCACCAGGAGAATAATATATATTCACGAAGGTATGAAAATCTGCTGTGGTTATCCTTATTCTACTTGTAGAAGAAGTCATAATCAAGAACTTTCTTCAAGTAAGTATTGAAAAGTTTGGTGATTTTCGTAACTTTAAATTGGTACATGGGTACATCCAATGTTCGCCTCATCGAATACCAATTGCCATACGATCCGAGTTGAATGAACCCTTCTTGGAGCTGGTCCACAACTGATTATCATTCTTTACCTGAGGACACCGACTCCAGGATCCAGAATCCAGCATCCAGCATCCAGAATCCCGAGTCCTGCATCGAGAATCCAAAGGCCCGGCGCCCAATCCTGGAAATTTCGTTTTGTTTGCCGGCCTCGGCTCCGTCATTTCCGGCATTGAGGTAACGAAATTTTATGCATGGCAACTAGTTTTGTCGGTGGTGCTGCAAGTGGAGGAGGTGGTGCACGTGGAGGAGGTGGTGCATGAGGAGGAGCTTTGGGGCAACGTCGTCATCGCCATCGTCATCGATAACGGTTGGGGCCCCTGGAAAAGTCCGGCGACTTTGGCCAGATGAGGCGCCCTCAAGCGGAGCCCCTGCATCGAGCTTAGGCCTCAAAAACACTCGCATATCCGTAAAGGTTTGTGGTGCTAGAGGGGGGGCGTGGAGGCGGTGTGAGTGGGTGGTGGGGCAGTTGGTTGGAGCCAGTGGGTGGTTTGAGGAGCCTGTTGGTCCGTTGTGCAAATGTGCAAGCTGGCATCCGTTTTCTCATTTTGAAAGATTTTTGTTTTTGTTTTCTCTATGTTCGCTCGATGCTGCATGCAACGAGGTTTTTCCGAGGGGTGGGGGGGTTCTGTTTAGGGGGCGGGGGTTAGACTGCTGCACAAACACGCACGCACACGTACAGCACACACACGCACGGTCGTTTGGGCCCAGGAAACGGAAACGAAAATTCTGCGAAAAACAACAGCCAAGAGCCAGAGGAGATGCAGGATGAGAATTCGGATGAGGAGCAGGAAAACAGGAGGCAGGAGGCAGGAGGCGTTAGGTGGTATCGGGTGGCCGCAGGAGCAGTGGCTGGAGGAGGAGTAGGAGAAGGAGCAAAAATAACGGCGCAGCAAACATCGCTGATGACCAAACAGCGACACAGGCATCGGCATCGAACGGAGAAAAGCCCAGGAGAGGAGCCACCCAGCAGGAAGATCCAGAAACAGGCGACAGTGGGACGCGAGCAGGGGAAATGGCAAGTTATTTTCAATTATAGAGCTGGAGATGCAGTTACATGAAACTGGAGATGCAGCTTACATACCCTTTTCACTCCTCAGGGTTTTTGATTTAACTTTGCTGCGATACTATCAAATGACTTAAATAACAGCCTATAATTATCATAATTTCCTTGCATGTCATGAAAGCTCATTTCAATTGAGAAATAGTTTCAAATTTGTTTAACTCATTCAAATGCAAGTTCGTTTGAATTTATGAAAAGAGATTCCGAGAATGATATAATTGGCCAGCATAATGGAATATTATAGTCGCAAACTCATAGCATTTGCACAAATGCTGCCATAAATCGCATAAATCAGGCCCACTGTGCGCCTTGTCCGCCCATTGTCCACCATCTTGTCCACTCACGCACACACACTCGAGCGGCGGACACACACGGATGAGAGATGGCCACGTCTAAAATCCATCTACATCTACGCGTGGCTTGAGCGCTATTTGAAAAGGCTTGCCCCGAAATTTCATTCGCCGCCTTTTGTTTGGCCGCTTCTGCTGCTCCTGATGCCGCTGCTCCTGCCAAAGTTGCTTTTCCCACTTTTCCTGATGACGACAGCGATGGGTGGCGATGGCGATGGCAATGGCGATGGCGATTTTTCAAGCCGCCATTTTGCGACTTTGGCGGAAGTGCACACACATAGGCAGGCACGCAGGACTGGCAGGTCCAACAGGATGCACAAACACACTCGCACACACACAGGAGGCCCAGGAGACGTGGGTGTCCGAAATCGTCGAACGTGGCCCAAAATGCCATTACCGCCACCGTCAACTTTGGGCCACCTTCATCTGCAGCAAGATGGAGGGTCCAGTGCAAGTCCTCGTCCTTCGTCCTTCGTCCTGTTTTCGGCATCCAAAACAGAACAGAACAGCAGAGCAGAGCACAGAGGAGCGCAGTGTGCGTGTGTTTGTTTTCTGCACATTTGCATTTTACGAATATCCTTGCGCATTAGATGCTGCTTCTCACTCTTCGAGCCCTGCTTTCGGCATCCCTCTCTTTCTTTTTTTTGGGGCGTCGGGCAGCGTTGGCGGTGGGGAGTGTGGGGGGGGAAGGGGGGACGCGGTGCTTTCATTTCATTTGCCAGGCCCGAAAAGTTTGCCTTCTACTTTTCCTCGGCGAGGAAGCCGGCAACCGGCAACGTTGGCTAACGCATTTTTCGCCAATGTCCAGCTGCAGGACATGGACATTGACGGACGGCCTCCGAATTGGAGTGTGTGGAGTGCGGGGTGGGGGGTGCGGAGTGTGGGCTTTTTGAATTTCAAATTCAGCTGCAGCTCTCTCGCTTCGCATCCTGCATCCTGCTACCCGCCTGCCAAACAGGACCTTCTCCTTGCTCCTTGCAAGTCCGAGAGTCCATGCCGCGCCTTTTTGTGCGAAAATGCGAAACTTTTTTGGAAACAGTAAAGATTTTTGGTTGGCTGACGCAGCCAATCTCCGACGAGCAGGCACCGCGTGGGCGGCCAGCAGAAAGGGGGTGTGGCAGTGTGGCAGGGTGGCAGCATGGAAGGATGGCAGGGATTGGAATATGCATGTGTATCCATGCTAAGCAAGAGGGGTGCTCTTGATTGCTTTCGTCCTCTTCGAGCGGCGCACGGGGCGTATGTGTGATGCCTGGCGCAGTGCTGATTATTTAATTCATTCGCTTAATCCGATATTTGCCCACAGAGAGGAGCTATTCCAATGTGCTTGGGTACTCAAATAATGGAATAGCATTGCATTTTTTATAGCATCCTTTGTATACTTGCTTAAAATCATAAATAGCTTTTATGATAAAGCTCTTAAGTAAAGCCAGACTTGAGTGAGTATGAACTTAAGTATTAAGAATCATGCCACTGCAGATGAAAGAAGCACATGCTCTGATTATATATATTAAATAGCCGGCATTGTTCCGATTGCATTTACTTGAGCAGAACACATCACATCGCTTCGCAGACCGAAGACCGCAACTAAGGCAATTAATTAATTTGTTTACATTTGCACAAGCTGCCACGAAGAAATAGGAAGTTGCTGCAAGATCAGACGCAGATGCAACATCGCCAGCAGCAGCAGCAGCAGCAGCAAGAACTGACATGCATTGACCGCCGAAGCGTGCATTAAAACATTTTCAATGGAACTGCAATGGAGCAACTTGCCCCCTCACGGCACCTCCCCCCTTTGATTTCACTGGCCTGCCTCTGGTTTTCTGGTCTCTGTTCCCCATTCAAATAATTAACTGCAAGAATGCAACACGAGCAATGCAAAATGAAGGCGGCTGTTGCAACTGCTGCTGTTTGTTATTATTTTTAATATTAAATTGCAATTGCTGCGCTGATTTAATAAAAGCGAGCAACAAATCCAAAGGAGTGCAATAAATGTGGCAGCAGCAGCAGCAAAAGTAGCAGCAACAGTAAACAGCACGTTGCAATTTTAATGACCGGAGAGGAGAGTAGAGTTGAGTTGAGTTGAATTGAGTGCAGTGGAGTCGACTCGAGTCGATCGATGGACGATAGCTGGCAGGGCAGATCAAGTGATCCGAGTCCCAGATGTGCCCGCCGATATTTTTACAGTGTTTAGCCAAAGCAAACACAAGAGTTCAGATTCGATTCAGATTTAAAGCAAACAAATCGGCGAAGAAGGGCGCAGCCAAGACAGACTATATACTCGTACACATAAGACATTGCCCCGATCTGGGGGAAAACTGTGGCCCATAAATTTGAAGACTGCACAAAATAAACTAAACATTAAATAAAATATTTTATTACGTTGCAGCAAACCAGTTCGACAGAGTCGTTGTCACACACATTGCCACACAATGTTGCATGTCTGAGGCGCGGGTCTGCGAATATGGATGTGGATGTGGCTATGGATGTGGATGTGGACTGGGACTGGGACTGAGACTAGGACGGAGACTGAGACTGGTAAAGAGACGATTTGAAGTCGGAGACTGACACTGAAAGAGAGACGGAGACGTGCCCGTCGAAGACTGCAAGTCCAATTGCCGGCAAAATGCATAAACAACTCCGGAGTCGCTTATTCTGTCCCCACACTTCTTCAGTTATCTATGAACCAACAGAATGTTTCAGGCAATACCCTATAAGTTGTACAACATATCATATTTGTCACAGTTCCTAGACGGATGCACCATCTGGGTTAAACAAAAATGATATAAATGTCAGTGATCAAAATCAAAGTCTTAATGAATTCATGCATATTTTTAAATATTTTTCATTACCATTTAGATCTCATAATTCAAGAAAATACTTTAAGATGGAACCGAATCGAGCTGCAAATAACTTTAGTAGTCCCCTTTTAATAAATATACAGGGTATTTCTTTTGTCCGCCAACTCACTCGTCTGCATTCTCGTTTTTTATTTCAATTTGCAATTCAATAATTTTTACGCATTATTTGTCGCGTGAGTTTGTCTGTCAATATGCTTTTTATTGAAATTTATATAAGGAAGTTTACCGCTAGACATCGTCTGTGGATCGGATCGTCGATTGCTGATCGCCGATCGTCGATGGCCGATGGTCGATTGCAGATCGTTGACTCTGTGAGCAGCGGAAATAATTTAGACGCGTCCAAAGTTTTGTTTATGCCCCGTCATTTACCCAGATACATACGCGCGATACATGAATATTGCAACTGGCAGTCGTCTGCATTTTTGATTGGCCTTTAATTAAATGACAAAATATGTGGCGACTGTAAACAACTCGCCCCGTGCCTTGGCAGCTGCGGAACATGAATTATGCCACTAATTGAGGAACGGTGTGGGCCGGACAGCTCCGCACTCGAACTCCTGGTTTCCCTGCGGGGCACAAGGGGCACGTGGGGCACGAGTGGCAGTGGCGGGTTGAAACTGGAGTCGCATTTGGGTTAATGTAACACTTTTCTCCGCAATCCGGTGACAGCAATGAGGAAAACACGAGGAATGTCAGCTATAGACAGGAATGCGTGATGTTTTCAAATCGAACACGAATCAAGCATATCAAGCTACATAATTTAATTATTGCATTTATAAAACAATATATGACAGAGCAACAATCACCTACAAAGCTGCATTAGTTATGTCTCTCTGTTCAATCAATTATTAATGATATCTTTAAACACAACAGCTGGCAAAGGAAAACATGCCTCATCAAGCCACCTGCACTGTATGAAAAAGCTAAGAATCAAGTGTCATATCTGTATGTCTTGAATCATTAGAGATACCATTCATATTCATATTCCTACTCGGCCTCGTCTACAAGCACTTAGGCAATGCCGAGCTAATCTTTCTCGCCGCAGATAGATAATCCGCCGAAAAGCTGAAAACATCTTGGAACAAGTTCAAGATACGACTGCAGACGTTGTGTTCTAGATTCGTGCAACAATGTTGCAGAAACAGCAACTCGTTTGGCGCACACAGCCGATCGAAGCGAATCGCGGGGACACAGTTAGCATGCGCCTTTGCATTAGTTTAGTGTCATAAACTTGACTGCTTTATAGAAATGTTGCAATTTAGTTAGCAACTGTAGTTTGAGTGGATGTCCGCTTGCATCGCATCGTCACCCCGCAAAAGTCAGATACACTGCGAGAACTGCGGGATTAAGATATATGCATTTAGTGTGACCAGAACCGCAAAATATGATAAACGTAGAGTGTGACCTTGCAAAGGAATGAACAGGATTGTTTCAGTATAAAGCAATTAGCAATCAGAGAATCTTAAGCCGTGTTTTTCTCGGTGCAGGCGGCGCTCTTTGAAGGCAAAGCTACAATCAACAATCAACAACGGACAAAGTTGTCGGCTGTCGCTGTGTGTGCTGTTATCATATCTTTCACTTAAAATAAATAAAATTACAATTTAATAATATAACGTGCTGCCCCGCCGCCGTACAGTTTGCACCTGCGGAGTGAGAAGTGGAGAGTGAGGAGTGAGTAGCCGACACTCGAGTGTAGAACAACAGCAACAAATAGTCAATTAATTATTACAGGAACAACGCGATGTGAGCACTTCTTACGAAAGTGTTCCTCCAGTCGTCGTTCTTTGCCCATTTGGTGTTTTTTGCGCTGTGTCTCAAGCACATAATTGAAACTTGTTGAGTTCGAGTTCGACTTCGATAGGCAGGCACCAGCAGCAGCAGCCGCTCCGTTTGATTTTTACCTATTTTATGTTAAGTTTTATTTGCCGCCCTGATATTGATAGGCAGTCGACGTCGTCGTCGTCGTCGCCGCCGCTGATGATAATAATAATAATTAGTCATTTTATTGTTGTAAAATAAACTTGTTTTTAATTGCTTGCTGATACGAGAGCGAGCAACGTCGGAATCTATCGGAAATTATACGAAATTAATCAGATAGTGGCGCGAACATTGAGCAATGCTCGGTTTGACATTCAGCCATATACATACATATACATATATGTATGTACATATTCCCAGTGTTCCATGTAATTAAAATTGTTCTCTGAGCCGCGCCGCACTTCATGCGGCAACATTGTTGCTGGAACATTTAATATTTGCGAAAACATCGCGGTCATTTCCACCAGCATTTCATCGCATTTCACCGCATTTAGTTTTAAATTGCGTGTAGTACAAGAAAGTGGGAGGAAACAGAGGAAACGGAGGAAAAAGTTGGCCATAATCAGGGCCGTAAAAAGCGCAGCCGGAAATTGCATGTACATATAAAATTGTGCAGCTTAGAAACGCAGCTCGAGTTGAGCCACCCACGAGCTGGATAATTTCAATAGTTGCAATAATGACCTCACTGCTGCCCAATTGGGCAAGTGCATTTTCCTTCGAAGTACCCAAAACCCCTACCCCTCGTCGCTCCACCAGAGACCCCTCCCCTCCTCACCCCTCTTGGACAAAGTACCGCGCATAACACCAGCGAGTTTATTATGTCTGCACTTGGGTTTATTTGCTTTTACTGCCTTTGCTGCGGCGATTTGTTCTTTCGATTTATGGGAAAGAGCAGGAAGGGGAGCGGGGGGCTTGGGGCAAGGGGCCATGCCCATCGTCTGATTCTTGGCCGTCCTATGCTGTGCAACATTGTTGCAGCCAGTCCGCCAAGTCCGCCAAGTTCGCCAGTGCGAGTGCCAGAGAGCGTATAAAACGTATAAATAAAAGAATTCAAATAAAATTTTTAATAAACGAGTTGCCATTAAATTTATACATTAACTATAATTTTTATAGTTGGCGACTTTGTTTTGTATACGACCGGCGAGAATGGTTTAAGGGGGGGCAGATTCATGGCAAGGGGAGGCGGGTGAACAGGAAGACGAGGATGTCGTCTCCATGGGAGCGGGAAATTTAACGAGGCGGCGGTCCTTCTCTTGACTTCATTGTATTGCTGGGCCGGCGATTTTAATTGTGTTTAGAATTGGCGGCGAATTATTAATAAAGAATTGCCGATATGCAAGTTGCGAAGTAGATGCCCTTACTTAAAGCGTTTAATTAGAATATTTCTTAAAATTCGAATATATTGTCAACCTATCTAACTGAAAGTACAACTAAAGCTTTCTTAACGAAGTTAGTGTGACCAGGGACGTTATTAACACAAGCGAAGCCTATAGTGTGACCCTGCGACACAAAAGGAGTCATAAATGGGAGATTTCATAAAGACTTTCGTGATTACTTTAGGGATATCTTTAAATGGTATACCCAAATACATATTTAACACCAACTCATCTGCCATGGACCTCATGTTTTATGCCCATATCTTTCTCATGGATCGGCGGTTTATTTGCGTTGGGTTATTATTGACAAATCCCCTGCCTGCGGATATTTTGTGATATTTTGTGCGCCTTGCCAGGCATTGACAAGTTGACTCAGCCTCGCCTTTGATCTTCAATAAATTTTGAACAAACAAATCAAAATTGAATTCAACTAAACAAAACCCAACTGATCGGCATCGGCATCGTTGTACCCCTCCTCCACTACTTTCCCTCCCTCCACGAACATCAAAAAACCCAACAGCAACTAAACATTGGCAAATGCATCTAGCGCTGGGGAAATGGGAATGGAAACTCCGGAGTTGGGGGCAAAGAAGCCCTCCTACTCTGTAATAGTTTGTTTGTTTGCATTTTGTTCTGTGTCTCTCTGTGTGCATTTTCCACTTTTCCACCCCTCCCCCGTGAGTTTTCCGTCGTTTTTCCCGGGGTGACGAAGGCAACGTGTTGACGACGGCGGCGCTTCTTTGAGATGGTAGAAAGATCCACGGCCAGATTCTTGACAGAAATTTATAATTAAACAAATGCCGAGCGTTGAAAAAATATTATACCATTGCTTTTACCACAGCATTTCTCTAAATTTTCCAACGATCTTTCTTGTGTTTTTTTTCTCCGGGGTTTCGGGGAGAATGTATATAAACAAAGGCCATTTAATTTTGTGGTGATGAATGTTGGCCGACGGTTCTTTTGTTGTTGGTAATTGAGTTGTATCTCAATCTGTATCTGTATTTGTAGATACAAATATCTACGGTTGTTTTTATTCGGCGGCGCTGATTAAAGCGGCAGATTGTTTAGTTGTGTTTTGTTTATATAGAAATACACCCCCTCCTCAGTTTGTATTTATAATTTGTGCCTTAGATCACATTTAGAAGTTTATACCCAGCTCACTAAATGCAAAGAGAAGTTCTTCGGCTTTTCGGGCAGTGCACGAAATCGAAAACAAAACTTTTTGAATTTTCGAAAATTGCATTTTGCATCATTAACGACGCATTTGTCAAACGCATATGCATGCCGCCTCCATGTGGGCGTGGCATGTGTGTCCATCTATCTGTGTGGATGTGTGGGTGTGTACGTGTGTGTGTGTGTGTGTGTGTCTTGTGCCTGTGTGTTAATGACATGCTCACAAATTCAAATTAACATTTTGCAGCAATCCCAGCGACATCGGAGCTGCAAAACTGCAGCTGTGAGTGTTGCCAAAAATGATGGGTACAGTGCGTGCGAAACGAGTGGGAAATGCAGCTGCTCAATAATTCTGACTGGCATTTACAAAATGCCTTGACTTATTTGAATATATGTATATGGTGTTTTATTACTCTTCGCCAAATGCAAAGTAAAGTTGTAGTTTTATTTAGAGCTTCAAGAGTGATCTGTACTCTGTAGTTTTATTTTTAGTTTAACTAAATCCTATTTCATTCGCTGAAAATATATAAAATAACTAATAAACTAATCGAACGCATAGTCTCATTTTTGGCCTGGATTCACCGACTTCCGCTGGCCACTGGCCACTGTAGCTACATTTGTCATTTTTGATCGAGCATCAAGCAAACAATTTAACACAGGAGCACGCAGCACCAGCCATCCAGCCGCCCACCCACAGGATACATGCAAAAATGCTGAGCACATTGCACTCGTCGCTGGACAATACTAAAAATCACATCAGAAATGCAACAATAAACGCAAAAACTACACAACAGCAAACGACGACGACGAAGCTGGCCGTAAAATTACGGGCAGGGGGGGTGGTGGGGAAAGGGGATGGTTGGGAGGCAGATGATGACGTTCAGGATGACGATGCCGATGACGTTGCGACGACACTGCCTGCAGGACATCCACCCACTCTGTGGATCCTTTCCCCCTGCGATGCATTCGACATGCATGAACAACAACGGCAGGCAGTCGGCAGGCAGGCAACAAAAGTTTTGTACTTGAACTTCCTTAATAGAATTTTTGAATACGCAAAAACACTTTCAAAGAATATAAATAATGACCATTCGAATTATCAGACTAGCTGACTGCCTGGCTGGCTGACTGGTTGGCTGGCTGGTTGGTCTGCCAGATTTTTGCCAACAAGCAGGGGAGTCCTGGCCACAGAAAGCCTAGAACAGGCGATAACAATAAAACAAAGGATTCTGGAAACAAAACGGTCTATGGTGCGGGTGAAAACTGGGGAAACCAGGTGGAGAAGAAGCCTCCAAAGAGGCAAAGCCTTGTGTGAACGGCTGCCGAGGAAGCGAGTTACCGAGGAGGTGACCTGTGGCAGGCTCTTAGTTACCTTTGCTCCGATAATGCAGCTGATGACAATTGTCGTTACGCACAGAAGGCACTGGAAAATCATGCGCTCTTAAACTACTAGAGTTAAACTAGAATTTAACTAGAATTAAACTAGAATTCTGAGGGTTTTTGTATTAATAAATCAGCAAGCAATTTCTAAGAGTAGCAGTAGCAGTAGAGTTTTGAATGCAATGCAACCACAATCAATGACACACCTGTGAAAGTCAGCGATTTACAGTGGCCGAAACTTTCGGCGAGTCTAAACAGTTTAATTTGATTAACGCTGCCATCAATCAGCGATCCATCAGGGCGGCGATCAATCTTTTAATTTAGCAGTGTCACTGCGGATCCACTTGAACCGCCGGCCGTCGGCCAACCACTGCGCATCCATGGCGTCCATGGCGACCATGCAAAAAATAAATCATAAATCGAGCGACAATGGTCGTCGGCTGGCCACCAAACGCAATGCAACCAAACCAAGGCAAACAATCCCCACCCCGCCCATCCACAATGCACTCCCCAAATATGCATTGACAATTACATGCAGCCTACAGGCCCCCTCCCCCTCACCACTCCATTTCACGATGCCCCCCATGCTCGTGGAGAAATGTTGCCTGCGCCTATCATTATTTTCAGTTAGAAGCGGTCTACGTTTCGGAAACCAGAGTCCTTTTCCACTGCCCCACATGCACGGAGAGAAAATACAAATCCTATTCCTTTTGGCTTTTCAAAATTACTAACTAACTAGCTAATGGTTTCTTCTCAGTGTACTAAAATTACGCATACAGAGCGATGTGAGAGAATAAAAGGGAGGACATGAGGCAGCGAGGTCAGTCGCCCAGTGATATATTTTAGTTTTGTAGAATTTCGCAAATGCCAACCGCCGTTCGACATTTGTTAGCCAAACGAAGACAATATCTGGCCAGGGGCATCGGGGAGTTGGCCAGAGGAGGAATGGGCGTGGTCTAAGGTCCTTTGGCCGCATTCAGCCATGTCCGCGCTTCAAAGAATGGCCAATCCTTCAATATCCCTGCTCCCCCAACAGCCGGCGACTGTGTTAACCCCCTACAGCAACCCACTAGCAGAAGAACCCAAGCGGGCATTGGGGGTTAAGGCTCCTTTTTCGGCTCCCCTGTCTATGCATACTGAATGCGAATCCGAAACTAAACAAAAATACGAGCTACGCACAAAATAAAGAGGTCTAAGCCGCAGTGGAAGAGAATTGCATAAGAAATCAAAATCAAATCAAAATTGTCATAATAAAACTGCATAGCCATGGCCATCCATGCCTTATTCAGCAGGTGAAAGAGAGGGCTACACTCGAGCAGAAAGAGACGGGCAGTTGAAGGGGGGCAATGCAATCAGGAGCCGAGAGCTTTATGTAGAACAAAACAAATTAATAGAATTGTTAAATGTGACAGGCAAATGTGGCGACTACGAGAGCACAAATTCCAGGATGGGTGCAGTGGCTGAAGTGGGTGCAATGGGTGAAGTGGGTGCCATGGGTGGTCCTTTTTGGGTGCGGGTAGTTAGTAGTATATATGGATTTTCGTTTCTGGCTGCGTGGTGCATACAAAAAGCGCAGACAATGCGATTAGTTGTCGTTGCCGTTGTCGTTGCTGCTGGAGCAAAAGAGTCCGTTGCAGATGGGTGTGGGTGGGTGGCAAACTGTGGGGTGGCAAACTGTGGGGTGGCAGCAAAATTGGGAAGCCGGCAACGCCACCCCCTGGAAAACCCACCCTCCACCCATCCCCTCGCTTCTCGGACAGAAACTCATCTTGTATGCAAACTCAAAACTCAAAAATTCCTAGACAAAAGAGTACACACGGGAGGACCAGCAGCTGAATCAGGATACTAGGCTGGATTCTGGAATCACACAGAAAGAAAATAAGGGAAATCAGGAATAAGATGAAACTAATTTCCATTTCTTTTGTTGTTTTTAATAACTTCTACTTCCGTAGGTATCATTCAACGCAATTTCTTTGGCATCTGCAAGCTAAAGGGTAAACTTTTCAACTTGGTAAATAGTTTTCAAGAAGACAATATATTTGCCTCAGTGTAGGATGCAGGTCGCCAACTACTAGCCGGCTAGCTGGGACTTCTGTTGATGAATTGGACGTAGGACCCGTAGTTTACGGAGGTGGCAACGGATGGCAGGAGTGGACCAGTTGCCATGCCGACTGCGAGTTGCAGGCCCCAGTTAAATAAATATGAGTTCAATTTTCATTTCGGCAGAGGCGACTGCAGGATGGCCAGGAGACTGGACACTGAACACTGGACACTAGGCAGTGGGCACTGGAAACTGGACAACTGGCAACGGTTGTTTTTATTGGCGGTTTACTGACCTGCGCCAACGGCAAAAGCAAAAGCAACGGCAACGGCAAAGGAAAAGGCTCTGGCACATTGCGCATACGACACGTAGGCCGTGTGCCCCGTTGTGCTGTCAAAATGCGTGAATTCATTTCGATTCAATACAGATACGCAGTACACCTTTTCGCAACTACCTAACTCTGGGCTAACTGCTCCCCAGTTAATACCGAAGGAAGCGTTTGCAGAGTTATGCAAATGTTTACATAACTGGCCGAAAGACTTTTTCGGCATATTAAAACACACTTACCAAACATGGCCAACATGGCCCAAACTCGCAGATCTCACGATTGATAGTAAGGGTCCAGTGCGGCGTTTCCTGCTTTGCCCAACAACTCTCGGCCAAAACGAAACGAAGCGAACAATTACCAAACATCATTTCCTCGAACATATTTATTAAACCTGTCCAAGGGGAAAAACTCGGGGGCGCAGGCGGCGCTCTAACAATTGCAAATAAAGTCAATTGCTACTGCAGAAATGCTAGGCAGCCAGCAGCACCCAGCCCAACATATGAAGTTTAGGTTTAGTTTCACTTCGTTTAGTGCGCCCCCCTTCACCTGATGCACCGCCCTTGCCCCGCCCCCCTCCACGCCCCTGGCGGTTCGCGTAAAAAAGACATTATGGGCGAAGGCAGAGATGCAACAAAATATCAGTAATAAATTTAGGCAAGCGACGTGCCACGAAGTGGCAGCTACCGTGGGAAGAGCAACTTCTGAATGATAGTTGTCAACAAAAGTGAAATGGGCTCATAATACTGGCATTGCATAAACTACACTTAACGTTAAAATGGTGACACATTAAATAATATGTAGATAGCATCTTTAAGATATTTTGATAGTGAGTGAATCTATCATGATGAGCAAGTATCTTTGGTAAGCCGGCACATCTTAATCATCCAATTAGAGCTGCCTAAGCCAGCCCCTCTTCTCCAGGGTATGATCAATTACATAGGGCAATCGAAAAGATTCCATGTTGCCGCTGGACGAGATGCGAGATGCTGCCACCGCCACCGCCACTGCCGCCGTTGTGGTTGCTGCCTGGATGCCTGGTGGCTGCTGGTTGGCAGTTGGTGCAGTTGGCGGTTGGCGGTGGTGCACGTTTCTCGGAGGAGAGGCACCGCAGTCGGCGATTCTGATTCCGACGCCACCGCAGACGCGTCGTGTTTCTTCGTGGGCGATGCGGCAGAGTCGAAAGACAACTATTTTGGCTGCTACTGTGCCAGCTTGCAACTGCAGCAGCAGCCGCAGCAGCAGCACAGCAGCAACATCAGCGTGCCCAACGATGCATGCAAAGCAGTCGCTGTTGTTGTTGCTGATGTTGCTGCTGTTGCTGATGTTGCCGCAAATGATGGCTACAACTTCTTCAGCATCCGAAGACGAGGATGTGGCATTGTGTGTGGCTAACCAGCTTTTATTGTTGCCTCGGATTTAGCATATTGCAGCAGCAGCAGCAACTTGTTGCTCGTTGCAGGAACAGAAGAAAGAGGGGGGAGGGGGCAGCTCTTCGCCTTCGACTTCAACTTCGACTTCGTCTTCGTCTACGGCAATTGTTCAAATTTCGAGCTGCTACCGCATGCAAAATATGTGTAATTGTTTGATATAAGTTGTTGCAGCAGCGGCAGCAGAAACGACTAAAAATGTGGCCCATTGTTTTGGGCATGATTTGTTGTGGCTGCCCCCCTTCCCCATCCCCTTCCCCATCCCCTTTCGCCACCCCCAACGGTCCGCATTTATAGTATTGTTAATATTTCGCATATTATGGCACCGTGGCGTCGCCGCTTTTTGTCCTCATATGTTGCAAGTCTCGATTTGGACATTGCAGCAGCCATTCACTTGATCGCCAATGTTTATTATACTTTATTATTTTTTGTACCGCTTTTGTACCGACATCTGCATAGCCTTTTGTTCTTGTCGTGTCCGCTGCCAGATGTATATTCAATTATTTTATGGCACTTAACGGGTAGAAGCATGATTTTCGAATTGCAATCGCACGAGAAACCTTGTCATTTAATAAACTCAATATTCAAACTTTCATTTCACTTTTACACTGAATGAAATCGTGGTTTTCCTAGTTTTTCATTAGTGAAAGCGATCAAAAGAGTTCTATTAATTTTCTGTCTGCTCTGGACTTTTCCACATCTATCGAAAATACATACGTATGAAATGCGGTCCACGTGTAAAGAAAAAATGTTTAGCTCACGCTTCAATTGAAATATTCACCCTTATGTGGACCGCTAATATTCCCATTTTGTTTTGGCCAGCGCAAAAAAATATTAATTTATGTGGCTGTCGTGTGTGTATAGTATATTTGAACGTCGTTGTGTTAATTTTATTTGATTTATTTTTAATGTCGAGGCGAGTACATGTACCATGTACCCCCCCTCCCCCCCTTTTTCGAGCCCCTGCCCTTTGACGAGCGACTCAAGCAAATGGACGTGGACTCGTTGTCCTTTTGCAAGGCGACAGAAAATCAAAACACAAAAACGCATGCACACCCCCTAAGCCTTAGCCCCTCACATCCACCCATACCCCCCACCAACCAGATAACAGACACCCATGAAGGGGGGGCTTTTTTGCCGGCACATGCAGAAAATCAACTAAAAATTCGCGAATTTCCACGCTGGACAACTTGTGTGGCAATCTCCCTTCTAAAACGCGCCATCCTCCCCCTTTAATTTTTTAACATTTTGCATATTATTTTGTTTGAATCGCAGTTGGGCAGCCCCCCTTCTCTGCATCCCCCACCCCCCTTTTTTCCCCTTCCATGTGTCAAACATGCCATTTATATGCGACGAGGCTGCTGCTGCTGCTGCTGCAATGGCGATGTGGGAGTGAAGGATTTCAGAAAACATTTGCCAAAAAATTTGTTATCAAAGCCTTCAGCTTCAGCAGGAGCCACGACGCATTGTACGTCGGGAAATTTGAAACTCGATAGACAAAAAACAAGCCGGACGACAAGCAATAGAAAAAGAAAATCCACAGCCCTCTTGATATCCCCCCACGTTCCCTTTGATTCGTTCGCATTTTTTTGCAGATAGATTTTCGCTTGATTTTTACTGCACTCAGGCTTCGAAACGCCGAAACGTTGAAACGCCGCCTGCGACTCTGTTGCCGTCTGCATTTTGCGTTTGTCCTTTTTCCGATCCGGGGAAAAGCGAAAAAGCGGCTCCCTGTCGATTTTCCTACGCCGACGCATCTGCAGGGAGGCCGAATAAAAAAGGTGGAAAGCGGCAATAAAACTAAGCAAAAAACGCATTTAGTATAAGGGCCTGACATGTGACAGAGTGGAAAGGACATAAGGACATCCCTGGCATGTGTGTGTGGGCGTCTGTTTGTGCTCCGTGTTTGTCTCCCTGCAGATATCTCCTCTTGCAGCCACTTGTCCTCAAAAGGAGCGGGCTGCGAGGGGACTCGGCATACTATATACATATATCGGGGGATATAGGGGGATATCGGGGCACATCGGGGACATTGGAGATATCGGGGATATCTGGGGTGTGTCCACAAAGCCATTGCCAGCGCATCGAAATTGGTCACATTTTCCGAAAGGAACTACAAATTGTTACGGCAAACGCAGCAGCCTTCTGCTCCTCTGCTCCTTTGCTCCTGATTCTGTTTCTATTTCTGAGTCCTGAGTCCTGAATCCATAGTTACTGCGTAGGCTACTTTAAGGCGCCCCAAGGGCATCGATTTCTGTTAATCCCAGAGAAAAGATCTTGATGCGAAAAGCGCCTCAGTGAAAGCGCTCCAAAGATTAGGTTTCCAACAAAAAGGACACAAAAAACAAGAAACGCTATTCAGACTTTTGGACTAATGTTTCATTTGTAGTTATGCAGATAAGAGATGCAAGGTGCAAGTGCATCTCTCATGAGTTTACTTCATAGTGCAACCTGCATCCCGTGCTTCCCACTTGAAGTTCTATATCTATATCTCTATATCTCGTTCATAATCCAAAGTTATACATATTTAAACTTAATTGAGTGTTTTTTGTGATCACCCCCAGTTAACTGCCGATACCCAATGCCTATCCATTTCGACTCGATGGCGAAATGCACACAAATCGACCTCTGATCAACGTCAGTCTTATGCAGTAGTACATTTGCTTTAATCACCAACAGCGCACAGTTGAACTGCGGACTAATTAATGGCTAACCCCCTTCCCTTGCCGCGCCACGCCCCTGAAATTTGCGGTTGTGTTCTGTGCTGTTGCAGCTACACGAAAAAAAGAATGGCAAACTGACTAACTGCAATGCAAATAAAATGTGCAGCAGTGGCAACAAACAGTGAGTGAGTGATAAAGTTGGCCAAAATGCGCTATCAATTACACGCGGATTTTTGTCCATTGATGGGTGGGCGCAATGGTGAAGTGGTGAGAGGGGGGAGTGGCAGGGGCCGTGTCCACCTGCAGCAGCTTTATGTTGACACGTGCAACATGCTGTTAACACCAACAATCCGCATGTGTGAGTGCCAGCAACACTTTCGCTTTCAAACGCATTTCGCGTGAATTGCAAAAAATAAAATAAAGAGCTGCGTTTGTGGGCGAGTTGCATGTGCAGTGTGTGTGTGCCTGTGTGTGCACATGTGTGTGCATGGATGTGTTGCCGCTGCAGCAAAACGCACTGTTGCATGCAACAGCAGCAGCAGCAACAACAACAACAGCAGCAACATGACAGCAACACTTTTTACGCGTGTTTTTTGCACTCGTGTTCGTGTCGATGGCCATGTGTGTGCACTTTTTCACACACAATTTGTGTTCACACACGAGTGTGAGTATGTGTGTGTGCGGTGTGTTGCTTCTGTTGTTGTTGCTGCTGTTGGTGGCTTTTGTTGTGACATTTAATAGCTATACAATGGCTAATAGTTTCCACGTGCCGCCGATTTTCATTCATAAAACGACCACTTAAATGGCCAGGACCAACGTGTTGCTGATCGTCCTTTTTCAGGCGGGTGGATGGATTTTAGGCATCCTAACTACAGCAATAGAAACTAAGGGAACTGGTGTACAATCAATATGATATTACTCAGATCAAAAGCACTTGCTTATAAAAGACAGCCTAAGGTTTATGAAAATCGTCTAACTGGCAAAGAAAAGGTTAAAATACTTTAGATACCAAAGGATGTTCTTAACATTTGTGTTAAAGCCGAAGTTCAATAACCAGCAGAGTTCAATTTAACTTCTTTCGCGGACAAACAAATTTAAAATAATAAATTGCATATGCACTTCTACTTTCGGTAGACCATAAAGTTAGTTTTTAGAAGTTCAAGGAACTTAGACGAGGTTTTCTTGAAAGTGTCTTAAGTAAGTTTTAAGACCCTTTTGGTCATGTTGCTCATTTGAGTCCATCACCTAGCAGGCCTAAATATGCATTGGCAATCAAGAGAGTTTTGCGCACGGCGAAAAAATGAAATCGGTGTCAATCGGCCATGTGTCCTGCATCCATTTGCATTTCGCCGCCCTCTGCTGCCCCGCCCCTTGTTGCCACGCCCCCGTGACAACATTGCGATAAAAATCAGTTTGAAAAAGCCATGAGGTGAGCCACAAATTTGCGGTCAATTGGGTTTTGTGCCCGACGCCGCAACAATGGACAGACAGCCAAACAGCCAACCAGGCAAACAGCCGCACTGGCTGCATGTGCAACAAGAATGCATCAACATGGCCATTGGGCCAAAAAGCCAGGAGCCTCCGATATTGACCCTGCTTGAAAAATCATTTTTTCCCCGCTGCATTTTCACACTTCAACAGAACGAAAAAAGGCGACAGGCCGCTGCATAAAAAGTGCAACAATTCAAATGGCCCCCAAAATCGACGGGGAGCGAGATGAGCAGCCTACTGCAAAAATTCATGCAAAAATCGGATCGGCGCGTGCAAAAGTGGAAAGTGGCGAGTGGAGAGTGGCAAGTGTAGAAAAAACCAATGCAACAGCCACCGCAAACAAGCGGCCAGGGACGCGGGGAGGGGGGCTCAGCAAAGGGGGGCGTGGCAGGGTCGAGAACACGGGCGAGTGCAGCGTCGATTGAAATCCCTAATAATCGCGTTGAATGCACTTCTGTCGTAAAAAACGAGCAGAGCATCGGGGAAACCCGGGAAAACGGTTGCGAAAAAATGCAAAAATTTCGCCAGCATCGAGGGGGGGGATAGGGAAAAAAGGGGGCCAAAAGCGAGGCCTGAATGGAAATGACCTTCAGTGATTTTTACGCTTTTTTACCAACATGCCCGGGACATTGATATGCAGCGCAGGATAATCGCGGCCAGTGCAATCAAAGTGCAATGCAGCAGAAAAGGGGGTGAAAGGGGATGAGAGCAGGGGGTGCAAAGGGGTGGAAACAGGTTGGCGGGGGGGGGGGGGGGGGGGGGGGGATGTGAAGGGGAGGCACTGTGGTGCGGCCTTTTTGGCCAGTTTTTTGCACCCATTTCGCGAGGGGCTGCCAACTGTTGAGCCCACTGCAACAGCCGCTGCAAAAAAGGGGGAGGCAGCTGGCTGTGACCTTGACGCGTGTGCCGCATGCTGAACAATCGAATGGACAGCCAAATTGGCGGCGTCATCATCATCATCAGCATCAGCATCAACATCATCCCGCTCCATTTTTTTCCGGCTGCACTTGCTGGCCGCGATGCATCGCTTTTTTCGCTGTCACTGGCAACCTGCAACACACCGAGCAACACACAGAAACATTTTTCGGGGGCACGGCCCCCGTTTTTGGGTCGCGTTTCGTGCGTGGCCCATTGAACAGTCGCGTTGCATGTAGTCAGATTCGCAGCGCCACTCCCCCGGATCGCCACACCCCCCAGCGCCTTTTTTTCCCGCCCCCACCGGTTGCACCGGCAAAATTTTCATTCATGCATTTGGTGTGTGCGTCGCGGGCAAACTCATTCAGTTTCAATGCCTCATTCATGGGAATGCACAAGTGCAGGCGCTTTTTGGGGGGGCGGGGGCTTCGCTTTTTTGCTTTTTTGCCGCTCTGTGGCTTTGACTTTGGCCAGGTGTTGACGGCCCACACAGGTGTGAAATCAAAGGAAAGAGGCTCTGGGCATGGGGATTACTTTGAGAAGACCTTGCGCTGCTATCAAAATCTTGTGGCAGCCACACTGCAATGAATAATAGACGCGTTTTGGAGTTTGGGCCACTTATTAAACTCGGAAGTTGTATTACGAGTAATAGAAGTTTTCATCCCTATGATAGCTAAGCTATTCACTGTTTTGTGTGTTATATATTCCTGCACATATATTTCCATGTCGATGTAGCCCGATTCCATATATTCCGTGGATATATCCCTGTCACAAACGAAAATCAGCCAGTTGGCAATCATGCCACCCCGACTTCAAACAAATCCCCTGGCAATTACCTGGAGATTCCCTTCTATAACTTGCTGCCTCTTATAATAATCGTGCATTGTCAAACACCGCTGGCAATTATAAGAAATCTCCCCTTAGCGAAGATGAACAGCCTCAAAGATTTCCACCTCGAATGGTTTCCTTTTTGTTTTTAATATTTCTGCCATGGCTTTTAATTAGTCTGGCAGTCTTTTGAGCGCTTTCTGTGACAATTCCTCGAGCGAGACTTCAATCAGTGGCTCTGTCTTTGGAGCAGTAATCATTCCGACTCGTGGAAATTATGTCAGCGAGAACTTAAAGCGAATGGCTCGCGATTTAAGGTGCAAGTGCTGGGTGGCCACATGTGCTAATCCCCCCCAGAAGACAGAAGGAGAAGGCAGAAGGCAGAAGGATGCAGCTATGGCTGCCCCTCGACCACATGGCCTAACAACTTGCAACAACAGACGTCGTCGATGCCGTCGAGGCCGCCCGACAAATACAATACAAAAAAAAAAGAAATTATTTGCCTGCGTCTGCACTTGAACGAGCGGAATGGGCGTGGCAGCGGAGGCGTTCATTTGTATATAAATGAAGGGGGCGCGGAGTTGCGGGCTGTACTGGAGTTTCCAAAGGAGCGACAATGGCCAAGTGGAAGCGGAAGCGACGCAATGCAATCAAATGGCGCAGCGCGCAAAATCTACAAAAACACAAACGCACACACACACACGGGCAAATACAGGCAGCAGATGGACACACATGCAACATGGGTGGGGCAGGAGGACACAGGACACTGGGCACTGGACACTGAGCATTGGCAACTTGCAACGCACGCGAAAATCTTGCCAGTGGGGCGCCGGGGCAGCAGGAACCGGCCACCGGGATCCCAGGACCCCAGAACCCCAGGACCTCTTCCTGTTCTCCTGCAAACAAGCCTCGGTACAGTTGCGCCGTCTAAGCCTGCTGGCTTCAGCAGCAGCAGCAGCATCCGCTGAAAGGGGCAGCCCCCTTCTGCAACCAACCATCCACCACACACCACCCCATTCTGGCCATGTTTTCGCGTTCGTTTTGCCGCGTTAACTGTCCATCAATGCGGGCCCAATAGGGGAGTGCACTGCGCGAAATCACTGAAGTGGGGTTAACTAATACAGCTTAGGTGAAAAACAAATAGCTGCTGAGGAGTTTGAATTACTTATTTGAAGTATGTGAGGCATATTATAAAAAAGCTGCTGAGGCGTTTGTATTACTTATTTGAAGCATGTGTGGCATATTATGAATTTGACTAGTTGAACTCATTATTGGACTTCATATTACCTTTATTCTAAAGGTTCTCTATATGCATTTCTTCCACTGCATCTGTTCCTAACTGAGGCGTAGGACTAGTCCTCGTCCTCGTGCTCATCCTTTGCCACATCCTCCATCTCGTTCTCGTTCTCATTCTCGGCCGGCTGTCTATCTGTTTGTGTCTGTGGCATGCACCCCTCTACCTGATCCCCGACTGCTCAATCGTGGCCGGCAGCCCCATCTGCCCCATGTGCCCCATCCTGGGGCACGGCATCCAGAGCCCCCCCTCCCCGATTCGTTTCCCAATCAGACAGCCAGCGGCATCGTTAGCAACGCAACGCAACGAAACGCGACTCTCGGAGTTTGGAGTTCGGAGTTCGGAGCTCGCCTGCATTGCCAAGTTCCAAGTTTCGTTGCAACCCCGATGGTCAGCAGCTCGGACTTCCATGTCCACGTCCATGTCGACTCCTGCCACCGACTCTAAACCTAACCCACTCCCACCCCTTGCCTCCACGCCGTGGTGACTCCCTTTTTAAGCCCTTTTTCATTGCCCATACGCCCTCAAGGGGGCTTTATTGCGCTAGGCATTTTTGCATATTTGAGGCATCATCGCTCATCGCTTTTGTGTGTAAGCCAACTTTCAGACATGGTCGAAGGTAAAAACGGCGGCAGGAGCAGGAAAGCACCGAAGCAGCGAAGCAGCAGCTGAGGACGAAGAATCAGCAAAGGGCTAACCCTTGTGCCACCCATTTTCTGCATTCTCTAAGCTGCAACGTCGCCGTTGTCGCTGTTTCTGTTGCTGTTGCTGTTGCACTCTTCTATTTGGCGTTTTAATATGCAACATTTTTTCCCGCTGATCTCCCCGCCGGCGATGACCCACCATCCCATCCCCATTCCCCTCTCCAGTACTCATTTTACCCCTTGTGTGTACGTTTGGTCACCTCCATGGTCGCAGCATTTCTCACTGAGAACAACAAGTAGCGAGATCTTGCACCATATTACCTCTTTGACTATATAACATAATATTCAAATTTCCAATTCATTTTACTAGGCCTATAATTCCGAACTGTTTCAAAATTAAATAATAAGTCTATGAATTTTATTAGTAAGCAGCTTAGATCGATTGAGTCGATTACAATATTGGAGTGAGTTAAAAGACCCATTTGTTCACCAACTTCGACAGCTAACAATTAACCATCAATAGCGCAGATTTTCTGCCAGTGCATTCACACTCATGGCAACCGTTTTATTTGTTTGTTTGCTTGTTCGTTCACTCATGTGTGTGGGTCAGACGACGACCTCTCACCCCCTCCGCAACTTTGTCTGTTTGGCTCAAATGTTGTCATCTTTCCCCGCACACACACACTCCACCCCCCCACAGCCGCCAGCCCACCCACTTTTGGCCTTTCGCAGAGGCTTTCGTCGCTTTTTTGGACATCCGCATCCAGTGGATTCCATGCCATGAACCGGCGTCCACATCTCCACAGCTCCAATGTCCTTTCACGTCCGCGTCATCGTTTTGCTCGTCAGCGTCGTCGTCACCAGTTAAATACATAAATTTTCGTATAAACGCGTTCTGCAGTCGCGAGCCTAGCAGCCATTTCCCAATTTTCCATTTCCCAGCGCCCGCTTTCCGTTTTCCCCCCCTCAGCATTTCCCCATTATGGCGGGCAACACAAGAGCAAACAACTTAGAGAATGCGTGATGCATTTTCGTGCTTCTGCGTTTGATCCAAATTTCGTTGGCTGCAATTCATTGGTTGCTATAAACACAGTGTTATCTAATTGCATATGCTTGTGAGGGAAATAGGCAGGACTATCAGCAAACGTACTATAAAAGGTCCTTAGTGATAAATCATGACCATACAAGTAATATAGAAGAATATCAATAAAGTTTTATATAGTATTTTAGGCTACATCCAGTAAAATGACATTGAAACCCTATGGGTTAACAAAACATAAAGAAATTATGAATTAAGAGCACACACTCATTAAATAGTGGAGATACAAAGACGAGGTCTGGTCGTTAGTAGGCAAAAGTATCACTTAGCGTCATTAAATCACCGGATACGAGTGAATGTGAATGAAGCCATTAAAAGACTCATTCACAGTTGCCAGGTGAATACCGAATAACCCGATCGAAAGATGAATATGAATAGCTTTCGATCGCGTATCTGTGCCCCTTTTTCGCGACTCGCAATTCGCGATTCGATTCATGGCCGATGTTTATTATAATGTAACCAAACTGAAAAGCAGCCGCCATTTGCCAGTCACGAAAAAATTATGCATAATTTATGACTGGCTGTGGCAGCCCCCGCTCGCCCCCTCTCGCTCGCTCACCTTGATGTGTAGCTTCGTCCCGCTCGCACTTGCGGCAATTTATTATTTTTGCTAGATTTGTGTTTTTTATTTTACGTTTCGCATATTATAAATGCGCAAGGCAATAACAAAAATAATCATAAACACACACACGGCATTACCCACACAGAGACGCAAAACCGAGGCTGACCAGTCTCAAACGATAGTGCCCCGCCCTCCGCCCCTTCGGCCCTCTCCACCTCCAACAGCGCCAATAGCCCCCACCCCCTCCTCGCGAAGAGAGCGAGAAAAAGTAGTGGAAAACTGCAGGTGCAGCTGAAAGAAAGAGAAACGTCTCTTAGGCGAAAAGCGCCAGCCATCTCTCTCGCGAACGAGAGCGCCAATTCGCCGCACATCTTGATTTCGCCTAAGCATTTGTTTACAATACACCACCGGCAGCGACGTCGGCAGCGGCGTCGACTGCGAAGAGAGTTTTCCGTGGGAGATACGTGGGGAAGACGTGGGGCCTGGAGGGGGGTGGTACCCCTTTGAACGGAACTAATTAATGAAGCATCTTTCAGCCGAGTTTCGTTCCTCAGTGCGTGAGGGAGAAGGAGTCATGGCTTGGGGAGCATAGAAAGAGAGAGGGCTATGCTTTGAATGATCACTGCTCTTCACTTCGCATCGAGTAAAGACATGATTTAATAATAATTTATAACAATTTAAAACATAACTGCAATATTTTATTAATAATTTCTATAATATTTGAATTATTAACTTAAATGGAAGCTTAGAAAAGCACCTGGCACCCAAATAGTCGGCAAACTCAGCCGTATTTTCGCCGCATTCCCAGTTTCTGAAGACCCCCTAGATGTGTTCCTCTATTTGGAGCCAGGGGTACTGGTCGGTGGGGCTCGTCCACACCCTCTCCTGCCCAGCACCTCCGAAAAATATTAGGCCTAAGCTCGAATCCGCACTCGCACTCGCAATGGCAATCGCAATCGCAATCGCAATCGCCGTCGCTCTCCGCTGCATTTTCGGGGCAACTTCCGTTTCCTCACGCACGCACACTTGCCACTTGCCACTTGCAGCGACGCATCCTTTCTACGCAACGGTAGTAGTGCAGCGGCAAAGCGCCAAAAATATTTGGGGGTTGCAACAACGGCGAGAGGCCGAGAACGAGAACGAGGACGAGTTCGAGTTCGAGTGCGTCGAGCAGGCCGACGATGGACGATGGATGAAGGACGAAGGACGAGCAAAGCCGATTCCGATTTTGAGCTCGAGGAGAGCCAAAACGCAGCGCAGGAGCAAAGGAATGTGGTGCCGTTAGCCGGCGTTTTTTGGCGCCTACAGCTCGCCGTTTTCAGCCATTTTCAACGGGCTCGCCTCTGCCTCTGCTTCGGTCGTTGTCGTTGTCGTTGCCGTGGTCGTTGTCTCTGCCGTCGGTTCTCAGCCAAGCCGCGCTGCCTCCGTCGCATTTTCCTTTCGCAGCGCCGGCAGAGCAGTTCGCGAACTATTCGCAACTTCGTCGCGAACTCAGTCGCAGCCTGAGAGCAACAACTACAAAGCAGTAGCAGTAGCAGTTGCTGCTGATGTTGCTGTTGCTGTTGCCGTTGCTGTTGCTGCAACATCAACGTTGCCCCTCAACGGCCCTCAGCTTTCCACAGGCACAGGCACACAGGCACACAGGCACACAGCCACAGCACGGCACAGCACAGCCACACATCCACATCCACTTCGTCGTGGGCCATCGTCGTCGTCGTGTGTTAAGTTTGTTTTGAGTTTTTCCGTATCAAAATGTGCAAAACGATTTCAGTCTAATTCAGACGCTCGTGCTGAGAAGACTTTTGGCCCTGTTTGTTGGCCAATACAGCCATAGAACACTGAAACCGAAACAGAAACAGCAACACAGACGGAACTGAAGGCACACACTGAACACTGAACGCTGAACACTGGACACGACGACGAGAACCGAATCGAACTGAAAGAACGAGGCGGGCTAATTGCCAAATGGCCACGTAGTGCGCGTAACGTAACGAATACGTTAAACACCCATACACACGCCAAAAACACACGCACACATAGAGAGGGACGCACACAGATACTCACATGTACATGCCCACTCTCAGTTGAGCGTCGTAATTGTCGCGGATTTTTCGAATTGTCGAATGCCTTCTTAAACGCTATGTGAAGAGCGAGTCGCGTAACGATTAACGATCGCGTAACGCTTACGATCGCCGGTGATCAACGATCCACGATCCACGATCAGCTGTAGACAAAATGGAGTCGACGCAGGCGGAAACGAGTGTCGGCTTGGCGCCCGAACAGGGACCAGTGGCTCAGAGGCAGCGCAAGGGGCCGGGATCGGGCGGTGGTTCGCCCAAGAGCAACAGGAGCTCGCCCACTCAGCAGGAGGAGAAGCGTACGAAGAGCGAGGATCGCACCTCACCCACTGGCGGGGCCAAGGACGAGGACAAGGAGAGTCAAGGTCATGCCGGAGCCGGAGGGGCAGGATCGTCGCCAGTGAGTTCGCCACAGGGCAGGAGCTCGTCGGTGGCCTCGCCCAGTTCCACCTCCCAGCAATTCTGCCTGCGCTGGAACAACTATCAGACGAACCTGACCACCATCTTCGACCAGCTGCTGCAGAACGAGTGCTTCGTGGACGTGACCTTGGCCTGCGATGGTCGCTCCATGAAGGCCCACAAGATGGTCCTGTCCGCCTGCTCGCCCTACTTCCAAACGCTGCTGGCCGAGACGCCCTGCCAGCATCCCATTGTGATCATGAGGGACGTGAGCTGGTCAGATCTCAAGGCCATTGTGGAGTTCATGTACCGCGGCGAGATCAACGTGAGTCAGGACCAGATAGGTCCTCTGCTCCGGATAGCCGAGATGCTTAAAGTGCGCGGTCTGGCGGATGTGACCCACATGGAGGCGGCCACGGCAGCCGCGGCTGCCGCTTCCTCGGAGCGAATGGCCTCCTCCCCCAAGGAGAGCACGTCCACTTCCAGAACTGAGCAAGAGCGGGAACGGGAGGCCGAGGAGCTACTGGCCTTCATGCAGCCCGAGAAGAAGCTGCGCACCTCGGACTGGGATCCCGCTGAGCTGAGGCTCTCCCCACTGGAGCGCCAGCAGGGCAGGAATGTGAGAAAGCGCCGCTGGCCCTCGGCGGACACCATATTCAATCCACCCGCACCACCCAGTCCACTGAGCAGCCTGATAGCCGCCGAAAGGATGGAGCTGGAGCAAAAGGAACGAGAGAGACAGAGGGACTGTTCGCTGATGACACCACCACCCAAGCCACCACTGAGCACTGGCTCCGCCGTGGGAGCCTCGAGGCGCCTGGAGACCGCCATCCACGCCCTGGACATGCCCTCGCCGGCAGCCACGCCAGGACCCCTCTCCCGATCCTCGAGACCCCACTCGCAGAGCCCCCAGCAGCAGCAAACCCAGCAGCAGAGTCAGCTTCCCTTGCCGCTGCCCCTGCATCCGCACCACCACGCCTCACCCGCCCCACAACCCTCCCAGACCGCCGGATCCGCCCACCATCCGCCCTCGCCCGCTGGGGACTCCCGCTTTCCCCTCGGACCCGCTGCCGCCATGGCCGCTGCCATGGAACTGAGTGGCCTCGGTCCCGGTCCGCCCGCTGAGCCACGCCTACCGCCTCCACCGCCACACCACCATGGCGGAGGTGGAGTGGGCGGCGGGGGCGTGGGAGGAGGCGGTGCAGGCGGAGTGGGTTCCGGTGGGGGATCCTCGCTAGCCGATGACATGGAGATCAAGCCAGGGATCGCGGAAATGATCCGAGAGGAAGAAAGGGTGAGTGAATCTAAGACTCCTAAGCCACTAGAGTATTTCTATCTCCCCAATTCATCGCCGCGAAATACTGCATTCCCTTACGATACATTTAAAACTTAAGATACTTTTAATACTTAAATTTTCGATTATTAAAATGAGTCCTACAAAATGTTGTGCATCATTTTCCCAGTTGATACATATGCCTGTTAAGAGACTTGTCTCTTGCAGAAGACTCTTGAATTCTGCAATTTCAATTCTACAAAGAGCGATAGAGGGAAAGAGAGCGGTGGAGCTCTCTTCTGCTGCTGCCGCGCTGCCACTGCGCCGTTGCAGCGCTGCTTGCGTCTATATCTCTCTCCCATTCATTATCCGATCTTTTGCCTCGGTTTGTTTTGATTCACGATTCGCGCGCCTTTCGGCGATCTTCAATCTTCGGCTGCGAATTCTGCCGGCGGCATTTCGCCTCGTGTCGTGACGTCACAGCGCGGAATGCGGAGCTCCGGTTCCCTCAGCTCTTTGGAACTCCCCACCCCACCCCACCGCACTGCCAGAGTGCCCATTGCCCGGAATGATTGACAGCATTCACGTGCTCCACGTTCCACGCTCCACGACCATTGTTTGCTCTCCTCGGCCGCTCTTTCTTCCCGCGGAGATTTGCTCCACATATTCCACCCCTTCCCCTTCCCATTCCCATTCTCAGGTCAGATCCCCCGATTCTTTGGTTCTCGGGGAGCAGCCACCGGAACGCCTCGGTGACCAAGAGGTGATTGAAATTCCTGTGGCCTGCGGTTGATTTCGATCTATGGAGCATTTTGTGACTTGTTGTGGTTCCCTGAGTGTGCTTCAATTAGGGCAACAGCGAAATAGCTCTGCACCGGAAAAATAGGGGTTCAAATCTATAGGTTAAAATCAAAATTATTTATGCATTTTTCTGTTCATGAAAATGTTTATGGAACTAATAGGATGTATTTACATACATTCAGAATATGTTTATAGACATTACAAACTGTTTCCTATTTATTTTGATATATAAATATTAAACATGTAAGAAAATATTTAATAATTAACTCAAGATGCGCTTGCAGTATATGAAGATGTATTTTCTCCATTATTATAAATTTCAATAAATTTTTGAAAAATATGGTTTTAGCATCTACGAAGTAAGACTACTAAGTAAGCCCATATTTTTGCCAGCTTAGCTCAGCGACCGGTTCGAGTTCGAGTTGGACTGACTGCGACTGCATTAGCACCGAGCTCACCGCAGAATTCGCACTTTAATAAAACTTTGTATTTATTTATCCAATAGACGTCGACGACGTTCACTCAAGAGCCCCGATCTCTCCATGGATCCAATGGATCCACGAGCTCCATTCAGAGTCACAGGCAGCCGATGAGTGCCGGGCAACTCATTCCGGGATCAATCGGAATGCGATATTGATATTTGTTTGTCTGGGCGCAGAAGAGTTCCCAAGTGCGACTCCTTATTCTGGCCGCTTCTTGGCCAATGTCCATGTTCCATGGGCCGTGTTCCGTGTTCCGTGTTTATTGTCGCTTTCGAGTGCATTAATCAAATAGCCAGCTATGTACGTATGTATATACACACATCTGCATCTGTGCATTAGCCTGCTCATGTGCTCAATTTTTGAAGCCGTCTGTCTGTCTGCGTGTCTGTCTGTTTGCCTCTGATCGCCGCGGCGTTGGCTCGTTAGCGTCTCTTTTCAATAAATATTTTGTTTTATGCTTTTTTAAATATTTTCCCAACTGACCGTTTGCTTTGCTTTTTATGTGCTTAGAAATTCTTTGGAAAATGCATCTGCATCTGCATCGGCATCTGAATCCGCTGCGGCATCTGTATCTGCATCTTTGTTTGTTTGCCTGCGTATTAGTGTTGCCGGCCGTGTTTATGCTTTCCCGCTGTTTGCCTTTCCGATTGTTCTCCCCATTTGCCCATCGCCGTCATATATTTCCCAACGTTTATTCACACATTTCATTTATTATTAAAAATTGATGCATTTTTCGTTGCTTCGCGGCAACGCCACAAATGCACACAAAAAAATAATTTTATTTTGGTATATAAAATGGGTAATAAATTCAGCTGAGCCACTGCACCTTAAGTCTTGGGAATATAACTCCATCATTCACCGCCCATGGTAAAAAGAAAGATCCAGGTTCATCATCATCATTTGGGTATGCACGCACTTTTCCACGTGTAAAAGTCAAATATTGACGGGCTGCATCCTCGGGCCGCGCGATTCACCAGCTTCTTTAATATTTATAATTCCTTCCATTTATATTTATATGTTTGTGTGAATGCACCTCGACTTATTGCTCCCTCTCCTCCGCCTCTCTCCTTTCCCTTCCTTAAGCAGATAAAGCCGATAAGTGTCAGTCGTCGTGGTCCAGGGGTCTCAGTTCTGGATCTCTGGTTGTCTGGATGGCGGGATGGCTGGGCCCCTTGGTTTCTGGTGATTAATTGCACTTTTATTTGTCTGCCTTCGCCTTTGTTGAAAATCATTTTTTTCCTCCTTTACGCATTTTTTGTTCTTCGCTTTTCATATTTTATTGCCAGCGCATTTAGATTGTGTATGCGAGTGAGCATCATTAGAGGTTGTATATTATTATTGGTTTCCTCTCCGGCTTCTCGATCAGTTCACTGAACTTTTTGCAGATCGTGGGCGCAGAGGAAGTTTTTATTGGGCACTTTAAGTACATATATGTACGAATGAAAATCATCTAAAGGGGCAAATACTTTTTATGCTAGTGAGTGAGATTTAATGAAAATCTACCATGGAGATTGTGCTACATAAAAATGTTACTCTGAGAATTCAATCAACATCTTATGAAATGTGAAAAGCAGGCATGGGAGAACAATTGAGACATATTCCTGTGCTGATTGTAATCAATGTTACATCCCGCAGCCTTCCTTTCGATTTCCTCGCCACTTTCCCACTCAATTAGTCCGCAGATGAGGGCCAAACTGGGCAAACCGCAGGGAGAAAAGGCAGGCAATCCGCAGAGAAAAGGAGAAAAGAGGGACAGGGTCTGCGAGAATCTCACACTCATGATTAGCGTGTGTCGCTACCTTGTGCAGCAGGCAAAAACTGCAGTCCGGCTGCCAGAAAAAACGATGCAGACAAATTACCGAGGGGAGGGGGAATGCTAAACGTGCCACATTCGAGCTACTTGAAAACAAAACCCGGCAAGGGAAAAGGTGAGGAATCAGCAAAGAGCAAGAGGAGCGAGTGGCGTGCATGGAAATGGCAAAAGATGCACAGCTCGAAAAAGGAATCTCTCGCATCTCGAGAAGGAAGCCAACAAGCCACTTAACCCAATCGACAAAAGTCATTACACTCGTCACTCTTTCGAGCGGAGCGCAGACCTCACAGCTTCCGCTGTGCAGCGCAGTATCTGCGAGATACTTTTGTAGCTTGTATGCGAGGAACGCATTCTGATCCCCGCTGCTAGTTTCGGGGGTTGCATTATATAAAATAATATAAATAATACAATTTATTACGAGGCCCAGCGTGTGAGGATCGCATTGTTTCCATCGCCATCTCCACCTCCATCTCCAGCTGCATCTGTTGCATCTATCGCTGGCCGAGCATTTTATATTTTCTTTTGTATACAACATCTTCGGGAAAGTAAATAAATAAAATAAAAATGAGAAATATATACACGAGCGGCGCGGCCAAACAACCCGAAAGCCAAAGAATACAAAAGAAACAACGAATCCCCAGCCCCCAGCCGAGAAATAAAAGCAAAAATAAATTGTATAATCCGCTTTGATGTATCGCCTTCTGTTTTATATTATTCAGTCATATTTTATATATGCGCACCGATCCTAAAAACGATCCCCACATGGAGAATACACAACTGCGGCCATTCAAGTACTCCCCAAGTAGTTTTTACAGCATCTTACACACAACGATGCAAAGCAGACATACAGATACAAAGTCAGATTCAGATTCGGATGCGGATTCGTATTCGTATTCGTAGTCGGATTTGGATACGAATTCATATTCGGCCCTGGTCGATTTAGTTTAAATGCTTGGCATAAACATTTAATTAAATACGAAAAGGCCATAACAGAGCGATTTGAATGTTTATATTTTCAAATACTTGGCGGAAAATTTTCATTTTTATGGCTAAGCCAAATAAATCGTATGCGATGTGGAAATGAAAATGGGAAATGGGATTGCGGCAACAGCTGCACAAGTAATTCGTTGATTAATCTATAAAAATAAATTTGTATCTATGGACTGTGAGCTGTGTAGCCGAGCATCTAAGTATCTGAGTATCTGAGTATCTGTGTAACTGAGTATCTTGTAGCCGGCCTGCTCTTGGGCCTCCTCTTGGGCCTTTTCTAATCGGATTTAGTTGACCGGCTTCATTTATTTTATTTATTTTTATGCCCGTAATGCGGCATAAATAATTTATGCTGATAAATAACCCCAAATGCCCCCCTCTGAGGCATCGTCGTAAAGCAAAACAACTCACACCGACGCGACGGCAGGAAACGAGAAATAGGAGCGCGGGCCGCCTTTTCAATCTCGTGTATCCTTCTAAAAATATTTATTTATTTATTTTCCAACTCACACACAACACACACACACTCCACACACACAGTCGCGCACACATTATAGAGTGAGCCTCGCAGAGGTCTGCCCACATTTATTTGTAACCCTGTATAAATTTATTATATTGCATTAGTTGTAAGTCAGCCCAGACTGCGCTGAAACTCAAATACATCTGGGGAACTTGAAGTTGTGGCCTGCTGAGTGTCTTACTTCTTACTCCCGCTCTCCCCCCCGCCCTCGCTTTTCCAGGGTTTCTCGGTCTTTGATGTGCGTGGGCCTGGGGGAGGGGAAATGGAGGTAGTAGGGGAGGTGGAGGTGGAGAGGAAGGGATAGCAGCGGGAAAGGTGCGTGAAAAAACTTATTATAAATTACCGTATAAAATATAACAAAGTTGCCTCTCCTCCGCAGAGATACATTCCTGATGGAGTGTGGCAGCGACGAAGGTGCGGTCAGGATTAGCGAGTGGAATGAAGCTGTTACACAGCGAGAAATTTAGGTAGTTTCAAGCAGATGAGCTATTAAGCACATATAATAAATATAACATTGAGAGAGTTGCAATGTGGATTGCATTAACCAAATCTTCATAGATCTAATAAGCATTTAGATAAAGCATATTCCATGGCTTCAGCCAGTGTACTTACACTGTGAATCAGCGAAAAGGACCTGCAAGCCGAAGGGGAGGGGGAAAATGGTTGGGGAGCAAGGAGTTGTAAGTGCATGAGTGATGGAGCAGACCATCGAATTAGCGAGAGCAGGAGATCGCCTCTAATTGATGGGGGGCATGCACGTCTCTACTTCCTATGAGCCATAATGGAAATGCAGGCTCTCAATCAATTATTGATGAGCCCGGATTAGATCCCGCCCGGGTGTGAATGTCGTAATCCCGCTGCCATTTTTCCTTTTTGCATTTTAAATACTCGTATTCGTATATGTGCAAAAAGAAGAAGCGGGCCGCACCCAGCTCTTTCAGCACAAAACACAAAGGGCGCATCTCGAGGAGTTCTTAAAAGGCATATCCGACTGGAGAGGAGAAGGGCAGGAGGCAGGGGGATAAACTCGAGTTCCCTGGCAACAAACTAAAGACAAATATTTACAATGAGCGGCCGATTAATCAAACGCACAGCCAGCCAACACAAAAAAGTATTAAATAAATAAATAAATGGCAGATCGGCTTCATCAGCAGTTGCCGTTGAAGGAGGAGGCGAAATATCATGTGTATCTGCAAGATACAAGTTTGTCTTGGCTTTTGTCTTTGTGCAATACCGCCTCTCTTCCCCCGCTTCCCCTCTCCACCCGTCTGCCCCCACCCGCCCCCCTTGCAATTTATATCGAACGAAAATAAATTAATTAAAAATGCAGTCGAGCGGACAGAGATACAGATACATATTTTTTGTTGTTTGCTTTTGTTTTGTAATTTATTAAAAGACGACCGAGTCGACGACTGCAGCGGCAATTTTTATAATTGCATTTATTTATTTACAATAATTGCGCGGCTGGCTGGCTTTTTTCTCTCTTTTTATTTTTTTATTTATTTATAGAGCACGCACGTGATTGTCATCAGAAATCGATTGAATTTCAAATTTTTGACCCGTCATTGCAGCAGTACATCGATAAGATAGCGCTAGGAATTGGGTAACCCAAGAAGTTGGCTGAAGAGCTTGATTGCTTGGAGACGGGGACAAAGGGGAGAAGCGAAGTGAGGGGGAGGTGTTCAGGTGTTGGCTTTGTCGATTAGCCCACTTAAAGCGGCTGAAAGATACTCGGATACTCAGATACTCCGGTACAGGGGCACTCAACCCCCCAGATACTCAGATACCCAGATACGCAGATACTTGCGGTCGCCCTCGTCATCGGCATTCTCGGCGTCATCATGCTCGAGCCCAAACTCAAACAGCTGTTGTCGACGCTTTTGGCCATTGTGTCTGCTGTTTTGTATCTGCGGCTGAATGAGTGACGCGCCGTGAGTTCGCCGTTGTATGTTGTGTGTTGTTGTGTGTGTTGCTGTGTGTGCCAAAGTGTGCTTGTGGCGGGCCATAACCTGCCGCAACTCGAAAGCTCGCACCCAGCGGCAAAGCGGCTGAGAAAGGCCAAAAAAGACAGAACTCGACACTAGAATACACTCCCTGATGCAAAAGTTCTAATTGAACTTAGTAACTTACCTGGAATATATACAAATTTTGCCAGGATATATTCAATCCTAAATCAATCATCATTAAGAAATGAGTATTCCTTAAATGCCATACAATTGATAAGCAGTTTTTATCAAAGTGACTTGTAGAAATGTCAATTATTATTAAGTATATGCTAGAACTGGCCAATAGCCATAGAACACGGTTTATTGATAGCACCAAACTCATGAGTAATACTACAAAATAGCAAAACGTATAGAAATCATTTTCTTGATAAGATCTTTGTGGGACCCAATAAAAAAGAAAAGAAAAATGAGTAGAAGAAAAGTCAATTAGACTGCGCTAAATGTTAAAAGCGAACAAGACGCAGTATATTATGGATTACTGCCGACCGAGATAAGCAATTTATGGTTATATTAAATATGAGGAGCTCATAAAAATTATTGCATTAATTTCGAAAACTGCTGTTGATAAGTATTTCGAGAGACCCAAAAGTAAAGATAACATTTTGGGTCATTCTCCTCCACAATTTAAAATTTACCTGGAATTTTTTCTTACTTTCTAATATTATCTATTTATATGTATTCCTTTGGGTATTCAAAGTGTCACTTAGAGAGTGCAAACTAGCAGATGGACCCTGTTAGGCATAGAAATCCACCGAAATCGCGGAAATCAAAACTTGCACCGCCGTCGACTTTGACTTTGATGCGCTGGCCACACGATTCGCTCGCACTCACACTACACTCATATTCACATTCACATTCACACAATGCGGACACCGAGATGCGAATCATATTCATTCGCACGCTCTACTAACAGCGGGGGGTGGGGTGCGGACACAGGGGGGATGGGTTGTTGGGGGAAGTGAGTTGCGGCTGCGTGTTTCGAGCAAATCGCTCGCTGCGTCGCTTTCATTCAATTAGATACATTTGTATCTTATGACATGTATTTTCACACCTAGTGCGCTTTCTTTAATTACTGCTGTATCGTCGAGATACTTTATGCCCCTGCCACAAAACTGAAAACCGAAACCCGAAATCCCCGGCTGCATTGTGCAATAAAAGTAAATGCGCTTCGGAATTTGCTTTTATAACATTTAACAGTGTTCGCAGAGCATTTGGGTTTGTTATTTATGAGGGCAGGGAAGGGGCAGGGGAAGGGGAAGGAGAAGAAACTGAGAAGAAGTTATAACCCCTCGCGTCGCTTTTGTGTGTGCGTGTGTACCTACGTTTAAATTTTTTATGAGTTCGTAATAAAGTTTCAACATTTTTCATCATTAAAATAAAATATAAAGCCGAAATTATATTTTATCGTCTTCGCATCATTCTTTTTCCTTAAATACATGGCGCACACACACTCACACTCGCCACGGCGAAGATACAAAGATACGAAGATACCCAGATACGGATACAAAGTTGAAGTTATGTGTAGCAGCGTCGCCGGCACGGCCATAATAATGAATATATATGGAGAGGGACAAGGAACCGCACTTTAAACGAAGACGGGGATGCCACGGCCACGGCAAATACATATAATAAATAAAATAACAAAAAAGATGTGAATAAAATAAAAAATGGTAAGCAGCAGCGAACTCAAGACGACGACGGCAGAGAAATATTCTTTAATTTAGACCCCGCCCCCCCTTCGGACACCTTCACGAAAGTTAAGTAAAGTGAGTGAGAGAAAAGGGGAATAAAAATAAAAACAAAAATAAAAATAAAAATATAACGACAGCGAAGAACGTAATATAAAATAAATATTTCAAGGAACTCGACTCGGTTGCCGTTGTTCTTGGCACTGTGTGGCAGCTGTTGTTGTTGCCGCCGATGTTGCGGTTGCTGTTGTTGCTGCTGTTGCTGTAGTAATTTATAATATTCCTTAACGATGTGCAAAGGGCAAAAACTGAGCAAGCTGGTCACAGTGGGTTCAACCGCACGAGAAGTGGATAGAAAATCAAAAAACCATATATGCGCTATATCCGAGTGTCCCAACTATTTTATACCCCTTACCTAAACCTAACAATTATTGTCATGAAAGTTAATATATTAGGAAAAGAGTCATGTGTTTATTGTATTGTTTCTATAGATAGTTTGACTTAAAAGAAGGCAAGCATTTGCATGAAAGTGTGATGAAAGTCGTTGGCTTTCTTCCCCAACTTCCCCACCTGACGACTTTGCCCGACCTCCAAAGTTTGTGTCCACTAGTGACAACATTTGTTTGCCCCCATTCCTGGACTAGCAGCTCCGACATATTTGCCCAACTCGCGCTTTGCTTGGCTATCGGACATCGGACATCAATCAGCAGCTTGCCCACAGACAAACGACTTTGGCAAGGTGAGAAGTTGAGGAGGTGAGGCTATTTGATTTGCGATATCTCGATTTGCTGGCGAGTAGTGCAAATCATGCCCACTGTGCGGAGCCTTAATTCATTTTATTCATTTTTATTGTTGCCGTTCTTTATTTTGCTGCTTTCTGTGTGTTTTTTTTAATGCGCAGCTGCTAAGGAAATGATTTTCGAAAATTGAAGTTTATGACGATGAATGGAATAATTTTTTGTATTATTACGCTTGTATCTGCTCCCCACACACATCGCGTGTGTAAGTGTTAGTGCGAGTGTGTGTGGTTTTACCACAACCATTTATATTAATATAAATATAAACTCAAGTTGGGCATTGAACCCTGGCCCGGAAAGTTAACAATCGCACTGCATTTAAATATATATCTACATACATATGCACGTACGTATGTATTTCTTCATCTTGCAACGAGTGACTGCAATTTGGCTTAATTGCGTGCAAGTCGCCGCTGCTATCTCATTATTATCAGACGGCAGTGACGTCGCACGATTAATCAAATCAAACGAAATCGAATCAAAGACGATTTACATGCACATGCACATGCACATGCGAAATGTGAAGTGTGTGTGCTCAGCTCAGCTCAGTTCAGTCCCACACACAGATCCCTGTACATCCATATAGCCATATATCCGTATCTGTATCTGTATCTGAACCTCTGCCCCTTCTGCTCTGGCTGAAGTATCCAAGGGGTTTGGAGCTATGACAAAGCATTTTTAAGCCATTTGATTGACTGACGTTAAAATATTCACGAGCGGTGCATGCAGTGATTTTAATCGCTAGCTCGCCCCATTCCTTCGCCACTCTTCAGTTCTCTATGCAAAAAATAATAATTATTAAAAAACCATATGAACACGAGGCTCTCCGTGTGCGCAGCTTACCAAAAGAAGCGGAGTGCACGCAGAAAATTAATGTCACCCATATAGGGCAACAATGCAATGCGGTGCTCCCATAAACCACATACTCTTCGGTTTTTCAAATTGGTTACCAAGTTCAGAAAGTTTCCAATTTAATAGCATACTTTAAAAGATAAGAAAGACAGTAAAGAGTGTATGACATTTCGCTCTGTGTAAGAAAAAATCGAGTGCAGGGACAGATGACGATGTTGCAGTTGCAGTTGCAATGCTGCAGGGGCGCTGCCTTTGGGCCCGGCCTAAGTATCTGTATCTGTGTATCTGTGTATATCTATGTATCTGCATCTGTGAGTCGTGTGCTGTGGGGCATTTGTTGTTGGCAGCGAAGAAGGAAGCGGCGCAGAGGATGGGGTGGGGGTGGGATTAATGAATTTGATATAATGACATTTTAGATTGCATCTGCATAACATTTAATTGTGTTTGCTTGTTTGGCACCGACAGACACGCGCTTTCCGCCGCGTCATTCCCAAAAGAATGGGCCGAGAGGCGAAAAGCACTGAAACATTGAAATATGGAAATATGGCCAAGGGGAAGCCCCTCTTCCCCCTTTTTCCCCCTCCTTCCCCCCGTTTTCCGAGTGGGTGCAATTCGATCGATTTCGTTCCTAAACTTTTCGCAGTTGCCGTATGCAAACGGCGCGTAATGGGCGCCTCATTAAAGTTTAAGGCGTGCAACAAATGGACAATCATTTTTTGTTCCTGCCCACTGGCCCCTTGCTCCTTGCCCCTTTCATCCTGCCACCTGTCCTCGTTACTTTTTTTTTCCGGTGGCATTTCGCTGACTGACTGTTTTCTCCTGCTCAGGGCTCACTCAATTAAAATGTAGAGCCCGCTGCTCGGCTGCAATTCCAGTGGCCAGTGCAGTCGCCTCTGCGCTGTTTGTTGCCTAATTTGCCAATTAAGTTAATAGGCATTTATTATTTAGCAATAAAATATGCAAAGCAATTGTTCAAAATGTGGCACACACACACACACATCAAGAGCCGGGGGCCAAAGGGGGTGAAACAATAACTCGGCCAACTGTACCGGTGGCCACAATCAACAGAAAACTGCAAACTGAAAACTGAAAACAGAAAACAGAGAACAGCCGCAACAACTGGCATAATAACTTTTGAAATGACAGCGAACAAACAAAAAATATTGAGAAGCCATAAGGAGTGAGCAGCTGGCCAAGGACGACTTGCGAATACCCTGCACCAGCAAACTCGGCCAAAGTTTGCTCTACAAGAGTTACTACAAATAGAGTGTCGCCTGTTCAGAAGTCTCACTTTCAGGGCAAATATGTAAATAAAAGTAATATTCTACATTTCAGAAGGGAATGATAAGTGCAGTACCTCTTTAAAGCAACTAATGTGTAAACTCACTTACCCCGTGATGCTGGGCACATTTTCGCACAGTGCACATAACTCTTTCCAAGCCTAGTGCCTCTGGTTTCTTCGGTTGCATTTCCAACTTCAGCTTCAACTTCGATGCCCCAGCGACTGCGAAAACAGAAAACATAATTTACTTTCGGCTGCATAAACAATGCAATAAAATAAAAGAACCGATGCGAGAAACGCGCGGAGCGGCGGAATAAAATATATGGCATTGGAATAAAATATTTGTAACAATAATAACGCGCAGCCAGAACGAGTTGGGATCTTAGAGCCGGGCAACTTAGAGACAGAGACACGCACACTCAAAACAAATTGGCCGGGACTTGGACCCCAAGAAAAGCCAAGGAAACCCAAGAAACGAAGCCAGTCGACGGAATGGAGAGCAGAGGCGGCAACTCTACTCAGTTATTAGGGGCAATCAAAATGAGCAGGAATTCAGAAATTATTATCCATACGCCATCCGCAGTTGGCAGCCAAGAAACGCAGGACATGGCAGTGCACAGAAGGGGGGTCGGGGTCCAAAAAGGGGGTAAAAGGGGGGCAAAAGGGGGACTAGAAGGGGGCGAAGATGGAGCGGAGACAACGACGAGGTTGGACCGCACGTTTCGATTTTGTGCGATTTGTTTTGCGGATAAAAGTTTCAAATGTATCTGTATCTGCGGCTGCAGTCGTTTCCATACACGGGAAAAAATTGATGTTACCTTACTAAACTTTACAACATGCCTTTATGAACGTAAATATAAAATTTGATAACACCAATAAATGGCTTGGTACCCTAAATATTAGTTATCTTTATGATATACATGACTATCTATCTTGATTCAGTGACTATCGAACAGTAGGTCGGTTTTTGTCAGTGTAGCTGTATCTGCAGCGGTGTTCTGGACCCGCAAAACTTTTCTAGACCAGCTTCGTTACCTTTTTGGCCAAAGTACAGGCGGATTATATACGTGGCACCATAAATTTGGGGGCTGCTTCCCCATTTTCGATTTCTTTTGAGATACATATATTTGATAAATTATTACTTGTGCGCAATTGGTTTGTTATTTTAAATATGTATTTTGGCCGTTTCGCATTTTTATTGCATTTAGTTTCTCGACTGAGTTTTTATTTATGCGCTTATGAAATAAATTACGCATACGCAGGGGCACACACACACACACCACTCGGCGCGAATTCCTCAAATAGTTTTCGCATCATTTTCGGGTGCATTAAATTTTATTTGCAATTTCTTAACGACTTACTTGTACTTGAGGCACTGCTTATATATTATTTATTATGTTTTCCCAATTCGATGCAATGAAAAATTATGAGCTCGATTTATTGGCCATTCAATGGGCGAATAACAAAGCAATCTTTATAGTGGGCTTCCTGCAAATTACTTTCAGAATTGTAGGTGAACGTGAGTTTGTTCAGAATTTTAACATAAGGGAAAGGTTACAAGGTTAACAAAAGTCAAGCCAACTGCAAACTCACGCACTCATCTCTAGTAATGTACAATTTGAACAGATAATTAACTCCAACTTGCGACGGAATCAAAAGTTTCCATTGGCAACGCGACAAAGCGACTTAACTAAATAAAGACACTTAAGCGGGGCGCAATTGAAAGCGTTAAAATAAATACGAGATGCAAATAAATAATAAGTTAAAAACACTCGGGTAAATATTGTAAATGGCACAGAGCTCCCTCGATCCCCAAGCCCCCAACACCTATCTCCGATCTGTGATCTCCGAATCCGTATCTCCAGCGCCGCCAGCTATTTGCCTTGTGTCTAGTTTGCCATGGGGTTGATCAAATATTTGCCGCTCTAGCGTTTTAAAACTTAAAATTATTGTCTAAATAGAAACGCGGGTAAATATCAGCATCGCCGCACTGGCTGCGTGTGTATCTTTGTGTTTTGTATTTTGTGTTTTCTGTTTTCCTATTACGACAGCCTACAGAGGCCTACAAACTACTTAAATTCAGTTAATGTAATGATACCAAATGGCATACAAAAACTGGAAAAAACTGAATAAGCTGAAAAAACAACCTCTCGTTCACGTTCGACCCATTAATAAAATGGCAAAAGTTACGGATTTCGAATTATTATTATAACAATAACATTAATAACGCTATTACTACTACCGCTTGCGACAGTTGAAAGCGGAGCTCGGGACCGGGTATTTGAATTTCTGTTTGTGTCTAGGGGTTGGAAAGCCAATACAAGTCGGAAGATAATTATTATTTATATTTCTAACAAAATGCATAAAGTTTTATGGCTTCTTCCTCCCCACAAGCACCCCACCCCTTTTAGCCCCCACAAACGGGAACGTGGAGCGGAGACAAAGCCGTTGACAAAACTGCGCATAAAACGAAATTACATTCTACCTATAAAGGCGATAAGCAATGGGATGGATGGCAATTTATATCTATATACACATCTATATAGTTGCGCACATATACATATATATAATGTATACGAGTGGCTGTATAACTATAGCACAAATATTGCACAATATATATTTTATTACGAACACTTTATGGGGCCTTCGCGGTACGCGTTCACGTTATAAAAGAACAAATATGCGACATTGGGACATTCTGAAAGGGGAGCACTGAAATGGTCGATGGTCGGAAAACGGAGAAGTACTTGTAAATACTTGAGGGGACTTGGCCAACAACTGGTACAAATCGTTAACTCAAAACCCGATTTTCACCTGCTAGTTGAAGCGATAAACTAAAGCCATTTAAAAGCGATCGCAAGTGATTTCGATCGAAGTGTGTGTAACATTTTGTTGCGCTTATAAGCGGATTAACCATTTCATATTTGCGTTGCCTTTCCGTTTCGATCGGGTTTTGAGGGTCGTAAAACGCAGCCCACTTCTGCAGGATACATAGACCAAATCTAAGCATATCTGGCCCATCGGCAACGCCCTTAATCAACTAAGTAAGTGATATAAAAAACGCCTCGTAAAGTGCGAGAACTCCGCAACATTGTTGCGTCGGGCGAAGGGAGCAGTGCGAAAAGTTGTGGCTGAAATGGTGAAATGGTAAAATGGTAAAATTGTAAAATGACCAAATGGCAAAACAGCAAATAACTACCACAATTAACTTGCACCAATTTTTATGTGCCACTAGCAGAGGCGCCACACATCCCAAATCCACTCCACTTTGCCCCGGCACATTTTATTGGTTTCCACGCTCAGCCAGCGGCAGCGGCCCTATTCAAGTTGCATCTAATTAGAATTATTCATTAAAATGTAATAATAACGCGAATAAATGCGGCAACATTGTTGCGGCCAAACGGAGACCGCAGAGCAAGAACTTATTTTACGATGTCGCTGCTGTTCTGTTGCAGGCAGCCGGCAACTGGCAACATGCCTCCTGCAACTTTTTATGAGCGCATGCATTTTTACAACTGCCCCGCTTCTAGCCAGCCAGCCAGCTTTTTTATATTAAGAGTAATAAAAGTTAAAATGGCAGAGGGACAGAGAGACCGGTAGAGAGAGAGTGAGCTGAATTTATGGTCTTAAAACTAATTTAACTTTTATAAAATTACCGAACACGCATAAACACAATTTTAATGCCGAACGCACGCTGCAACTTCTTCGGGTGTTGCAACAAACTCGACCCGCCGATGAACCCGAGATGCACTTACTGCACACTTGAAGAAATTTCATCTATGTTGGGCATATAAATTGTAAAAGAAATATTAATAGAAATAAACTAATCTGAAATATAGTACCGATTATTTACAAAGCTTGCTTGTGGTCTAGTTTATTAGTTTATATTATGTACTTTTTTCAATAAGAGGAAGTTTGAATATTTTGTACAGTGTACTGAGCCGGGCAGTAAACTGTTGTTGTTGCCGCTGCTGTAGCTGCTTTTTGTTATTCATATAAATTTTATTCCATGCCATTCCGCTGTTCTGTTTTTGTTTGCAATCTTTTATGGGGCCAGGGCAAGTTTGTTGCTGATTTTTATGTGAGCTGCAGCAAATGGCCGAGAAAGCACAGCGCATCTCATCAGCTGGCAGAAGAGAGCTTAGCTTTTGGCTAATTGCAGGTGGACTGGTTGCTTGTAGCCCAATGTCCAATGCCCAATGCCCGATTCCCTCTAATTAGCTGGCATATTCGCAATCCATATCCACGCGGGTCGAACATACAAGCGATACAATTTCGTAAACGGAAGCAATTAACGTGGCCCCATAACGGCTTGTAATTAAAATTATAATAAGATGCCTGGCCAAAGATATAGAAAATAATACATGCGAGAGTGCTACGTGGATGTATGTCGCTGTTGCTGTGCCGACTCAGCAGATACAGATACAAATACAGATACGGCGACAGAAACTGAAACAGAAACAGCTAAAGACACAGATACAGATACATGTTCGTGGAAGTACATTTATCGAACTGTGCAAGTCAGCAAGTCAGCGAGTCGCTAGACAATTATTTCAAACAAAATAGCGGCGATAAATTTCAATATCTGAGCGGAACACGTTCGTAGAAATGGAGAAATAATAACAATAATAACTAAAAACGACTCCAGACGAACGGCAGAAGCAAATGCGCACCCATCAGATACAAAGATACGCGATGACAGGCGGCGCAAGAAACGTAACAAAACCAGAACTCAGAACTCACAGCACAGAACAAAAAACTAAAAACGCTGTAATTAAATTCGTGAGCCTCCAACTGTTGTTGTCGTTATTAGTATTGCATATTCCATATTCTGTACCCGGGGAACAAATGAGCAAATACTGATCAGAGATGAGCGCGTGTCAAAGTTGTATCCGTTCTTATATTAAAATACTGAAGATATGTATGTGCGGGCATCATGACTGAAAGCCTATGTTCCTTTTGTTAAATGTGGGAATTCTTTTCATATTCTTATATACATCGAAATAATGATTGAAGCCAACTCCATCGCCTAGAATCTAAACAGCTGGCTCCCACACGCAAGTGTACAGATGGAGATAGCTCGTTGCATTTAACTAAGTGCTGCGCTTCTTATTTAATTTTATTTCCACTTGTAAGACAACAAACTAAAGTAGGCTAATTGTTTTTGTTGTAGGAGCTGCGGCACAAGTATCTGAAAGATACGAAAATAACAAAAGACCCCCACCAAAGCGCGGAGAAAGAAAAACAAACTCGTACTCAAGAAAAAAAAGTTGAGAAATAGACGGAAAGGAAAGCCTGTTCTTTGCTCATTTATTTGCTTCATTTCTGTTGCTGTATCTGTATCTGTAGCTGTATATGTATCTGTATCTGGATTCATTATGGTTATTATTATATGATGTTGCCGTTGCCGCTGCTTTCTTAGAAATAATGTACAACGAAAATTAATATTATGCAGCATGTTGCGCGATGCAAAGATACAGCGATACAAAGATACACAGATACTGCTATACAGCTACACAGCTAGAGATACATTTGGCGTAATTAATGTCGGGAAATGCAGACGAGCCGGGCCATAAAAACTACATCGAAGAGTCGAAAAGGGGGCGGGGTTATGGGGGAAGCGGCATCAAGAGAAATTGTTGTAATATTTAATTGAATTTTTCCAAGTCAGCTTTATCCGCTTCATTTGCCGCCTGCCTCTCCGCCGCTTTCCCAATGAGTCATTAGAAAACATAAAATTTAATAAAAATCATAAGTGCTCGACGGCGGCGGCGGTGGCGGTGGCGGTGGCGGCGGCGTCAATTTAATGTTCAACTCCAGAGGCCATGGGATCTAGTGTGTGGATTGTGGATTGCAGAGCGGAGACCATGTGTTGTAATTTATAAAATGCATCTCGATGCAATTAAGTAAAGCATAAAAGTAAATTACAAACAAATGCGGAAGATGCAGTGCGCCCACTGCGGCCCAAAAGCCAAAAGTATTTATAAGTTGATTTTGATATTAAAAAATAACTCTGCCCGCTCCGTTCGGCTGGGAAATGATTTACAAATTAAGGCAGCTGGCTGAGGGAGTGGCCGGCCATAGGGCCTATGCCATACAAATCCGCCGAGCAGACACAGGCGGCATCTTTATTATTTTTAGATAAATATCTTTCGATTTCGCCCCAGCTGCACTTCCTCCTTGCGCTGCTTCCCGACTCAATTATTTATTTACTCTACGTTTAATACATTTTTAATGCGCGCGAAACCCTTTTTGGCACACAGTGCACAGCGCAACAACTCATCTGGCACTCGATTTATTCCCGCCAGATCCAGATACGCGTACGTACATAGCGATTCAGATAGGAATGATGCGAACAGGGGCTGCGATGCTGCACCTCATCATCAATTAGATGTGCCACGAGCTGTGGCAGCGTTTGAAGTTGGCATCGCGATGCTGATGGGAAATTAAGAGTGCAGCTCCTCGAAGGTGCAAAGATGGGGAAATAATGCGGATAATTCGCCAGCAGATCCGTCAGACGGCGATGTTGAATGCGAATGGCAACAGGCATGCGGTCTAATCGAAATACTCATATGAACTCGTTTCATTATGCCACTGGACTTGCAGCAGAAGACATGGAAGGTCTAGTGCGACTATTGCACTAATTTAATATACGTCAGTTTTCTTGAAAAAAAAGAACTCTTTGGTTTGGCCAATTTCCCTTCTAATGGTAAATACTTTATCGGAGTAATTGGCTTTCCTCGCTGCCCAAATACATTTGCCATCAAATATGCAGCTGGAAAAATGCAACTAAACTAAAGCAAATTAGGCGAAGCGCACATATTTGATTTAGTTACTTGCATTTCATATGCGCCGGCCCCCAATCGTCAAGGCCTTAAAAGCCCATAAATGTCAGGCCACGTCAGAGATTCGCCAGGAATTGTTAGATATGGGGGGCTATTGGGGGTTGTGGGGGGTTTTTTGGGGCGTAGGGGTGTAGGGGGATTTCTCTGCCGACTCGTCGACAAGTTGAAATGTCGAAAGCAATTAAAAATGTAGAAAATTCAATCGGAAAAATCTAATTCGATTTCTATGCCGCGTTTTTGCCATTGCCTCGTAGTCGCTTGCTTTTGCAACTTGCTGGAATGTGAATGTTCAGCACTCCGGCTCAGCACACAGATACACACACACCCACACACACACACACAGTGATGGATGGAGGGGCAATAACTGACATTCTGTGTAGGCCAAGAAAAAATATGGATTCAGCCCGCCCGGTCAAGAACGGCTCGAAAAAGAGCACACTTTGCCTTTGCTGGTCAGGTTTAGAAAAATACTAATGAAATTATATGCCAGCGGATGGCATATATCCTGCTCTCGACGCAGGACAAAGAGTATAAGCCAATAATAGAATTTTGCAACGGGGAAATGGAAATTCTTTCCGCCTCTCCAGACGTTTTATTGCGAATATGACGAGCTGATCTTGGACTCAGTCTGGACTACTTCCGATCGATTGGGCCTGAGAACCAACTACTTAATGCCGTTTTTCAGTTCATTAACAGCAATATTTTGTGCATAGAATTCGACAAAGTTATGCAAAATAATGCCTGTCAGTTGTGGGGCTTTTGTTTGGGGATCTTCTGTTTCCCTGCACCTTTAAGTTGGGGAAAGTTGAGGGGGCAGAGCGCTGCATGTTTTATGGCCTCGAATGCGTTTCATTAACACGTTAGCAAAAGGTGCGTAGTAAAAGCCTCCGACAGGAACCTTCCCCTTTCCCCCCTTCCAATCCTTTGGCCACCCGAACTCGTTCCACAGCCTATGTGATTTAGCTTTACAAATGAATGCGTCTGGCTAGTGCGAGAAGTTGGAAAAGCCCGCTGGAAAGTGGGTGTGGTGGGGGCTTCTCCTCCAGTCTGGTCAAAGGAAAAAAGCCGAACGAACACAAAACGTTGCGCCTGTTATTGGCAACTTCTGTATCTGCAAGTGTGCGTGTGCGCTCCAGTAGTATGTGTGGGAGTGTGCGTGTGTGTGTGTGTGTGTGTGTGTGTGTGTTAGCCATCCGCCCTCGCACGCACACCACGCAGTGTAGGCTATTTGAACATGGCCAACAGGCATTGCCAGGTCCTGGATTCTCCATGGCTTCTCTTCTCTTCTCCTGCGCTCCTTTTGCCAAAAGCCTCGAGTTGCACATGCACCTAATGCACACACACCCACACACACGCATTCGAAGGGTAGGCGGAGGGGGTGGCCAAGGGGAGTGGGCGGTTTAGGAGCCATCGCCTAACCAAATCGAGCCGTGTGTCTGCTGCGGTCGCCGGCAGCAACGCGTTGTCGGCGCTGCGTTTTCTATATACAGTGAGGACTCAGATTAAAAAACCCATAAATGCCCAACAAAAAAATCTTTAAAAAAGAATGTATTTAAGAAAACCCGAATAATTGATAAACTACGGTCATTGAAGGTAGCCTTGAACAAGTGTTGAAGTATTTTTGAGTAACGCTTTTATATTTAATCCATCCCAGTCCCATCCTTTCCTTGCTGTTCGTCACAGCGATTACCACTGTACATATATTTGATAGCGCACACGTTAGGAAAATGCATTTATCTCGGCCTATTGCCTGGGCACGAATTTGCAACTTCAGCCGAGGGAGAGGGTTGGGTTCTGTCTCGTTTTTGGCAGGCGCGCAACGAAAAATTCCGGTGATTCCCCTCTCCAAAGGGGGCGAACATCTGGGGGCGGGGCTGGAGCTCAAGCCGCAGTTGTCCATAGACTATAGTCTGGAGTATATAGTAAAGCAGCGACTGCAGCAACGGCAATTTGGACGCATTGCGTATACGCAACGTGGAATGCATACACGCACAGCAGGCACACACACACACACTTGGATACCCGAAATTCGCGCCCTGAAATAGGCAGCCATATTTTTCCATTATTAAAATACTTTTCCTCGTTTCCCTTTATCGTTACAGGTAAGTTCATGCGGTGACTTTCCCCTGGGCCGCGTAAGTACATAACATTTGTATTAATATTCCCCAATTGCCGACAACTCCGCACACCTCACAACTAAAATTCTGACGTGCAAATTGGCCAGGTTAAATGCGGGTTTTCTGGGGAAAAAATGGGAAAATAGAGAAAAATCCCGAAAGGGAGGGGTGCCAATTAAACTCTGAGCAAAGGGCTCTGTGAAGTGCAAATTAATGAACAGCGGCGCCAAGAAGCAGGAATAATAATAACAAATCACCGACTGAGGTCGATAGTAAATGCAATAAACTGCACACAACCTAATTCCCCCTCCGATTCCCTCTGACCCTCCCCGTGTGCAATGTCCATATGCAAATGATTTCAATGGAAGCCCAACACAGTCAACGCTGCCCTTTGTCCGCAACTATAACTACATCTACAACTGCAGAAAACTAATAACAAATTACAACAAGCGGCGCGGCGGAAAAGCCCACTGAAATCGGAAAATGGGACTAGTTTCCGCAAGCGAAGCTTGGAATGCCCTTAAAAAAAGTATATATGTATATACTAGAATGTCTAATAGTTTAAAGAAACTTCCAAATCTTCAATAACTACTTATAGTAAATATACATAATGGTCTCAGCAGAATATACGAATGCAGGGAACATTTTGTATTCAGTTACATAAGATATATGTAAGACCGAATTCCCAATGCCCTGGCAATGACTGTCCACTTCCCAATCCCCTTCCCCTTTCCCTCTCCGGCCCCCTTCAGTTTCCGATCCACTGCAAACAGGAAAATAATTATACCCTCTCTCAATAGTTGAGCTCAAAGTGGAAACGCCAAGTCGTGGCAGGGGTGAAAAAGAATTAATTCATTTCCGCTGAATGATTATGCACCAAAACTCTAAGAAATCTATGTGTAATTTGCGTTATTTTTCTACTCCACATTCTGCACTCGCACCGAAAGAAGTAACCACGTGTAATTAGTTGGGCGGGGGATTTGTAGCCATTGGTTAGGGGTGTGAAATATGCAAAATATGTAAAATATGAGAAGTGGAAATCGCAAATAAGCCAGCGCCGAGTTGACAGAGATACTCGTGCTCGGGGTTCTGGTTCTGGTTCTGGAAAAAGGGTTGGGGGGTTGGACAACCCCTGAAAAACCGCCACACAACGGGGATCAAAAGCCCTCGGGGCTGCTCTTTGAGCTTTGGTATTAGGAATATTTGGAATCGACACCGAAAAATATGAACATGAAACATTAACTAAATTGGACATTTCAAAAACATAACCCAATTTCATTCATGCATTTTGTTTCATTTAAGTTTACCCTCTAAGTGGCATACATTTCTATGTATCAAGAGATTATTTTCTATAAAATACAACTCTTTTTTTTTGGTGTAGCGAAAGAATAAAATATTTCAATATAGTAATCGCCGGCAAAACAAAAGCCGCTGACTCCTCACAGATGGCCAAAAGAGATGGCTGGTGCGATATCAATGGTGGTTGTACTTGTGAATTTATTATGTGTAATATTTAAATGCAACTCGCATCCACAATCATCAAAAGCAACCCGATCCGATCCTCCACTTTTGCTGTGGCCTGGATATCTGGATATCTGGATATTCCGGCAGTTGGGCACATACATTTCTGCCACATGTGTCCACTCCTCTGTTTTTATTCAATTATTTTTGGCTTGATGCGAGACTCTAAAATGCCAGTCCACCGAAGAGTGGGAAGCTTACAACTTTTTAGCTAAATTGTCTTCTGTCAGCTCATAAAAATCCCTCGATGACCTTCGCTGAACCCGTGAGCTCATAAAGTGCATTGCCGCCCATGTATTCTTGCCAACTCACCATTTGCCACCCACGGCGACCATAATTCATAAGCAAAACTTTTGCAAATATAATAACTCAACTTGGAAAAATAACTGAGCACTACTTGGAAACACCCTATGCCATTTAAAGTCCTAATATTTCGCTTAGAAAAAACACTTTTAAGCAATATATGTAATTTTATCATACATGTTTTGTTAGGGTATCTCAAACAATCAGTAACGGGCAGTCAAGTGTACCAATAATAATTCGTGCATCTAAATGGCAACTTTTCGCCAAACTTTCTCGCACAAAAAAACGCATAAATATAAAAACGCGTTCCCATAAATACAAAGGTTTCAGCAACTCACGCAAAAGCCATTTTACCCAGCAAATTCTAAGAAAATAAATGGCAAGGCACCGCGGCTGCACCTGCAAGTGGAAGTGGAAGTGGCAGTCAAAGTCGGATAAAATCGATACCCACACAAACAGGAGCTGCCAAAAAACGCAGCAGTGCGAGGCGCTGCATCCTTGTGTATACGTGCACATGCATCCTGTACCCCTGCCCAATTCTTTTGGGCAATGCATTTTTACGCCAACCCCTTGGAAGTGCGAGTTTTTTCGCTCCCCGCCCAGCGGCCGCTGCATTTCGCAAAAATGCAGTCGAATGCACAGACTGCGCCGGGAACAGGCGCCCAGAAATCGCAGAAAGACGACGGCGGACTCAGCTGCACTGCCGCTGCATCTTCAGGTCGCAAGCTGCCAGTTGCCAGTTCCAAGTTCCAAGTACAAGTACAAGCTGAAGCAAAAGCACAAGTACGACAGCAAGTACAAGTACAAGTCGAAGTCGCAGTCGAAGTGCCAGGCCACGAAGATGTGCGCCAGCCAGCCAAAAAGGCGGAGAAAAGCGCGCGCAAAATTCGCGTCGCCTCTTTGTGCTTATACTGGTGTGTGTGTGAGTGACTGTGAGTGTGTGTGTGCCCCAAGTTTGGGGCAACTTTTCTGACTGAATGCCCTTCGCGAAGGGGGGGCAGAAACGGAGGCGCTCTGACGCACTTGCAACGCACAAAGAAATGGGGGAAGAGGAAAGAACTTGCAACGGGCTTAGTTTCACTTTCAACGTGTTCTTTAAGTGAAAACATGAAGAATGGGAACGCTTATTAACTTATTTTTGAAAAAGGTTATTAAGTTCCCGATTTCCTTTAAATTCACTTTCTAAAGTGTCTGCAGGATTCAATTAACCTCCCCAAAAAATGGAAGTCATACATTTTTAAAGGAAAGTAACCCGCCCCATTAGGTCACGAAATTAACCGAGAAAGCAATTTAATCTACGAACTTAAAAGTGCCACCGCGGGGAAATGGAAATGTGGAAATGGAAATGTCGAAATGTGAAAATGTGGAAATCCAGCAAGCAGTCGCCCCCTCGACTTGCCACCTCCACCAATTACTGCCCCATTTGTTCGTGTTGCATGTCGTGTTCGTGCTGTTGTCCTGTGCAAATAATCAATAAATCTAATTCAATTATTATTATAATTATATTTTGAACATTCATAGACATTTGTATAAGGCTGACTAAGCATTTTCTTGGTAAATAACATATAATATTATTATGTGCCATAACGTGCGTACACCACCGCACACCAGTGCCCAATATATGTGCATGTGTAATGGCTGAGAGTGGCACCCTCGTTAATTATTCAAAAGCCAAGCACCCACAACAGACCCACTAATGGTATAGTATATGCTATAGCGATGGTATGGATTCCCTCCCTATATATATGTATGTATGTATGAATGTAGGTCCCTTCGTCTATTGTGCGACCCAATAGATGTGCAGATAGCGAGCGTGTATTGGGAGGAAAATTCATTAGTCTGCATAATGAATAAACATAAAGACAAATAAAATTATTCCAATTAAAATAAATTGCGCACCAATATTAAAATAAATTTGCGTCCAAGGCAGGCCACACCCCACAACCACCCACTTCGAATGTAATTAAGGGCAGTGTGTGCGAGTCACAGTCCCAATTCAATAGATCGAACTATATTCAGAGGAGCTTCCCCACCTCAAACTAAGTTAATATGAACGTCATGAACGAGTGAACATTGTACTGCCTTGTATGTGAGTAACTGGAGTTTGAACAATTCGGATTTACAAGTTGACTGGCAGCTTATAAGTCATGGACTCCACTTACGAGAAGTCGAGACGAATGTATTTATTAGTTTAATCTGAATACTGTTTTTCAAAACTGTAACAAGAACTATCTGGGCACGGAAATTGACATTAGGCGCCATAAATCCCAATGAAATGTAGAAAAGCTGAAAGTATATCGAAGACGTTTAAGTGCTTTTGCTTTTGCTTTGGCTTTTGCCCATCGGAGAGGTAGGAGGCTGGGGCACATAGTTGGCTGTAACTTTGTGGCAGCTGCACCTGCCCCACAACCAGGCCATCTCGACCAACTCGTGTCGGCCCCCCAAGACAATTAAACTTTTACAATGCAGTGCGGAGGCAGCTTATGGCCGTTCCACTTCTAATGTTGCAACTATAAAACATACTTTGTTGCTGAATTATATTTAATCAATTTTTATTGCACGCCGACTTCATTAAAGTATAAAAACATTTCGAGTGTGTGTATGTCTGTGTGCACTTGCAACAAAATACCCGCCCGGCATTGTAAACTCGAGCAACTGGCCGGTTGGTCGGAGGAGGAAAACGAGCAGGAGAACTTGAAGTAGAAGACAGCCACATCGTCGTTTTCATTTGGCGTCTTAGTGGCCATAAAAGCATTTCTAGCTTGTTTAATGTTTATTTTATAGTTTAAGTTTGCATTTATTTGGTCTTTTAGTTTTTATTTGTTGCAGTCGCGCTGCAGTGCAGTCGCACTGAATGGCAAAAACAAAGGCACACAGAGAACGAAAACGAAATGGCACTTGGTAAGCAATAAGTGATGGAAGTTTAGTTAACAGCTGGCACTGTGGGTCTTTAAAGGCCTGATAGTGTAGAAAAACAAATAAATCATGAACTAAGGGAGCAAAATGATCGATTTACTTAAGGCTCCTTTAGATACCAACTAATCCTGTGACCATTTCATCTTATTAGCTTTCGGTTAGCACTCGGAAGAGCAAGTGCAACAATTTAAGAGAATGTCGGGGTGGATTCATCGGAATCAATGCGCCGCGTGGGCAGAATGACTTTGCCTATGGCTGGCAATTAACTATTTGCCTTTGAAACAAATCAACGGAAGCACTTTATTTGCTCAGTCCTAATTACAACAAACAATTACACCGAATGGCCGGGGAAAAACACACGGGAAAATTGGAAGAAAAGCCAACCCTCTGAAAAAGGCGACAGACAAACTGCATGGTGGGGCCATAATAACAATAACCCACGGAAACGACGAAAAAAAAGCATAAAAATCAACCAAAATGCCGGCATTTAGTTTAAATACGGGGACAATGCACACAGCCACAAATTGAGACTCATTTACAATAAACATTATACACATATTTGAGTTAATTATATTGCAAGAGCCACAAACGCTGGTGCGGCCAAATGACAATCAACAATCATAAAAAATCCACTAAGAAGCACAAATAGAAAACAGCGGAAAACTTTATTTACGGGCGATTTTTACCTCGATTTTTACCTTGTTCTAGATAGTGAAAAAAAAAGAATAACAGGGGACCACTCGCCTGCACAAATTACAATAAATTATTAAACATGCCACACGCTTATATGATTGCAGTTATTTTATATTTGGAATTGGAGATGGACACGTGAAGTGAACTGAACACGAGCATTGAAAAATTCATTTGAAGTTTCTTAATGTAAAAACCAAATACTTGCAGTTCTAACCTCCAAGTTGAAGTTTTCCAGCTTTCATCACGTTGTCACCACCAGTTTGTACTACAACTGCTTGCCTCACTTTGGTATTTGTTTTTGCCATTTTTTATCGTAGCATTCGTTTCGTTACTGGGCTGTTTTATCAAGTCACATTTAATATTGTATTTACCCTGTCTGGGCTTTTGGTAGCAACGCGGCTCATTTGGCTTAAATATCTCGTGTCAAGCAGACATTTGACATAAATTTTATGTTTGCATTTAAATATACACATATTGAAGGCGGGCAGACAGCACCGAAGCCCATAGTCTGCAAAAGCAGCCAAGTCAGCCTATTGAAATATAATAAATAAGTGAAATATTTCTTTTAACCTCATGGAAATCTTAAAGATTTCAAAATGTGTGCCAAAATTAAATTTCCCCAGCTCGTCAGAGAACGCATACAAAACGATAGCAACTTTCTCCTGGGGTTGGGCAAAACTGAGGCAGACTGGGTGTGAAGAAACGAAGGAATGAAGGTCCATGGCTGCATATAAATTATTAGCAGTCATAAATATGCCATAATGTCATTTATTATATACGTTTTCATTTTATTTTTTGTCGCGCTCGCGCTCGTCTCTGCATTTTCCTTGCGCGCTCGCATGGGGAAAAGGCGAAAAGGCGAAAACTTTTATTGCCAAGTTTAATGAAAAATTATAAAAGGCGTCGCAGGCGCAGTTGGGAAAACTCAAATGGGCGACAGCATAGTTCACCTTCACCACCCGTCTAGTCCCCTCCCTCCCCCTTTCCCCTTTTGTAGTGGGGTATTATTTAAATTATAAATTATTGAATATTTTCCGCCTCGCAATTTGGCAAGTCGCAATCGCAGGGCCGTTTGCCCAGGGTTCTGCGTCAGGCGCGGGAATCATTATATTTTATATTACGTATATAAATATTAGATGATGGCAATGTCGGCAATTTTTCACCGCGCCCAGTCAGCCAGGACTTTCTTGCCGCCAGGAATCAGGACTTTGGCATTCGCTTTGTACCTCAAATACGCTGGGTTTTTGATCAGTACTTTGATAAGAGAGATATGAAAGCAGGCAATACTCCCTGAAATCTGTATTATAAGTTTTTAATTTCATTAGTGGTTATTATCACCCTTAGTTTGGTTAAGGAACATATACAGATCTGTGAGAGGATAAGTCTGCCCCCTGATCGCATTTGCTTGTATTCATTGTTTGGTGTTAATCCTGCTTTACTCACAGCTCTAACAGAGTTTTTCATCTAATTCAAAAATATGAATTCCCAGATGAGACAGATTCATCTGCAATCATGAGTCACCGATCAGCTGTCCTCTGCAAGTGGAGTGTAGTACTTGAAAGTGCAAGGGTATAGGGCATTCTTTGTTCTCGCGCGATCCCAATTTTTTCACGTTTTTATTTTCATTTTTTTCATATTTAAATAATAGATTAAGCCGGGCAGGAGAGCCCGTCGACGGGGTGGAAGATTCGGGAAAACGGTGGCGCGGTAGTAAGTATCTGTATAATCAGGGGTTGATTTCTGTTTTTATGTATTTGCATTATTAATAAATTCCTTGCCCGTGCATTTGGCCATAATTTTTTCGCCGGCTGCCTCCCCATTTCGTTTCGTTTACTTATTGTTTGCATGTATTTTCGTATTTTTGTATTTTTATATTTATTTTATAAATTGCATAAATTGATGAAACATGAGGGGTGGCATGGTGGCGATGCGCGGCTTTGTCTGACTGCCCTTGGTACTTTGGCCGTGTTTTGTTTGGTCACTCAAGTTTTTCACTTTTAATTAAAAAGCAATGGCGCTGTGTCTTTGTTTGCGGTAGTTGTAGCCAGCCGAAAGTGGAAATTGACATAAATTGATTTTATCGCAGCAGATTTAATGACAACGAAAGCCACCTCCCCCCTCCCCACCCGCGCAATGCAATTTTTGTAATGAAAATGTTTAAACGCATAAAAATCGCCATCGCCCAGGACCAAGGATTTTTATGCACTGCTGTCGCATTTTCGCGCTTACATTGTAAACTGGCTGACAGGCCGAGAGAGGGGGGGTTTTTCGGGTGGGGGGCTCTGGGCAGGACCAGTACCAGTACCAATACCAGTACCAAGGACCAGGACGAGGCCTGAGTCATGCCCGGCCACATGGGCTTGTCCAGGAAGGAAGGAGTCCTCGAAAGTAAGACCCAGCACGGCGGGAAGACTCCGCGCCACTTGTACTGTACGTGGGCACTCGGCAAAAACGCAAATATTTTATTACGCTTCAGACCTGAGTAGTTGCGTTGTAAATTCTGCAGTTTTACGGTGCCCGAGTTCTGCTCACCGCTGCACTGGGAAATAAAATGGCACCCAATGCCGATAAGGCGCCTAAAAGGCATTTGCCATGTAAACAACGGACTTCGGGATATAAACTATAATGTTGCATACTCTCAAGTGATTTAAGGGAAACGCTGATAGCTAAGATGTTTTTTAACAACTAACTACCTTTAGTAGACACATTTTCTCTCCGTGCAAAGTCCTGCTCTGTTTGTCAGTCGAAGTGCGGCACATGACCATGCACATATGTGCGGTGGCAACGAGTGCCCACCTCTCTGAAAACTTGGGAGCCTTCGAATCCTACATTTAATTAGATTGCAGCCTAATCCAAGTGCTTTCATTTGTTTGGCCATCCCAGGTGGCCCTCGAGTGCGGCCTCGACGAAGAGAAGACGACTTCGAGCAGCTATATTGATTTAATTAAACACGAAATAACATAGTTGCAGAGCAGCGAGAGGAGTTATGACCGGTTGGCCGCATTAAATTGCATAATCTGCCAAGAAATGTGTGCGGAAATCTGCATTAAATCGGGCTTAAACACACATAGATTTACATCAATTTTTGGTCGTGGCAACAATCGACACGTGCGGGGGCATAAATATTGAAGACATTTTAAAATTTAATACGCCACTTAGGCACGAATTAGCATACAAAGTGAATTAATTACGAGCGTTATACAATTAAGTAAATTTCATTATATTGAATTTTTAAATTTGTTTCCCCACACACACACACGTTGGCCCTCGGACACACACACACACACCCACACACACAGTGTCACCCAGGCAAAGTGAATGTAATTAGAAACACAAATATAATTACGGACAACAAACTCACTCACACACACAGCGGCGGAGAAAAGGTGAGCAGTTGTAGATATAGAAACACATCCTACATTCGAGTGTATACGCTATATGTCATATACAGCACGCCACATTCGGTGCTGGGTACTCGGTAATCGGTATTCGGTACTCAGATGTCCGGCGGTTCAGAGCTCGAGCTCGAAACACGGAAAGCTCATTATGAAATGCCACGGGCCAGATGGAGGAGACACCGTTTATAGGAGCGATGAATGGGAATGTTTTGAGCGGTCCGGTCAAGTAGAATCAATAAATTAAACAATGAGTGAGTTTTAATAATTGATTCCCGATTGCATTCACCGCCGAATCGGGTACAGTCCGCTTTGAATCACTTTGCCTGCTGAACCTGATTATTATTTCAACACACATCTTAAAGGACAAATTCAGAAATTCTATTATGTTCATAGCTGCATTTGCAAATTCAGTGACGGGGAGTTAATAAATTAGTGATTTCCAAACAGTTTGATTTTACTCTCTCAGACTGGCCCACAAATATATTTTAAATCTGAACATCTTCTTGCTCTGAGTTCTTCACTCGTCCCTCTTAGGCGGCTTTCACTGTAAGCAATCTGCACTGCCGCGATTCGCCGCCCCGTCCCCAAGGATTTGCTCGTCCTGGCCATCGCTCGACCTTCTTTATTATTAAAATACAATTTTTATTTTTAAATACTTCAATTTCTGGTCTGTTTCTGCCATTCTCCTTGTCCCTGTCCCTCTCATTGCCCCTCTTCCTGTCCCTGTCATTGTTCCTGTCCCTGTCTCTGTCCTTCGCCACCTTAACCCCCGAATGGCCCACTGGCTTGGCTTTAGTCCTTTGGCGCCTTCCACTGACCTTTCGCTTTTCTCGCCGCCCTGCGCACCGAGCTCAATTATAATTTATTATTTTCCCTTTTTTGTAGTAGTATTAATAATATGAAGATGAGGCGGCGGCCAGCAACATCCGGCCCTTTCCTATTTCTTTCTTTTTATATAATTTTACAGCCTGCCGGCCACGCCCACATAAATTATGCCTTGTGTAATAATTAATATGCCGTCACTTTGTAGCCCCCCCTCGCCTCAGATTCTGCACTTTTTCCTTGGCCTTTCTCTGGATATAATTGTATTTATTTTACATTTAAGCGCATTTTAAGTCGCAAGTAAGTAGGCGGCAGCTGCGGGGGGAGTGGGCAATTTAAATGACAAAATTATATATTTAGTGGCTCGGCAACCTTCTTTCAGATTGGCAAAGACCCCCCCTTCCTCCCTTCTCCCCACTGTCTCTGGCTTTTCTCCATCGCCGTCTCTCTGTATTGTAAATGTAATCAAAAATATCGATCGGTTTTATGCAAATTGACTGCGCTGCCCCTCGCGGTCTCCTTGGCCCCCTCTACTCGGTGTACGAATTTCTTTTTGTTCTATTTCTATTTATGCCGTAATTTAGCAAGAAAATGGCGGCGAAATCATAAAATTACATTATAATAAAAAATACTTATTATGCTGGCGTCAGTTGGTCGCACCCCAAAGTTCCCCCTTCAATTAAATTGCATTTCCTTTCCTTTCGATTCCTTTGGCTTTTTGTCTTTTGTTTTTTCTGTTTTTTTTTTGTTTTTTGTTTCGCTGCTGAATTTATACATTTATACATTTTCCTCTCCCTGTGGCTTTGTTTCGCTGCGTTTTTCTTGCTTTTGCTGCAATTTCTAGTTGATTGGAATTCAATTAATTTTATTTGCTTTACTCTGCAATTTCCTTTGCATTTTTTATTGTCCCCGTATTTATTGGCACACACCGCAGCGAGCAGAAGGAAACGCGATGTGAAAATGGTGAGGGTTTTCCGGGGCGCTCTTGCTGTTGCTGTTGGTGGTGGAAAAGAAAGAAAAGCCACAGCAAGTCCGCAACTAAGCTGGGGACGTAACAACAAAACTGCAGTTTAATGGAGATTTCCTTTCTTCAGCAAATACCGTGAGCCCATTGATTTCGAGTCCTGCGTTGCTAAACTCGCATAATATAATATTGAATTATATTTATTTTATAGTTAAAAAACCATCATGGGAAACGATTATTACCTAATGAATGCCAGTCAATAGTAATATAATTACAGCCACACTTAAAATGACTCCCATGAATTAATAGATATTACTATCAGAAATATCCAAAACTACATAGCTTGCATTTGCATTTTAGCAATAAATATTTACTTTAGAAATCGTAGGGTACTTCCAACTTCGGTGTGCCACCCAACTTGCCTTTGTTGCCTTGTTCTTGTTTTACTTTTGCTTTGCATTTGGCGCCAATTTAGTAAATAATAAAAATGGCAGTCAGAGCTTGCACTTCGCACTTAGCGGCGGACCCACGGCCACGCCCCCTCCTCCAGAGCCGCCCCCTATTGTCGCTGGTGGCTTTGTTGTTGTTGTTCTTGTTGGCTCGGGTGTTTTTGTGGTCGCCGGTCGTCATTGCGGACACTTTGTGGGCTTGTGGACTGCGGTGGCCTTTTGTTTGCTCCTCGTTGACTTATTGCCCGACTGCATTAGTTGTGACCCACGACGACCAGGACAACCAGGACACCCAGGACAGCCAGGACAACTGGACAGCGGAGAAGCGGCCAAGCAGGAGCCCTGATTGCCAGCCAGGCTCAGCTCAACGCGGCGTATACGTAATCTGCATTGCACCTGGCCCGCTTGCGGTATTTAATTGTATTTCATTAATAACAATTTGTGTAATGAAAAAAGGCAACCGAGGAAATTGATTAAACGCAAAGTCCGCAGATGCTCTGCTGGTGGGATTTATAGGCTATGCAGGAATATATGATTTTAAATAATTATTTAAATTTAATTTTAGACGGACTCCAATTTCCCTCAATATATTCTGTTTCATTTTCAATGTTTTTCTTTTAAAATGTAGAAAAGCTTTAAATATAAAACGTATAGTAACTATAAAACTACGAATGCAGAGTATCACTGCATCGCGCATACGCCCTGTTGTGCTGGTCGCCATTGTGGCCATAAACGTAAATTAATTTAGTTGAAAGCTGTAAAGTTAAAGCTTTGTTCACAGTTTGTCCGGAGCAGGACTAGGAATCGGACTTTTAGCCAGGACTTCTGGACTTCAGGACTTCTTAGTCCGCCGATGGCGCCAAGTGCAGTCACTTTGCGCTGTTCTTTGCACTTCGTATGTATTGGCCCTTCTCCTCTTTGTTTGACCATGGATTTTACTCTATGCTCGCCCACTTGGCCGTGTCAGGTGACAAAGTGGCCTTGAAGGCCCGATAAGACGCGATTTGGGGGCTTGGAGGTGGGCCAGCCGGAAGTGGGCAATTAAGTGTCATTAGGGTAAAAATAAGTGAGTTAAAATAATATTAAAAATAGGCGGCTCGACTTCGCGCGATCGCTATCACATGTGAAAAACGGTGAGACACTTATTGTTTGGCTCTCAGCCCATTTGCATTTGCATTTGCAATTTGCATATAAATAAATTTCGTGTACAATACAATAATAAACAAAAACTCCGAAAACGCCGAGGCAAAGGCAGCATTTAAAAGTGCAATTCATGGCAGAGTAATAATAATACAAAAAAAAAAAAAACACAGATACAGCGAACCTACTAATAACAATTTCCGGCGCTGCATTATGCAAATGACTTTTAACAGCGAAAATCTCAGCGGCCGAGGCAACTTTTCTTCGCATTGTCAGCGCAATACGAAATATACGAATAAAAAACGGACGGAGAAACAAACAAATAATTGCATACAAAATGTGTGCGATTTATTTGGGAAATAACCGCAGTAGCGGCAGCATTTTTTCCATTTTTTTTCTCCAATTTTTAATGAAATCAAAGTAGCAGATGTTGCATCACATCCTCAGCGCGGCTAAGTAGAAATTATAATGCAATAACAATAAAAACAGCGGTAGCCAGTGCAAAAGGCCAACCGAGCGATCGGCCAACAAAACAACGCACAGCCCACAAACAACAAGCAGCAAGCAACAAACAACAATAAGCCAGTCGCAGCGGATACACTCGTATCAAGAGATCGAAGAGTGGAATACCCTTCAATGCGGATGCTCGATCGAGTGCGGTAACCTGCGGCTCTGACTCACACTGCCCGAGCTCAATAAAATAATAACAAAGAAGTGCCAGCTGCACTGGAAGGAATTTTCGTTACTATTTGATTATAGTTTCTATACACACAGTACACAGAAAGCTAGTAAAAATTCCCCAAAAATTATTAGCATTTCAGGTTTATTCAAAACAAGCTGCTGATATAAAATCTAATATAATATTATAGATCGAAGTGCCAGCCATTTCTGGCAGTGTCTTCGACATCAGCTCGCAGCATTGACGAATGTTGTGCTGCCGTTCGACTGTATTTTTAGTATAATTATGGCTGAAAAAATGGGCCAGCCAACTGCAAGCATTACACACACATATAATTTAAATTTAGTTTAATTGTTATTCTCCGGTAGCCCGATGACTGGGGTCTGCTTTTGCGGCAAGAAATAATAAAGCAAAAAACATGACAATTGCAATTGCAATTGCGATTGCAAGTGGAAGCGGGACTCGGAATGGGAATGGGAATGGAAATGCCAACGAAAAATTAAAACATACGGCTGCTGCTGCTGCTGCTGTTGCACTGGCATGCGAAAATTAAATAGATGCAATTAAACATCCGCTAAATAATAAATGTTCAAATGCAGCTGCAGTGGGGCAAAGGGCGGACTTGGGGGAGATAATTAAGTATGCAGAAAATACTAAGCAGATGACGCTGGACACTGGACAAAGTGACGAGGCAATAAGGTTCACGAATAATTCCGAGAATGTTGCGTGGGAAACTTTCGCAATAAACACGGAATACCCCTAAAAATGTCGGCTCTTTCCGGGGAATCGCCCAAAATCGGATCCATCCGGATTGGGAGGCAATCATTCATGCAACTTTGTTGATGGCCAGCAGGAGCTCGCTTGCCTTCATTTACAATCAAATTTACTGCAGCTACACTGGAGAAAGTGTTTGATGTGCAAACCGAAAAAAGTATTCATTGCATTTACACTCATGTACACCTTGCTACTTTCGTAGCAGCTATTGTTATTCCACACTAATGAAACAGGCATCGATTCTCTCAGTGCAGCATCTTCCACCTGGCTGCTAGTGCAGCCGTAAAAAGCGAACTCGGCTTTTATATAAAATGCATGCTAACCATAAAAATGCAGGCGAACGTAGGAGCAGCAGCCCCCAGCGCTGCTGCCATTTATTTATGTTATTCCTTGGCCTGGCCCAATAATAAAAGTCCTTGCTGTGTTTTAACTACAATGTTGGCGGCTGCTGCTCAGAAAATTGCATTACTGCTGCATGTGTGTGCGAGTGCGAGTGTGGCAAGTAGCAAGTGGCAAGTGGGGAGTTGATTTCTCCACTGTTTTGCGCAAATTTGATTAATCAGAGACAGCCGCCGCCGTTGCCGGGCTGCCCCGTATGTCCCTATCTACTCGACGCGAGACGCCTTGTCAAGAAGTCATCGATACTTTTGCGCAATCAGCGCAATTTGTGTGCGACGCCGTCGCTGTTCGCAAGTTCGTTCGCCCACCGCAGTCCTGAGCCTGGAAATCAAATTTAATATTATTATGATACACTTGTGTGCCGAACGGAGCAAGTGCTCCGGGAGTGCTGAATGTGAGGGTGTCTCGTTCCGCAGTTTCCCTGTTTCCCAGTTTCGCGGCTCTGGAATGACTTACGAGCACAACCCCCGGCGGCACTTGATTATATATTCCAACGTATTCACGGCTCAATAGAGCCGGAGTGCGTCGCTTTCCTAGCGCCCCCCGTATTTTTTATATGTATGAAAATAATAAGTGAAAATATTCATGTTTGGTTTTAGCGCACAATTGCGCACGTATGGACTTTGCCGGCATGAGATCGGCAAGGGTTGGCCCTGCATTATTTATGGAGCTCACACTTTGAGCCCAACACTTGGCCGGAATTTGCGATGCCAACTGTTCCGAAAACATCCAAGGTTACCGCTCGAGTCGAGTTTTGTCGCAGGCAATTAGGGGAAATCGTATTGTTCTCTATGCGAGTTCAAAGAGAAGCTTATCAGACGTCCGCAGAAATCCCTCGAGTCTGGTTATACCTCATAAAGTGCTTAGAGGTATGAAGCTAACTTGTAAGCAGCACTATTGGCAATTTGGAAAACCTTTTAAAATAAATGTTTATATGCTTTATAGAGCATATAAACAGACAGAGGTGTCTAGGTCACTTTTCTTGGCTTTTTTCCCCTTGCTTTCACTCAATTAGCAGCTCTGAAGAAGAAAGCACTTCTGGTTCTCTTCCCTCTTCTCCTTCATTTCCAAACATTTGTGTGTTTGGATTTTAGTGCAGATTTTTAACATTTTATATTGCACGTCATTACAGACAATTAAATGCAAAGTAGTTTCCTGCACTTGCTTCTTCTTCTGTAAAACAGCCACTATGCAACCACCCACCCACCAGCCACCCACCGCCCCGCGTCCCCGCATCCAACCCCTCATCCGCCCACACGCGGTCAAAATGCAAAAAAGTTGAGAAGTTAAATGCCGACATCTAGTGGCGTGTAGCAACAACAATGCCGGGGCATTCATTCATATGTGGCACAGAGCAACAACAACGGCACAGAAACAGAAACAAAAACAACAAAAGCAGCAACAACATTTAAAACAACACCAACGGAGGCAACAACAACAGCAGGCAGTGATTATTGCCGCAACAGAGCACATTACACTTGTTTTTCTTGGCGGTCTTTGAACTACTCTCACTGAGGGTTCGTAATATTTTGGACAATTTAGAAAAGTAATAAAAACTTTCGAGACACAAATAAGTTTCTATAAATTAATGTCTATAGGTGTATAATGTTCATTTATAATTACTTCCTTTGTTGTATCTATTATACTGTGCAGTGTATGAGAGCCCTCGTTTTGAAGAGTCGAAAATGTTAGTTGTTGTATCTTTTTGTATAAGTTTTTAGTTTTTTACGTTTGCCATGTGGTGTGTGTGTGTGTGTGTGGGCTCCATGTTGCTTTCCTCACTTTTTGCTGTTGATTGCAAATCTACATACGGACGTACGGACATACGGACACACGGACATACGGACAAACGGACAAAAGGCGGCAGGGGAACTCGTCTTACTTACTTACGCTCGTATGGAAAAGATAAATATCAGAGGCTCTGACGTTGGGTTTTTAGCAGAAGGCGACTGCAGAAACAACGGGCTGTAAGAAAAACAATTATTATAAATACATGTGGCACAGTGTGTACTGGTACTGGGTCTACGCAATTCAGTTTGAGTTTGGCCCACGACTGACGACAACTTCCGCCTCGGCCTCGAATCGCTTGAATGAGGTTGCAATTTATGCCACTTGCTACTTGCTACTTGCCACTTTATTATTATAATACAGAGAGAAACACTTTTTACTTGCTGCCGACCGCCGTTTGCCGCCCATTATTTTTGCAGTGTTTTGTAAGCGCTTTTTCATCAGCATGTTGCAATTGATAGTCGGGGAGTTGGGGAATGAATTATTCAAACGCTTTGCAGGAAGTGCCTTACTTTTTGAGTTGTGCAATCCGGTGGGTGAAAAGAGTTGTGCGGCCACAGAAAGACAGTACAGTATGCGGACAATGATCTATTGGATCTTAATTGAAAACACTTGCTAATATGTTATATACTAAATCTATGGGATTTTTAAATATAATTATTCGTACACTGCATAGCTGTAAATTAGTTTCCACTCTATCCTGTAATCCATTATTTATTTATCTAAGCGAAACAAAGAGACAACAAATATGAGCCTAATAATTTGCACAAACAAAATTAACACAAACTGTTACTTTTTGTGCAGCCAACTCGAAGGTGGCAAGTAAATAATCGGCTATCAGTTTCTATTAATTACATTCGAACCTGATCAACAAATCGCATTAGTCTCTGTCTGACAAATTGGCGTAAATAGCAAAAACCATAAATGCCAAATCACAGCCCCCGAAACAAAAGTCAAATGTCGCATTAGGCCAAATGCAATTGCCGGCAATTAGAGGCGAAATCGCATGCAAAAAATCGGATTACGAAATTAATAAACTCGCCCCACGCACGCGTTGCATAAAACAGGGCAAAAACTAAACGCACGCAAATTATTTAACATTGACAAATGGCAGAGCCGCAAAAAAGAGCCCATTAAATATGCATAACATAAATAACGAACTATACACTATACAATGCCCGCTTTTTTGCCCATTTTTAATATCATCAGTAAATCAACAAATTAAAATTTCTGCACTTGTCCACGAGCAACAAGTTACGGCAACATGTTGCCCGGATTCAATCTGGTGTAGCCGCTGGCTGGCTGAAAGCCACAAAAACCCGGAAACCACAAATATTTTGACACAAACACAGTGGCAAAAAAGGATGGCTTTAAAGGACAATTGTTATGCTGCTGCCATTGCGTACTTTCAGCATAGGCCCAAAAGGGACGACGCACACGCACACAGCAAAAATATGCCGAAATCAACGCAAACAGTTTCCACCAAGGCAGCAGGAATCTCCAGCAAGGATGCTGCGAAAGGCCAAGTAACTGCCACAGCGCCACACAGCCCGCCCCAAAAAGGCTGCCCCAAAAAGTGTGCTACACACAGACACACTCGCAAATTGCATTTGTGTGGCTTCAAGGTCAAGTACAAGCCAAGCAACCACCCCACAAAAAAAGACGAGCGAAAATAAAAAAGCCAGCAGAGCAGACAAACGCAGGACACGAAGAGACATCGCAGACATTTCCCAACCAGCCCTCCCCCATTTTCCCCACCCTCTCCTGCCCCATCACTTTTCGGGGAAAATGGGGCGTGGCTGAGGGGCTTCTGGCTTCTAATGTGGTTGCTACTTTCAGCCACCCAACTTTGCCTCGTCCTTTCGGAAAGGTTGACTTTCCACAGTCGACATGATATTTTCACGCTTTCATTGTTTGTGCTTTTCATTTTTTGTTGTTTTTCTTTTTTTCGTTGCCTGTGCTCTGCTGCTTTGTTGTCTTCACCTCCCCCCCAACCACAAAAAGCCCGGACCTCGGAAAACACTTGTTGAGCTTACTTTTAGCGGGGCCTTAAAGTCAAGTCGAGTGCAAAAGTGGCAAACCAAAAAGGGAAGCTGAAAATTCTGAAATATAAGTGGCCGGAGCAGCAGCTGCATTCCGCTGCAAAGCCGAGCAAGTCTTGGGAAAACTCACACCCGTTTGGGTCGGGAAAAGTGGGAAAAGCGGGGCTGCACATTCGCTGCACTCTCGACTGGGCGGACAGCAAAACTGGACAGAGGAGAGCAGCTCCTTGGCAAAAAAATCCTGCTGCTCCTTGAATGCACGCAGAAAGAGGGTGAGATGGGCACTTCAAGTGTGTGCAGATTTAGCATACCAGTTTCTTGGTATGCTTGTTTATCCTGTTAAGCATAACGTTTGCAAGAATCGAATTTAACCAGCATAACTGTTTGGGAAGCTGTTTGGGGTCGTGCAGCCAGGACAATGCAAGTGCAAGATTTCCTGGCAGTGTAGCGTTTTCTTCACTCAGCCTGTCTGCTGCCATTGTCCTATAGGATTATTATTTGCTTTTGTCGCGCATATGCATATAAGTTTTTCCGAAAAGAAAGGCAGAACTCGCTGACTCGCGAGCTGCGGAAAAAATATTAAAAACTGAGACAGGCGAGCGGGCTGGGGAGGAAAACCTTTGGCACCTTTGTGTGTTCGCATTCGTTTCTCACTTTTAATTTGGCACGCCGTTTTCCCCCCTTTCCCCGCTTATCAATGTTTTAGACAAAGGACAAAGTTTTGTTTGATTCCTTTTGTGTGTGCAGCCAACGGCGACGAGGCAGAAAAATAATTATCATTGATACAAAAGCGAGGAAATACTTCGATGCATCGCCGTGCTGGTGTGCAGAGGTGTGCAGGTTTGCAGTGCACATATGTTAATATACAACATATACATTTGCCTGATTAAAATGCAACAAAGAACAAGATGCACCACCGCCTCCCATCGAATCCGAGGCCAGGCAGCCGGAACGGATCCGGATCGGAGTCGCATTGAGTCTGGGAGAGCACGGCAAATAAACAAATTATATTAGTCATCTAATAATAAGCGCACACAAAAACTGACCAGGGCTCATCCATTTATTATAGATTTTCCCGCTGGTCCTCGTGTTGCCCCTCGGTTTGTGATTTATGCATTTTTGCTGCAATGTCGCATGCAAATTTGGGAGCCCGAGGTGTGCGGGTGTTGCTCGCCGTTCAATATTTTATTAATCGCATGTTATCAATCAAACAACAACTACAACCTGCCACTGTCACTCCCGCAAAGTGTCCAGAGACGAAACCCGAAACTAAACAGAAACGCAGCCAAAGGCAAGTGCAGTGAAGCCTGCTTTGGGTGGATGAAATGGCAAGGCAGTAGCATCATCTTATTAAGCATCTGGAATGCCCAAATGTCTTCAGTACTTGTGGGTTTATTCATCACAAAAAACTGAAAGTCCTTTAAGATTACTTAATTTTATAAGCCGGATGCCACAATTGCTTAACACCCCTCAGTGGCACAATTACGCAGTCTGACCTGTACAAACACACAAGCACAGAGCAGAAACCACATGCCACACACACGGCGTATGCGTAATGCGCAAATCAAAATCAGAAATTCGAGACCTCCAATTGCCCCCCGTGAGCCACCCGTGATCCCCCCGAAGCCCCAAACGAACGGCCCCTTTAAGGCTGCGGCTACTTAGCAACAAATTCGATTTGCGAGCCCGGATTCTGTCTACGGCTTGCCACGCGCACACTTAAGACGGGTTCAAATCGACGAGAAGGTGGAGCCGGAGACACAAAGCGCCTTTGAGCGGCACAGGATGTGCAGGGGGGGTGGGGGTCCTCGAGGATCCTTCTGCCGGCCAGGCTAGTGTCAGTTATTAACGCAATTAATTCAATCATTATTGAATCATGCAATGCGCAAATGCGAAACGTTGCAGCTGCAGGATGCAGTTGCACGATTCGGGACTCGGGATGCAGGATGCAGGATGCAGGATGGGTTCCAGTGTCGCCCGTTAGTCGAAAGCACCATAAGCATTGCCAGCGCCCCTGGATAATGACGATAATCACCGAAAGATGATGACGATGAGGATGATTATGATTATGTTTTGGGGACCGGGGACGTGGCTGTGCATGGGAAAGGGAATGGGACAGGGGGTTGGGGGTTGGGGCTGAGGCCTCGAACAGTTTGCCATCGCCCAAACGCACATATTTGTCATGTCAAATCGCATCCAAAGTGTTACGTCAGAATCAGACCACCTCGCCCCTTTCGGGCGCGCAGTTCGTGGAACCCATTTGGCAACATTTTCATTAAATATGCCCAAAGTGAAGTTGCCATTCCCTGACAGTTTATCAAATGCATACCCAGCCCCCCAAACCCCAAACCCCTGCCAATTCCAAAATACCCACCCCTTTCGGACGCATAGCACAAATTAGCTAGCAAATTGTTTGGCACATGGCAGGGCAACAAACTGTCATCTGATGGAGGGGAATGGATGGTGGGCGGTGGGCAACCCCAACCACGGGTATCCACCAAAGGGTGGGGCGGAAGGGCGGGGGGGGAAATTCGATCAAGTGCAAAAGCCAAAAACTAAAACTATTCCGAATCTGCGTCCGATAATTGTCGGCCGTATGCATGATGAATACTTTTGCCAGTAATTTGATATTAAAATCGTTTTCCAAGAGCCGAAATACGAACTTAGACGCGTTCGCCATTATCCTGCCGCGGTTATTTTGCGGCTTGACAGACAGTCCAAACCGCAGAAAATTGAGGCTTTCCGATTTTACCATGTGGCAAGCTAAGTTTTTCAACAACATCGAGAGTGCATAAGTGATAGGACCAGACATCCCTTTAAAGAGAACCAGGACTCATTACTACAAAATGTAAATTACTCAGCTGCAGGAAAGTAGGCAACTCATGTCAGTTATCAGAGATGGGGAAGGTACAGGATGTCTTCATTAAGTAATAACACAAATCAATTGTATCCGCTGCATTGATAATTCGCCGATAAATATTTAATTAACCTCCTGTCCCCGGACATGCCGCAGGACAGGAATTTTTTAATCATCCGCCGCATACTTTGACACTTGAGGCATCCGACACGCGACGAATTTTCCACGCCAGCCGAAAGTGCGACATTTGACGCCAGACTGCAAGCTGCAGAAAGGGCTGGGAAAACTGGGAGGAAAACTGGGAGGGAAACTGGGAGGGAAACTGGGCGAGGAAAAGTGTCGAGGCGGTGCAAGCGGAAGAGGCAGGGAGATGGCATTATTATAATAATTGCATTCTCCACCGAGGAAAGCCAGCTTTTCCACTGACAATCCGCAGACGATTAAACAAGAATATTGCCGTGGCCAAGTGAAGCCATTTTTCATTTCGGATATCAATTTGTTGTTTACATAATTGTAAAAAATGTTTTCAATAAACAAATTATTTGATTATTATGGCCGCCAATTAAAACAAAAGACAACGCGAATCCGAAACCGACTGCGGATGCGAATTCAACTCCGCCGCTGCCGCCAGCAGAAACAACAATAGCGGGAAAAACAAGCATATCTTCTTGGCTTAATCGAATGGAAAGTACTGTGTATAAATGTGCTTGTTATGTTTAAAAAATCATGCAAATTGGTATCTTTAAACTATATGATACTATATCATTAATTCCAATATTAAAACTTTCGAAGAAACACACCCAAATACGACGAGTTTGTGCCGGCAACCCAAAGTAATTTAAATAAGTTACAGTATAGGAATATATATTACTCAAAAAATATGTTCAATATGCCTACGACACTGTCGAATACCTCTTACAACAGCAATGAAAACAAAAGATAGCGACAATCAGATGCAGATGCAGATGTCGGATGGAGTAGAACAGAACTGAAACAGAAACAGAAACTGAATTCAACCACTGGCAGCAGGAGCATGGTAAACTGTTTGCTGTTCGCGTTTTTTTACGCTGCCAGGCATTTTCCTGCCTCACTTTGAGGGCCGGAAAATGGGGGACGGAAAAGGACCTCTTTGCCTGCGCTTCGAAATATTTAATTGCCTTGTATTGCGGTTGGATGCGACGCGTATTAAAAATATTTACCCGCAAACGCGCATTTCAGGAAAATGGGAGACTGAGGAAAACGACTTTTGAGGTGTTCGAGTGTTTTATTACCTTCGCCTCCGAATTTCATTTATAAGAATACTTAATTTGGGAATTTCTTCGTACATAGTTATAAAACTAATTAAAAGGTGACACGTGCTATAGTAACTATATTGTAGAATTTCCAAACCGCGTAAGAATATCTTTGATTCATTTTGTATTCTATCGTTAAGCGTGAAATAAATATATTTTTCCGAAATTGGTGCTCATTATTCCACAATTTGTATCCCCTAGACCCAATTATATTTAAACCGCGGCTTAATTTTTATGAAGTCACTGCGATTATGGAAATTCACTGCCAGTCACTTCATCATCAATGGCCTGTCTGCTGCAGCTGTTGAATTATTTTCATTTTATTTGTACATTTCCCTTTTTTGCTGGTGTGAGTCGTTAATATTGAATTTTAATTTGTAAGCCTGGCCCAGGTCAACCTGTATCTTTGGGCTGTGACAGATTGCCATCCCGGATCCTCAGATCCCCTCCCTCAGATCTCCTCCCCACCTTCCCCGCCAGCCGACCACACTCCCCACTGGTCAATGCAACAGTAAGTTGTCAATTAAATTTGGTCAGCCACATCAAGCAGCCGACGTCAGTCTCAACTCGCAGCTTCCAGCTCCCAACTCCCAGCTTGCAACCCCAAATCCTGCCACCGCCCCCTTTCAACCGATCTGCCGTTTGCTTAATTTATATGTATCGCCCGTGTAATTGTCAATATGCCAATAAGCTGCGTGTGGCAATATATATAAAAATAATCGAATGCCGGGGAGGAGCGCCAACCTGGAGCTGCAAAAATTGCAGGGGAATAAACGGCCGACGGGGGGAAAGTGATTGTTTGTTTCAGTTTATTGAAAGCAGAGAAATCAATCGGAAAAGAGTCAGCGGTTCAGGGATGCGCAGTTCTGAAAAGAAGGGGATTAAAACAGGAGGTTGTAACCCTGAATGCTTAACCACGTTCAGAGCACATGACAGTACCTCCAAGTCATAAGAAGTGTATGCACTTAGTGTTATTTCATGTTATCTGATATCAGTAGTAATACGCTCCACCATTCATTTGAATCTTTCATTTGCTTTTGAACAGCAAATTGATTTAAAATACCAATTACAAATAAGCCCTGCAGTTTTTAACGTCTTAAGCGATAATACCCGAGTTGAAAGGATTATGGATGGCACAATTTATTTAATTTTAATTCCTCGAAAGTGTTTGCCATCCCTAGATCAATGGCACCAACAATTCAGCCGGCAATAATAACAAGTTACGCATACGCAACGTGTTGGGCGTAAGTAGCTCAAAAGTGTTAAGGATTCAATTAAAGCGATACAAACACACACAAGCGAGCCGAGCACACACACACGCACACACAAACACACATATAGAGGGAAAATACAGATACAGTGAGATGGTAAACAAAAGAGCCGCAGAGCTATAATTCGATTATGGATTTTCCGCCATATTAATGCGAAATATTCGCAGAGCAGAGCAGCGCAGCGCAGCACGCCGCAGTCAACAACAATGTAAGGGGCAGCAACGGGAAGGAGTTGCAACCATAATGGCAGCAGAAATTATAAATTACGCGACAGATGAAATGTCAATGCATGCGACTCCTACTTATTGCATTTATTTAATTAAATGGGCTCCACAAAGCCCCAAAAAGACGCCGCCTTAAAGCCCAAAAGGCCTTAAATGTGAGGGCACTTGGAAATAGCTTTGGTCGAGCTATACAAATAGAAATGCACTTGGAAAACTTTATCGGCAGTAAGCTGAAAGTTAAATATGCAACAGGAAATATACGCCAATCAAGTGCCAATCTCGGGGGCTGACAACAACATGAAATGTCTTTAAAATAGAACGAAATGTTGGCGCTTGACTACCATATACTACCATATTAGTGGGGGGGAGCAGCGTCTGATGACCTGGAAAGCGGCAGCGAAAGCGGCCAACCAACTAACAAACCAAATGACGGACAGCCAAAGACCATCAACAACGCTCCACCTTGCCACCTCGCCACCTTGCCACCATTTCACCTTTCTCCGTATGCAAAATACTTTCCTCGCCGCCTGCATAGATTAACGAACTAAACTTTTTGTGAATGCCCTCGTCGGCGAATCGAGTCCAGAGTGGGTTACTGCAAAAACCATAAGACACGTTGAGAAACCTGGCATACTAAGTTTAATAGTTCCACATAGGATCAAATACTTGTGAAGCTGACTATCTCTAGAAACTATTTGACAGGATTATTCAGCTCAAACCTTTGCATTCATATAGTACACAAATTACTACTCTTTAGATGTGTAAGTCACCTAACGATTTCTCCAAGTGCATGGAACCAAAAACTTATTGAGCGGCACAAACTTCAAGAAAATCTCGGATCGTTCCCCCGTTTTCCACTCTGATGATGCAACAAATATGCATTTTGCCAGCGTAAATAATTTATTAAATTTTATTGCCCAACGACAGGTGGAACGAGAACTAGAATGAGAACGGGAATGGCAAAGGCAATGGGACTAGGAATGAGTGGAGAAATTGAGACTGCCAGTGTCAGGTTTGTCTGCCCCTCGTTGTTGGCTGATGTTGCTGTTGTTTCGGTTGTTTTGGTTGTCGTTGTTCGTTTCGTTTCATGGCTAAATTGCAGCAATGTCTTGTCTCGCTGCCCTGCCTCCTTAGCCATTTTCCCTTGCCCGTTTCCCGTTTTCCGGTGCCAACCATTTTCCAGGTGAAGTTTCTGCCGCGCTGTCTTATAAAAAATGCAAGCCGAATGTTGAATAATTCATTATGAATTGAAATACATAATACTCATTTTGTTGCAGCATTTGAATGTTGCACTGGGAAAATGAAAGCGAACCAGCCCCGAGCCACTCAACCACTCAACCGCTCAGCCAGTCAGCCATTTTCCTGAGCCACCCAATCCACCCAATCCACCCAAACCACCCACCACAACCCACTTTAACCCACCCGAATTTAGAGCCAGACGGCGGCTTAATTGTTTTTCATATTTTAGGGCCACACAACTTTCTCCCGAGCCAAGGATTTTTTGATGTGCGCACATAAAATATAAAATTAAATTTAGCCATGCTCCAGCGCAAAAGCTCAGGGTAGACATTTTCCCGCAGACGATTCGCCATTTCTCAGACGTGAAATCGCGGTGAGATAAGGAGAAGTCTGGGAGTCCTTAATCAGAAGACTAGCGGGAAGGCAGCAGCGCCGAATTAGGGCTTTCGTCTTCAGGTTTATGTGCATTTGCATATTTTAATTTATTTATATAAATAAAGTTGGCCAGCGAGACGCCCGAGATAAATATACAAATGGCAGGGGGTTTAGGAATGCGGCACGATTCGTCATCTCTATTTCATGTTCCATCTGTACATTTTCTGGTAATTTATATCCTCAGCTGTGTGTATAAATATCCTTGGCCTCATAGACTGCGCCCGCCAGCAGCACTTTCAATTACTCCGCGGAGTTCTATCCTTTTTTACTTATTCATCGAGCTAAATGCACACGGCGGCAGACCCTGTTCAACTGTTCAAATGTTCGAAGTTATAAATCACGAATCTTTAATGGTCGCTGGCCATAAAAAATATGCCAAAGCCGTGCGAAAATATTTGGCCAATATAGAGCGGTGCTGCCTACGTTCAGGCGCACAAATTGCAACAGATGCAACATGGTGTGTGCATGTGCTTTGCACTTTGGCAGCTACTGTTGATGGTGATGGTGATGGTGATTCCCATGCTGTGGGCAGGACATTACGGCCGGGAGGCGGAGCGGCGTTGCACGTGCCACGAGCGGAATAAAATAAAATATATAAAAAAGGGAGCGAGTCAGTGGCGCGGTCTATAATCTAATAAGCAATCAATGATGTGAAAAAATGACTGGCAAACCATTTTAAACGCTGCGGTGCACCGCAACTCGACCACAGTGGCCACCACACAACAACAGCAACAGCAACAACAACAAAAACAAGGGGCAGTGGGGCAGGACACCGAATGAATGCCAAAGTCGTAGCTGGAGTTTGGGGTGGATTTTGCATTTTGGCTGTTGGTCCGTTGGTCTTTTTTTCATGTTCGGCTGCACACACAATTGTTGCATGCCGCACACACACAGCCTGCCTGCCAAAAAAAAGGGAAACATCCTGCGGGGAATGGGCGTCTGGGTCACCAGCGGGGGAGGAGGGGAGTGCGAACACATACTATAAACTGTAAATGCCGCACAATGACAGAGTGTCAATTTATTAGGTGCCACAATTTATGGCGGCCTAAACGAATCGGAAAGCAATAGCCAAAACCGGCTGCGTTTTGTTTGCATTTTAATTTGCCAATAATTGAATATCTATTTTTCTTGATGGACAGCCGTATTAATTGACATTAAGTCACTGATGCCGCGTCTTGATTTGATTTTTCTGCTGATTTTTAAACGCACATGGAGCTTAGCTATGCAGCAGACACAACTGAGATCTCTAAACTAGCTTGAAAGGAACTTTGATGAAATGCTTCTATTTATATGTAATTAACTTCATGATAAAGCGGAAGTGCAACTACAGCGTTTATAAATTAAATCATGGCAATCATTGGCGCGCCAAAGTTGCATTCGCATCGCAGTATGAAATGCGTACTATATCTGCGTGTGTCTGAACTTTCAGCGGTATTTAAACTTTTTGTTCGTTTCTGTTTTTTGTGCAGTCGGTTATCGAAGCCTCGACGTATGCAATAATTTTTTCTAATCGCTTTTTCCGCCTGTTTTGAGCTGCAGAAAGTTGTTTCCTTTTTGTTTTCTGGTCTGCTGGAAAGTTGCGTGTGCCGTGTGCTGTGTTTGTTGGCCCTGTTGTTTGTTTTACGTTTTACGTAAAAGTTAACGCATTATTTTGCCGATTGATCGCTGGCTGCCATTACACTACCAATTGCACTCCATTCTGCATTCTGGCTGCGTTTGCGAAACTTTTCCTCTCTCTCTCTTTTTCTATGCCCGATGTATAAATTACTGCAGTTTTTTAACAAAACATGATAAAAAATTGTGCGCAAAACAAAATTAAAGTTTATGCAGTTGGCTGGGGGCAGTGAAGATTGGCTACACCTGATTGCCGCAATTAGTCTGGAAAGTACAACGCATTCGAAACAAAGCAACGTCGGAGTGAGCGCTTTAATTACAGGTAAAGTGGAGCCAAATGAGTAATTACTTATTGAAAAACACCTAAGGGCATAAGCAACATTGGGTAGTTGACGCATCCTGTGAAGAATACCATGTCCACTATTTTCTGGTGATTGACAACCATTTTGTTCTGTATAGTTTACAACTTGCACTTATTTTCAACTAACCCACTGCTAATTTAAAAACCCCTTCCACGGTTTCCACACCCCTGATTTCCATTCAAGCTTAACTCAGCGGTAAAAATGTATTGAACACTTCCACGCTCGGCACTCGTTGATTTTTCCTTTATTTCCACTCACCCAGAGCGAAATGCCAAATGCAACAAACATATGAGCAAATATACTATCCTAACCCCGGTTCCTGTCCCTTGGGAATAACCCACACCCATTCCCACACCCACTCCCATCCCAATGAGCCATATTCCTCATAATGTAGCGAACGATTTGTATTTTGTATAAATTTTACAGGCAGCGTTCTCCGCTGGCAGTTCGTGTTGTTGTTATCGCCGGTTATATCCGTTCGTATACATATACAGATATATAAATCGGGAAAAGGGGCGGCTTAAAAAGGGGCGGGCGAACGGGGTAACAGTTATGTATGAAATATAATAAAATTGTACAGGAAATGACGAACAAGTCGAGAGCGGAGAAAGCTCGATGAGGGAACTGAAGAGCTGCTCGAGGAACATTTTAACCATCGAATGGTTTGATTATTAAATCCATGAAGTTTTTCCACATGCAGATGCACTGTGAAAACAACTAGTCACGAAGATAAATTAAATTTAAACTTTAGACTGCAGTTTTAAGTTGTCTAAACTGAAAACAAGAAGATGTCCTCCTTAATAACTATTTTTATTGAACCTGCTAAAGGTTAAAGAATCTGATGATTTTTCTCCGTGTGTGTATATATATCAAAATTCACTTGATTGCAGTTTTCAAGTGAAATCCTAGCACACTTCACAACGACTCGTTGGCTGCGCCTAAGGGCTGAGCATTGCAGGATATCGCCAGGCTGGATGGGGAGGAGGGGAAGAAGTGGAGCCGCCAAGAGGATATAGGAAATATATTCCTATAAATGGGAACACCCACCCCACCGCCCCCATCGCCCCCAAGACCCCCGCGATGTAATTGATGTTTCAAGTAGCAAAGTGCGCGCCAAAAACTACGAGGCCCAAGTTGATTTTGATTCAGTTGCTGCAGAATTTTAATGAAGTCGAGTATTGGCTGCAAGTTTTGCGACTAAATCAAATTAAACCACATGTGCTCCTTCTTCCTGCTTGCAAGGAAAAGCCTAGGAAATGAGCCCGACTTTGGTTTTAGACCGAAAAACTAATGCAAGTTTTACCCCAACCCCCGTTTGCTGGCTAACAGCCTATTTGAGTTGGCTTTCAATAATGCTTTTCACGCTAATTAATTTTCGGTTTTACACAAACATGAACCCAATCACACCCGCACACAATCGCAGCCACACACTTTGGGCGGCACTTGACAATTTCCTGAGCGTCAAAAGATTGGGAATTCCTTGGAAAAACAAGTGGGGGTGATTCACGGCAAATCTGTCCAGTTAGAGGATGAGTGTGAGGCGTTTCCTCCCCAACAAGCTCGATTCTTTCACCAGCGAGACTCAGTAAACACAGGGGTATATCGTTTTGAAGATGGGTTTGTGACACACATGAAATTCCTAAAAATGTATACAATTATTTACTGGTTTTATAGCCTTTCCGCTGGCGTTTCCCGCTGCGAATTTGGCTAAATTGCATTGCCACGACAACTGAGGCCTCTGAGGCGTCTGAGGCTTCTCGCTTAAGCGAATCAGAAATTGTGGCAGCCACCCCGCCACCAAAACCTCAGAAGAGGCACACAAGTGCCGCTTGACTCGGACGTTTTCCGGGGTTGAGGTAAGGAATCTTTAGATGAGAGGGGTGGGGATGGGTTACTTCTCCTTCACGCCCAATTGATGCGGTCTTAACGCCTGACTAGAGACCACAAATCTGACAGAGGGCTCAGTTTGGAAGCCTGCCTCAAAAAGACCGAGGTTAACTTACGAAAAAAAGGTTTCGGTGTCGCACGGAACGCCTTTTTCCCGGTTCTGTGACATGGGGCGTTTCCAGACAGAAAATGGCGGAAGATGCGAACGCCCCAGCGTTTTCAGATAATCGAATTCCGAACGACCCGGAAAGCCAGCCCCCAAAAAAGGGGGATCGATGGGAAGGAGGCGGTTTCTTAACAGCTTTGATCAGTTTTCAATCTAAATCAACCCTACAATGCATTCCTGGCTTACAAGTACCTCAAAATATGTCTAAAGGTCCTCTGGAATATCTAAGTTCTTTTGATTGAAGATATCTTTATAAATTATAAATTAATTGGTTTCCCTAATGCAGAAATCTTAGGAATAGAAAATTATTTAATTAAATATGAAATATTAAGCTACTGAGTCTAAGACAAGAAAATATATGACTTAATTGCAATTTGAGTGAAGAAAAGCCTCAAAAGTTGTTGCATTCTCAATCCAAATTGTTTCAAGTTTATATTAAGGCTTCGGGTTTCCCAATGAATCTTTCATAAATTCCTAGTTTAACATTGAGGCCTGCCAGTATGATCGGGAATATTATTCTGCGCTTTAAGAAACCACTTTTACTATTGATTAAATTCGCTGCCTGTCTGGGCCGTCAAATGCAGTTGAGTTCCGTGGGTTTCGGGCCCGAATTGAGGAATCCGCCAAGGCAAAGCCATCGCTAAGCCGCATAATTATATATAGAATACATAAATGCAGATGCATGCACCACATGGGTGGGGGCACAACTCTGCGGTGTTCAGATATTCCATATAGACATATGGACAAATGGACGTATGGACACATGGACATATAGACGGGCCCGCATCAGGCGAAGCGCAACTCAACTCCACGCAACTCAACTAATGGTCCATTCGTGGCACTTGGTTATTGACGTTGGACTCGAATTGTATTAACAATGCATGCAGCAAGTGCAGCAGCCAAAGCAGGGGGCGTGGCAGGAGGTGGGGGAGGAGGAGGAGGTGCCGTGGCATGGGGGGCGTTGGGTCAAGCAGCAAGCGGTAACGGTCGCTTTGATGCCAAAATCGAAGCGTGGTCAACTTCATTTCGCTTAATTTCGTGTTGAGGCTCACAAATGAGGTACAGTGGAAACTCGATAAGGAACAACTCCACGATATAAGTTTTAAATACTAATAATAAGTTATAATACTAAAGATATATAGTATTTTGCCCCACAAATTGGATAATAAAACGAGGTATTTGAATTATTTTCAGCGCATTGTTGGTTTTTTTCATACAGAAGAGACCATTAAACCATATCGATATCCTTTCTTTTGAGTCCTGACAACAGTGAGCTGCACAGGTTTAACAACAGGAGTGTCCACTGTGGCGTAGGGGCAGTGCGCGATGCGTGTCCGCTAATCCGCTGGATATGGGATCGGGGGGATCTGGGGAGGTGGTGCAGGGAGGGTGGAAGGTGGGTGGTGGGCTACTCCCTGCGCCAGCCCCCCCGCAGCCCCCTTTCGATGCACGCCACTCAGCTATGACATTTTGGCAGCGTCGAGTGCACCAAGACTGTCAAATGAGTTGTAATGAAATCTCACTCAGGACTCTGGATATATATACCTCCGCCGATATGTTCGTGTGTGTGTGTGAGTTTGGGGTCCAGTCAGCTTTGGTCAGCTGCACATATAATAAATAAATTATTTGGCATTTGGCGTGGCGTATTATTGAAGGCAACTGCAGCTGGGTACCAGCTCACACACACACACACGCGCGGAGGCACATACTCACACGGACGCACAGCAGCGCCATCTGTCGTCCGCGCTTCGAGACAGATTGGGGCATTAGTGTGATTACCCTCAATAGTCGCTAGTGTTTAGCAACCTGCCTCATAATCAGTGGGCGAAATTAACTCTAACCAGGCAGAAACGTATAGTTAAAGGCCTAGAAAAAGCTCTTAAAAATGTTTGATATAAACATTTGGTATTTGTTATATAAAGATGCATGCAAATGCAGAGTTTTGAAAAAGGATGTGTGCTGTTTCAGAATTAATAGTGACGTTATGGGTCTACTGGATTAGTCACCCTGCCCAAATAAAGCAATTTTGCCTGGCGAACGAGAAAAACTTGTGAATAATATATAATTTGCGGCGTAATGAGCCGAAAAGTAAATCCATCCATCCATCCATCCATTGCATGTCCTGGGCCCATAAAAGCAGCAACGATTTCTGAGAACATCGCCACATTGTCTGGCCCCGAGGAAAAGCGGCGGGGGGGAGGGGAGGGGGAGTGGAAAGGACGAGGTGGATAGGAGCACTCTCAGTCAGTCACATGGCAAAAAGTTACAAGTAATACTTAACGCTAAATGGGCACAAGTGCCCACCTGAGCCAGTACCACTTCAGTCTGTTGTATTTTTTTCCACACTCCACGGGCAGGCGAATTTTTGTAATGAAGTTATCGACAAGGTGGATCCGTATACGAATACGAATACGAATCCGAATCCAAAGCCAGCCACTAACATATGTAGAACAATATGCAAATGTTACTTTGTTATGCAATTAGTGAATTCGATGCAAGCCACTCGACAGTCGGCAAACAGACAACCGCAGCAACGACAACCGAGTCGCCACTCGAAGGTTCAGTCAGCCAGTTAAATGTATCCTCGATGTTGCAATGCGAATTAGAACAGCAGTGCAAAAAAGTCAGCGTAGTTTGAGCGGAAAGAGCTCCTTGCACTAATAAGATACTTTTTGGGGAACGGATAGTATCTAAACCTTCGTTTACTTATAAGATAGAAAGATAGAATAAAGTGCCCAAAAGTATGCTTTAAAACATTTTAAATGCAATGAGATAGTTTCAAATCCCTGGAGGTTACCTATCCAAAGTTTTCTTTCTCTATATGGTTATGGCACGAAAATGGTATCTAATACCATTTTACATTCTCCACAATACGTCACGAAAGCGCCCACAGAAACAATAAGCCCATAATACACTTAGACAGCGAAGTACAAAAATGAAATTAAACGAATATAGGTCGCTTTTGCATGTCAATCAAACGACATAAGCTGGGCGGGATCCGGATACAAGACGAGACAAGAGGAGACAAGAGGAGACGGCGCATCGAGCGCTAACCAAAGCGAGTCACACAATTAATTGAAGCACCACTTACCCAGCCATCTAAGCTCTTTCTTCTCTTTCCTCACTTTGCTGATACTTGAATTCACTTTTCCGCATTCGCAGGCCAAAATGATGGAGAACTCGCACGCCTGGATGGGCGCCACCGGATCCACGCTGGCAGGTTCGTAGAGGAACCCTAGTCGGGGTGCTGGAAACCATCTGATCGTCGGCTTCTCCACTCTTGATCTTTCAGCAGACAGCTACCAGTACCAGCTGCAGTCCATGTGGCAGAAGTGCTGGAACACCAACCAGAACCTGATGCACCACATGCGCTTCCGGGAGCGAGGTCCTCTAAAGTCCTGGCGACCCGAGACCATGGCGGAGGCCATTTTCAGTGTGCTGAAGGAGGGCCTATCCCTGTCGCAGGCCGCCCGCAAGTACGACATCCCGTATCCCACATTCGTGCTCTATGCCAACCGGGTGCACAACATGCTGGGGCCCTCCATCGACGGCGGCCCGGACCTGCGGCCCAAGGGGCGTGGCAGGCCGCAGAGAATCCTTCTGGGCATCTGGCCCGATGAGCACATCAAGGGCGTCATCAAGACGGTGGTCTTCCGCGACACCAAGGACATCAAGGACGACAGCCTGGCCTCCCACATGCCACCCTACGGTCGACATTCGGTAGGTAATTACTGCAGTATAATTCGCTTGAACAGTTGCTGGAAACAATTACATTTAAAATTAAAAAAGGAATAGGCATACAAAGTCCATCACTTGTAGAATAATAACACTTGCTTTAGAAATTAAAATCTGGCAGGGAATTGGCGTCCTTTTCATTACGGGACATTCCTTTTTCGATCGAAATAACTTTTAAAATTGTAATAATTATTATAAAGCATTCAGTTTGTAATACTCTGAACAAGAATTACCATAGTTCCAGTTCAATAAAATAACTAATTCAAATCAGTATAATAAGTAAGTCTTAATGACTCGGATAGTTTAGATGCCCATTTGTATTGTTTAGTATTCTTCAAAGTTATTATTATATTGTAATCAGATATCCCATTACGAATTGGACTTACACTGAGTTTTTTCAGGATTACCCATGGGTTTTCTTGATTACTTAAAGCAATGAAGCCTTGCGAAATATACTGCATTCGGGGGATTTCTTGAACCGAACTAACTGCTCTCGGGTTAGCCCGCGTTTCCCTTGCAGGACCTCCCTCTCAGCTATCCCGGAGCAAGTGGCGCCTTGGCAGGGACGCCCAGCTCCATGGCGTGTCCCAATGGCAGTGGACCGCAGACCGGAGTTGGCGTAGCCGGAGACCAGCACATGTCGCAGGAAACGGCCGCCGCGGTGGCCGCCGTGGCGCACAACATCCGCCAGCAGATGCAAATGGCAGCGGTTCCGCCCGGCTTATTCAATCTGCCGCCTCATCCGGGAGTGGGCGGTGGCGTGGGCAGCGTACCCGGCGCAGGAGGAGGCAGGGCCAGCATATCGCCGGCTCTGAGCAGTGGCTCCGGACCCAGGCATGCGCCCTCGCCCTGTGGACCAGCGGGGCTCCTGCCGAATCTGCCGCCCAGCATGGCCGTCGCTCTGCACCACCAGCAACAGCAACAGGCTGCGCACCACCACATGCAGCAGCTGCACCTGCAGCAGCAACAGGCCCACTTGCACCACCATCAGCAGCAGCAGCAGCACCATCAGGGCGGCCATCAGGTGGGCCACAAGTCCGGTTTCGGTGCCAGCTCCAGTTCCTCAGCCTCCTCCTCAATGGGCCAGCACCATCCGCCCAAGGCCAAGAGCAGTCCGTTGCGCAGCGAAACACCTCGTCTGCACTCCCCTCTCGGCGATCTGGGCCTGGACATGGCCAGCTACAAGCGCGAGTTCTCGCCCAGCCGCCTCTTCGCCGAGGATCTGGCCGAGCTGGTGGGCGCCAGTGTCTCATCTTCCTCATCCTCAGCGGCCGCGGCGTCGGCTCCTCCAGAAAGATCGGCGGGAGCAGCTTCCGCAGCCGCAGGCGCTGATGCACCCAGTTCCTCGAGCAGTGGCGGCATCAAAGTGGAGCCCATCACCACCACTAGCGAGTGAAGAGGAAGGAAATGATAAGTGAATGTTAAGAAATGATAAGGAGTGAACTCAAATCAGAAGCTTCGGCAGCTTTACTCGGCCTGTGTGAGCCTACGCCTTGGTTAATTAAATGAATTTAGATTGTTTATTATTTGGAGAATTTTGTAACAAAGTATACGTGGAATCTGTAAGCTGCATTCCGTGATTTATTTTAGACACTGTCCATAGAATAAATTGATTCAATTTAGCCCGAGGAAACCGCATTAGGCATTACAACCACATATTGAACACGAGTTTCTTAAATTACATGATATCACATATATCACATTTCGAATAAGCCCTATAACTATGTGTAAATAAACTAGAGTAAACGATATATACGTTTCAAAGGTTTCCTCCGATCCTTGTGTTTTGCAATTGTGTTCGAGCAATTCCTAGACTTGATATTCAATCGAATTTACAAATAAGCTTTAACCATGTTTAGTTCACATGTCTATCACATCAAATTGTACATTGCCAGCGAGTTAACCAAGGTATAGGCTAGCATGTGCCAGTTTTACTCTAGTTTCCTCCACGCGATCTTCGCCACCTAGTTTCTATTCCTAGCGTACTTACTGAATCAAAATTAAAAGTATTATTATGTTATAGTCCATCAGTCTAACTAACTAAATAGCGACCGATCTCTTTAGTTGTAAGCTACAGCGGAGGTGGAAGTAGGAAACCCGGAACATTCCACAAACCATCCGAAACAGATAACGAACTTTCAATTGTGTTTCAAACGAAACAGAAGCAGGATCCAAGCCCCAGCAGTTTAATATTAATGCAATGTGAAGTGAAGGAAATCAAAAGAGTTTAGGCGGATTTAACTTGGTAATTGTGTGCCCGAATTTTGTTTAGTCTTTAATTTACGAGAAGCGAGAAAGAAAATGTACAAAATTATCTAAAAACGGAAAAGTGGAAATCGAAGCATGTGGCTTCAAACGCGAATGGAATCAACTAAATTTAATGTTTAGGCTTAACAAAAAAACAAGAAATTCACAAAAAATGCCTTTCGGAATTAAATTCAGCGATGAACACACCGCAAACAAAATTTGTAAAAAGCAAACAAACAAAACACGTGAACTTTTTTAACGTATTTACACAAGCGAAATTTTTAGACAAAATTTAGAAGCGACATTTTTTATACCGAGCACTGCTGCGATCCCGCCGAGCTTGAGGCCCCTGATTTGACATTATTGGAAACCCGACGTAAGCCCCAGAATGAACCCCCCAACTACCCACTAGATCCCCTTCTAAAGTGCCTTTTCTAGCCTTAATTTGGACTCTGCTCCACTTCTGACCCGGCCAAGAGCGAGGCCCAGGACTCACAGCAGCACTCGAGGGTTTATTTGGCAAGTCTGGCGACATTATGATAGGATTGAGTATCGAGAGAAACGTATATGTATATCGTTTGGTTTTACCCCTTTAGGCGTACTTTCGGCAGCGTTTGGTTTGGCAAGCACACAATTGATTAATCGGACGAGAGTTAATTACGATAATGATAAACACTAAACACAACTATTTTTGCATACGCAAGAACATCTACCATAGCCATAGCCCGTATATAAACACACGATATATAAGTATCTATGTAATCCCGGTACCCCAATAGCCTTTGATGTTCCACACGTATCGAAACTTAACGAATTACTTTCGGAATAGGATGTAATATAAACAATGGCAAGAGTTAGCGGCTAAAATCTACTGGATATTGTGTATCTTTGTACGATCTGGATCAGCGTCCAAGTCCACGTCCAAAACTCAACATTTTCTATAAACTTTAGTGCAAACTTTATGTTCAAATTAACTTTAAATGTCGAAATGAATGTTCTTATTAATCCAAGAAAACAAAAAACCTAAAAATGGAAAACCGAAACGAACAAAAATATTTTATAAAAACATTGAAAAGTAACCCAACCTGAAAGTCTTCTCATTGCTTCTTGCTTTTCTTGCATTTCTTGCTTTTCTTGAGTCTTGATTGCAATTGCGGTTTGGCTTAGTGTTTATTGGGTATATCTTAGTGGAAACTGGAAACAATCCTTGCACCTTGCATCTCTCAGAGCACAAGGGGCACGGCCTCTGCCACTGGCTGGTTGATTTCCTGGTGGCGTTGTAGCAATCCCAAACACTGGTGCAGGCACTGGGTGCTGGCCGTGGAGATCGCCTTGAGCAGAAGAAGATCGGGATCCGTGGGCGAGAAGGAAGCGCAGTCGATGCTCTCGATGGCCCTGGCCAGAGAAGCGTTGCTGCAAAGGATTGGGGAACATTAGTTTGAGCACAGGATATTTTTATAGCCCTAGATTGCAGGAGAACTGCAATACCACTTTAACTACGAGTTAGTGTGCAGTTACCATTGTTCCGTGAGAAACAGAGCTTGGCGAGCTGAAACCATGGCATCGGAGGCGGCGAGCAATTCGCGCGGAGGCAGCGGCGACGAGTTGCTTATGTCCATCGCCTTCATGTGGCTCTCGACCACCGCCCGCAAGCCGTCAACCCACTCCTGCCTGGCCCTGGCATCGTTGGCCCTCAGCTTCACCGTATCCCCGGAGGCACAGGCGATGGCGAACGTCCTGGAGTCCTCGTCACTCGGGTACACCACTGCGCCGGCCAGCTGCACCTGGCCCCTTGGAGCACTGGCCAGGACGTGGGGCGAGGGCGCGATGTCGTCGCCCACCGTCGAGGAGTCGCACAGGTAGTAACTCAGCGATCCTGTCTTTGCGTCCACCGTGAACCAGCGGTACTGCCACCCTGCAAAGTGGAAGCTGCGATTAGGGAATTGGTTCTATGGGATTCTTTGGGACAGAGTGATTGGTGAGTTTACTATCAAGCTTGGCATAGGGTTTCTGGAAACAGATGCTCACCCTTCATCACATTGGTGTATTTGCTGAGCTGCCCGCAGAGTTTCAGTTTGGCCGATTCACGAATGATCCTGTTCAGGTTGGTCTCCATTTTGGCGGCGGTGTCCTTGGGATCGGGGCGCACTGGTGGCGTGGCCTGCCGGGGGCGGTTCTTCTTCTTGCGCTGGCGAAGCGAGTTCTTGATTTTGCGTAAAATGTTTGCAGATATATATTTATTTGGTTTTATTTGGTAAATCTCGGCAAAAACGGAACTTAATGAACAACACAGAGTTAACAGTGTGGTGATGTATCAGCCAGCTTTTGCTAGCAGACGATAGTACAATCGATTTCTGCTATCGTTGGTATTTTTGCGTCTATTTTCCTAAAGCATACCGCAGCTAAAAAGTTGCATTAAACACTTTGAAAAACCCAAATATGGTTAATAATAGATTTTATTAATAAGTTAATTCTCGAGCGCACAACAGTGTTGGCAGTGTTGAGATATCAAAAACTCTTCAGGCTGGATTTTTTAAATGTGATAAGTATCGATTGTAGTGAGTTATCGAGGTACGCAATTGGTGTGGTCGATTAAAAAAGGCTGGAACTGTAGTTTTACAGCCGTTTCGGCCTCTGGTAACACTTGGCATTTCGCAAAATCCAATTTGTTTAAACAAAACAGAGAGCGCCCGTTCGGAAAATCGCGGTTTCTTGAAAAATGAAAAATATAGCTTAGCGCGCGGCAATTCGCGAACTGCGTGCAACGGTAATTTTGGGCGATTTTCCCAGGGGGAAAGCGAGTGGCAAACAAAAGCAGCGCGAGTGAAAAAAATCAATTTGGTGGCACAAGCAGTGGCAAGAAGAAGAGCCAAGACGCAAGAGAACTGCTTGCGGATGATGTGATGATACAGATATACATAGCATATACATATATACAGGCTATATATACATCTGGAGTTTGTGTTCAAATTGAGGCAATTAAAACATAGCGGATTTTCGCCCGTTGTTCGCTGTAGCGAATGTTTGAGTGTCCGTTTTTCAAATAATGTTTATAACTGTGTGCCTGCGCGAGTTTTATTTCATGTTTTTATGCTGCGTGTGATTTATGACATTTAACGGGAGTACATATTTGTACTGTGTGTACATACCACACATGCACCCCCGTGCGCTGGTGTGTGTGTGTGCGTGTGTGTGTGCCTGTCTGTTTGTATCTCCCTCTCACTCCCACTCGCACGAAAATGCGAGGGTGACTGAAGAAAAAAACTCCACTCCCTCCATCTAAAAATAGGAGAACTACACAAATTGTGTGCAAATTATGTGCAGCATTTAGAAAACCAAGAGAAATACCCATTACTAATCCGCATCTCTGCTTTCCCACACATTTTCCACCCACCCACACACACACACGCACACACACGAAAAACCGCAACAAACACAACAGCAAAAGAGTGACCATGAAAATGCCAGCGAGAAATTCGCGAAAATCAATGAGCAATAGCAGCGGCTCATAATAATAACTAATAATAACAGAGCTAAAACAAGTGAAATTCGAGGCTGGAATTCGTTATGCTGCAGTGCCCATCGTCGGATTAAAAAGCGGGCGGAGATCCCCCTCCCAGTTGAACCCCCCCTCCAGTGATTAACCCCCGGTCGCACTAATCCCCGCCCCCGCTCCCGCCATCTGCCGCAATGGACGGCCAGCGGGCCAGGGACCTCCTGACCCTCCTGCAGGAACGGGTCGTCTTCCTCACGGGCGGACGGGACCGGCGCGGCGGACCGCTCCTCTGCTTCCCGGCCACGCCCCGTCGCGATCGCCTCAAGCCGGAGGATCTGCGGCGACTCCTCAGCTACCTGATCAGCATTCCCAGGTGAGAGTGAAGCCAGTAGTTACTACCACCACGTAGGATTAACGAGTTTGAAGGGTTCTATTGGCTCCTAATTGGATCTGGTCAAAGGTGGTCACACCATGTAGATATACATTTTTACTGCTCTTTAATCAGGAATATAAGGATAACATTTCTTTGTGGCCTTAACATACAGAAAACTAAGATATGAATGCGCAAAAGTTATAAATAATTAGCGATAAAAGGGGAAGTGCAGTCAATTATTAATATAAGTGTTCACTTTATTACATTAACTTATGTTTTGATAAGCACTAGCAATAATAAGAGTTAAGTATTGCAATACTGTATAGCATAATTAAATATATATAGTAAAAAGTAAGGAGATTTTCACATCTTGTACACTGTAATATGTGACTTTTCCCGATTTCATCATGCACACGAACAATTTGTAGCGTAGGCATTTTCTTTTTTATGGACATTTTGATTTACGAGCTCCACATAGAGTACAGAAAATTCTTGGAGCTCATAATGACTCACCCAAATCATCGTGCACCTAATTAAATTTTACATTCCTCAGCTGACATGTATATAGATATATTCTGTATTTGATCAATTTGTAGTTTTCCAACTCAGTTAAGTGCACTCAAAGTGGATGCTTTAGGCGCATTGCATGGCTGCCAGCTTTAGTTACAATTTAGATGAATTGAAAACGTCAAGTTCTTAGATATTTATACTGCCATGTTGCCTTTGGCGGCACAAGTCCACACTGCTCCGGCCTCCTGCATTTTGTATTTACAGTACAGGCAACTCTCGTTATCAAACTACAACTAATCATACAAACTGGAATTAGTATTTGTAGCTTCTTGAATGTAAGTCGTTGTAAGTTGGGTTCTAGTTTCAGTTAGTTCTTGTTAAAAGCTTGAACATGACCCTGTAATTTCGAAGACCTCGCAGCTGCGGTTTCACGTTGCTGGGGCCCACTGTACCAGTACAATGGCAACCCATTGTGTCAGCTGACGGCGCGACATCGCTGGCTGCGCTTCGTTTGCAATTTCGGTAGAGTCGCGACGTCGTCGCCTCACCCGCACCTCCATATATCGTATATATATTCTGAATAGGGGGAGGATGCCGGGGTGGCCGAGGCGGGAGGGGCGGGGGAAGCAGCTGCTGCAGCTGCAGTGCCACATTCCACTTGATTTTCCTGTTATAGTCGTCGCCGTCGTCCGCCTGCAGTCGCATTTTTATGAATCATCATCGTTCGACGATTGCAAGAACAGCACGCACATTGTTCTCGGCTCGCCCTCTCTCTTTCTCGCCGAGTATGTCCGTCTCTTTCTCAGCTGGCTGCTGTTGACATTGAATCGCCGGGAGTGCGGGTCAAAATGGGTGGCACGGAGCTGAGGTCGGGCTAAAAAAGTCATAAAAGCAAACGTTCTCCAATAAAAAGTAGCAGCAACAAAAGTTGCATAAATCTGTGCGGCGAAGAAAGCAGCGAGAACCGAGAAGAAAAACAGCAGAAGAACACACAGATACAAATGCATACATACGTACTTACATATGTACATATGGGCAAAACCGGGGACCGGCTTCCAAAGTCTTCGAGAGCCGAGCTCGAAGAATGCGAATATTCTTTGCTGCTGCCCCAAACACTAAAAAAACCACAACAAAAACCGAAATGAGCCATAAAGCGAGAGGAAAGAAAAGAAAGGGTAATTTGGACGAACAGTGCTGCCTCGATAACACTGAAATGCAGAGACTAATAGCGCACTCTGTGTAGTTAAAATAAAAGCGGTGGTCTGAATCCATTGTTTGCTTAATTGCATTAAGCGTGAACAATAGTTTGAGCTACCAGCTTAGGGAGAATATCTATTTAAAGTACCATTCCTCGAGCGAAATTAATCAACCAGCTAATAAACTCTAACCCCAGACTATAGAATCCCCAGAAACGGCCATCGAGATGGCCGTTTGCGGCAAAAGAGACTCGAAATGATAATCAGACCCTCGAGCTGAAGATGATGGTGATGGCGACCCGAGATTGCGACACACGCCAAGAGTATCTGATGAGAAGTAGAAATAGTATCTGCCGCCGAGTAGGAAATCTGACATTCCCCAATCATTGAGAAGAAGGGAGAAACACACACCACACGTTCCTCGGTTATTTAGTCATGCTCATTGGCGCAATAATGGCCAGATTGGAGATGTTGCAGCTCAATTGAGGCGCTAACAAGTTTTCGCCAGCCGTGAATCACTGCGAGCCGAGTTCCCACGCCGCATCATCCCACTCGGCTGTTATCAGCTATCCGCTATCAGCCGGCTAACAAGCAAGGCATTGTACTATCGGTGTCCCACATTTCAGCGGATCCCCCGCCCGGAAAACGAGGAGGAACACCAGTAATGGAGCCGGGGCAGACACTTCAGGTTCGCCCGATAAGCAAATCGACGTCGTAGTCCATGCTGCATACTCAATGCTCCAAATATACGAAATGGTGCTGGGGTTCCCTTATCTCATCGCCGCCATCCACGGCATTTGCGGTCCGTTCTGGCAGTCTGCCCACTGTGCGCTTTGTCTGCCCACTTCTCCTCTTCTCCCCCCTCCTGAGTGCTTCTGCTGACTTGGTTTGGACTCTACCCACACCCTTCCTTGGGGTAGATCCACTGATGACCATGGGTTTGTAAGAAACTATGCCCATGATGTGTCGGTTCAGCTGTTTTAAAATGCTTTTGCGACTTTAAGAAATAACTTCTATCTTCACTTTGCCAGGGTACTCACCGCGTCGATTCGAATCACTTAGTTTCCGCTTTTGTTTTGCTTGCCTTCGTTTATGTTTCGCGTTGGTTTTTGTTTATTTGCTCTGGCGTGAAACACTTTTTGTTTATTTCTGCGCCTGTTTGTGCCTTTGTCTCTCTGTTCCGAGACTCGGCCAAATTGGCAACTGAAGTCAGGGCGTCTTCTGACTGCTGTCGTCAATGCAAATTCCGTGAATCGAGTGAATCGGGGGAGTTCTCAGTTCTCAGTTCTCAGCATTTGAGACACGTACATTCCCTGAACTTCCTTTTTGGGGGGGATGGAAAAAAACCTCGGATTTATGGGTTAAATAAACGATTTTTGATTGGACTTTGTGTTTGGTTTCTTTTGGTCGACTTTGAAATGCGGGCGACACTTTCCTCCTGTCCCTTTTGTCTGGGCTTAAATTTCGATTTTTAATAGCCCCTTTCGAGCGTTTTATTAGTCATCAAAAAGTTGCCCATGCCCCTCCGGAAAAATACACCAAATTTCTAGATATGTTGCACGATAAGAAGTTGAAGTTGCGGGAGGGTTCGAGAACTTTTATGGGACTTAAGCGTTGGGAACACCGGTATTCTGGGCTCTCAAAGAGTTTCGTGTTGGAGGCAAACTCACTCGAACTAAAAATGCATTCGTAGAGACGCCTCTTCACTGGTGCATTGTTCTTCGGGGGCAAAACCCCTAGAAATGCCCATCAAGTCCAACCGCACGACATACGTATAAACACGAGAAGATAACGTGGTTGAAACCGGGAACTTAGAACGATTCACAACCGGCCACAATCGGGCCAAGAAATAGCGGCAAAACAGAGGGAATAATAGGAATTATAGGCGGAATCGAAGAGGGCGGAGTTGCGCCAAGCGCACAGCGCACACATCAATGAGAGAAATATTTATAGTTAATGGAGCGATTAAAATTCAAAAGGAATGCAAATCAGAGCGTTGGGCGGCCTCTTGGTGGCACCTGGCGGAGGCCGAGGTGTGCAGGAAATTATTAGCTAAAATTGGTGTCAGAGCAATAGAAACCGAGCGACCTCAGGCCAAAGAAGCAGCCGTGCGGTCTTAATTTATGCAAGCGACGTAAACAGAGCAACGAACCATGAGCGATCCGCGACACTCTCACTCACGTACTTCTGGGAAGAGCCTACACTCGAAGAAAACACTAGCCACCAGCCAGGCATTAGCTTGGACTGAAAGCAGTACCAAGCTTCATGTACCACCATCACAACTTAATACAGATTGGATTTATTGGATAATGGACATGTGTTATGTAGTATCCCCCAAACTAGGTAGTAACTTTCCCCAGTGTACCGCCACTATCGCCAAGTTCTCTTTCGATCGCTCTCTCTAACCGAACACACCTTTCACCTGGCTTATTTTCCATTTGCAGCGACGCCGCCAAGAACCTCGGATTCACAGTCATCATTGACATGCGAGGCAATGGCAACTGCTCGACCAACGTGAAGACGATACTGAAGGTGCTGCAGGAGCACTTCAGCGCGAATATCCACAACGTGGTGATCATCAAGCCGGACAACTTCTGGCAGAAGCAGCGAGCCTCGATCTCCTCGCACAAGTACAAGTTCGAGACGACGACGGTGTCGATTGAGTCCCTCAACAAGATCGCCGAGAGCCACCAGCTGACTGGGGACTTTGAGGGCCAGCAGCTGTACGACCATCAGCAGTGGACGGAAGCCCGGCTGGCCATCGAGGACTTCTTCTGGCAGGCCGGGGACATGGCCGATCGGATCGACGATCTGCAGGAGGACCTCAACCGCAACGACTTCGCCGAGGACGTGCCGCTGGCCAGGCACGCCATCGATCACCACAACGAGATGCGCAAGAAGATCACCAAGCTGCCCATCGAGGATCTCGACATGCAGGGCAAGAAGCTACTGGCGAAGATCAACGCGATGGCCCCGCCAGGCGGTCAGGTGAGCATTCGAGTGAAGGATTCCTCTCAAGAAATCGCACATCAATCGAATTGAGTGTTGAATCCTTAAGTGTGTTGCTTACGTCTAGCTCAACTTCCGTAAATATAACGAGTAAACAAATGAAAAGTGTTACGAGATGTTAAATGAATACATTTGGGCGTAATAAACATTCACATATTTAACAGAAAAAGTCAATAACCTCTGTCTAGCATTCACTTGCCAGATTTTATGCCAATAAAAAAAAAACAACTCCATTGAAAACCTTTATGGAAATTGGTTGTTTTGTCTGTTATCTGAGTAGAAGAAATTTACATTTATTACATTTGTGGCATTATTTATTTCACATGCAAAGTGCCTTTCATTAAAGCTCGTAAAAAATCAATCCAAATGAATTATTCAAGCATTAATTGCACAACAATGGAAAAAAGTGATACATTTCCTGTCGAAAACTGTTTATAAATATTTAAAAGATTAACCTTACATAAAAAAGAAACCCAAGTGTTGCAGGTGAATTTTAATCCATGTAATTTATCAAAATCTCTTTGTGCGAATTTTTTGATTATTATTGCCCCCTTTTTACAGGCCCCCTCAAATTCTGGAGGATCGGATATGGACTCGGGCCCCTCCTCCGCCGGACAGCAATCTCAGCCCTCGCAGCAATCCCGTTCGGTGGGCGGCAACCCGGACATGTCCGCCGCCGTGAACAAAGCCCTGCGGCAGATCGAGCTCATCCACACCGGTCAGGAGAAACTGCTGATGCTGTGGCAGCACAAGAAGGTGAAACTGGACCAGTGCTTCCAGTGGCGCCTGTTCGAACAGGACTGCGAGAAGATGTTCGACTGGATCCTGCACAACCGCGATGTGTTCCAGATGAGCTACGTGGAGATTGGACACAACTACTCGGTGGCCAAGTCTCTGCAGGACGAGCACCAAAAGTTCGCCGTTGCATCCATGAATGTATCCGTGAATATCGATCGGATTTTAGCCGTGGCAGCTCGGCTGATCGAGAGTCAGCACTATGCGGCCCAGCACATCAAAACGCTGGCTCAACGTTTGGACCGCACTTGGAAGGACTTTGCAGCGGGCTTGGATGAGCGGACAGCTGTCCTGCAGCTGAGTGTTCTTTTCCATCACAAGGCAGAACAGTACTGCAACAGCGTGGCCAGCTGGGCAGCCGCATGCCAGGCCTCGCAGCCTCTACCCTCGGATATCCAGAGTTTGGAAACGGCCATCCGGACTCATCAGTCCCTGTACGAGGCCATGTGCCAAGCTTACACCGAGGTTCACTCCACGAGCAAGAAGCTCCTCTATCAGCTGGATCACTTGGTGCAGGTCTGCAATCAACCTCCGCCTCCTGGTGTCCCGGATCACCGAAAGAATAGCAATGGCGGTAGTTTTAACAAGTACGAGAGACAGAATCCAGCGGCGGACTACAGCGAAGGCGCCAGTCATGTTTTGGCTGTAATTCACCAGATCCTGAGCCACCATCGCACCCTGGAGGCCAAATGGCATCAGGAAAGGCTACGATTGCATCAGACCCTAGCTCTCAGACTCTTCCAAGAAGATGTGAAGCAGGTCTTGGACTGGCTGAAAAATCATGGCGAAGTTTTCCTTAGGAAGAATACGGGTATAGGCAGAAACTTCCACAAAGCCCGGGTCTATCAGACCTCGCACGATAACTTCGAGAACGTTGCACAGAACACCTATAGTAATGCCCAAAAACTCCTGGCAGCTGCGGACGAATTGGCCAGAAGTGGCGAAGCCGATCCCAATGAGATATATTCTGTGGCCAGAGAACTGGAGCTACAAGTGGGCAGTTTTGCGGAGAGAGTGGAGCAGAGGAGACGCCGCTTGGATATGGCTGTAATATTCTACACCCATGAAAAGGACGTGACCGCCTGGATAGACAAACTTCGAACGGACGTGAGCACGGATGAAACGCGTCTTTCGCAGGAGAACCTCGAGGGCATTGAGCGCATATTGCAGCAATACCAGAGGGATCAGCAGGAGAGCTCCGTCAATGTCTGCCTTACAACCATCTCCCAGGGTGAAGCTCTGCTGCAGGAAATGCGATCCCTGGAGTATGCCGACAATACGGGTTCCATTGCCGCTCTGGAGGCTACCCTGGAGAAGTTGAACAAACAGAAAGTGGAGTTGGAGGAGCTCTGGTCCGCCCGCAAGTTTCGCGCCGATCTCATACTGCGTTTGCGCTACTTTGAGCGGGATGCCAGATTGCTGTCCGTGCAAATGGAGATGTGGTCTGAAGAGCTCCAGCATGCCGACCTCTCCAGGGACTACCAGAAGGCCGAGCAACTTATTCGCATGCACAACGAATCGGTGACGGAAATACAGAACGCCACCTACGAGGTCGTGCAGCAGGGTCAGGACCTGCTGCAGCTCTTTGAGAACGCTGGCTTCATCTCCATGGCGGATGCCACGCACACGGCTCAGGCTAGGATTGAATATCTGCTAGACTTCTTGCGTGAACGGGAAATCGATCTGGAGGAAATGTCGGAGGCTAAGCGGGCCAAGCTTGAGCAAGCGGTGCAGCTATGTCAATTCCAGAACGATGCCAACCAGGTTATCTCGTGGATCCGCAATGGAGAAGCCATGCTGGTGGCTAGTTTCGTTACGCCCAACAGTTTGCAGGAGGCCGAGCAGCTACGCAAGGGTCATGAGCAGTTCCAGGTTACACTTATTACAACTCCAAATAGTTGTACGATTATTAATGCTTTCTTTTTCTGCAGATTGCCATCGAGAAGACGCACACGTCGGCGGTGCAGGTTAAGTACCGAGCAGACGCCCTCATCAATGCTAACCATTACGACCCGCTATCCATCGATGAAATCAGCGACGATGTGACGAAGAAGTGGCAGCAGCTGGTGACCTACGCGGAGGAGCGGCACAAGCTGGTGACCGCCTCGATAAACTTCTACAAAACAGCCGAGCAGGTGTGCTCGGTTCTGGACAGCTTGGAGCGGGAGTACAAACGAGAGGACGACTGGTGTGACGGTGGTGGAGGCAGCGACAAAGCCCAAGCCATTGTCCAGTTGATCTCCAAGCATCAGGAGCAGAAGGAGGCTTTCCTGAAGGCCTGTACTTTGGCGCGTCGCACAGCGGAGACTTTCCTAAAGTACGCTAACCGATCGCAGCAGTGCTATCAGTATAAAGGAAACTGCGAGGGCCACGTGAAGAGCAAACTGGATAAGCTATTGACTCAGGAAAATCAAGTTCTGGATTACTGGACGCTGCGCAAGAAATCCCTGGATCAGTGTCAGCAGTTCGTTCTCTTTGAGAGAAGTGCCAAACAGGCCATCGAATGGATTCACAACACCGGAGAAGCGTATCTCTCCTCTAGATCCAACCTGGTCGGCATAAGCAAGGAGGAAACTGAAGGGTTGCTTAAAGAGCATAATGAATTCCGAAGCACGGCTAAGGAGACTCGCGAAAGGGTTAAGCTTCTGATCCAACTAGCTGATAGTTTGGTGGAGAAGGGTCATGCCCATGCCAGCGATATCAAGCAATGGGTGGCGTCCGTGGACCAGCGGTACAAGGACTTCAGCAACCGCATGGACAGCTACTGCGAGCAGTTGGAGAAGTCTTTGGGCATGTCCCAGCAGCAGTTACTTCTGGGCTCCGATGGAAACAGTTCGATCAGTTCCTCCTCTGGGGACCGTCACTCGGATCCCACGCTGGAAGCTAAGCTAAACAGCAGCAATAAGGAGAACAAGGAGATAAACGAGGAGAAGCGCAAGTCAGCGAGGAGGAAAGAGTTCATCATGGCTGAACTTATGCAAACGGAGAGGGCGTATGTTAATGATCTGGCCACTTGCATCAAGTGTTTCCTCGAGGAGTTCCGAGTGGGAAAAAATGTACCTTCTGCCCTCATCGGTCAGGAAGATGTGATATTCGGCAACATCAGGGAAATACACCACTTCCATCAGAAGATTTTCCTGCGTGAGCTGGAGAAATACGAAACCATGCCTGAGGATGTGGGACATTGCTTTGTGACCTGGGCCTCCAAGTTCGATATGTATGTGCACTACTGCAAGAACAAGCCTACGTCGAATAATTTGCTGGTCCAGCACGGCGGCAGTTTCTTCGAAGAATTACAGCGGCGCCTGGAGGTGGATCATCCACTGCCCGCGTATCTCATCAAACCTGTGCAGAGGATCACCAAATACCAGCTGTTACTTAAGGATCTCCTTTCCTGCTGCGAGGAGAGCCACGGCGAAATCAAAGAAGGTCTCGAGGTGATGCTGAATGTCCCCAAAAAGGCCAACGATGCCATGCATCTTTCGCTGCTGGAAAACTGTGATGTCTCCGTAGACAAACTGGGTGAGGTTGTGCTGCAGGATGCCTTCCAAGCCTGGGACACCAAGCAAATCATCCGCAAGGGCAGGGAGCGCCGAGTCTTCTTATTCGAGTTGTATCTCCTCTTTGCCAAGGAGGTAAAGGAGTCCAACGTAGTCAAGTACCAGTTTAAGAGCAAGCTCATGACCACCGACATGGGCATCACCGAGCACATCGAAGGCGATGAGACCAAGTTTGCCGTGTGGACGGGTCGTTCGCCCATGCTCTCAGACTGCAGGATCGTGCTGAAGGCCACGAGCTTGGAAACCAAGCAGGTTAGTAGCTCATCGATGCATTAGTACTTTGCGTTAATACGTTCTTATAATTTGCAGATCTGGGTTAAGAAGCTGCGCGAAGTCATGCAGGAGACTTGCTTCTCGGGCACCTCGTTGACCTTGCCCAAGTCACCAGCTAAGCACTCGGGCTCCTCGCAGAGATCCTCGCGCGACTTGGATGAACAGCTCACGGAAAATGATCACGATCGCTGTTCTCTGGCTAGCTTCGGATCGGGTAATACCACAGATAGTGATAATAAGGTAAGTAATCTTTGATTTCACTAGGTCAACTAGCTTAAGTGGCAAGTTATTGTTACCCTGAAAGTTTTATTCAGAGTGTTCCCATTATTGTGGCCACACAGCTCTTCTCAGAGTGTTCCCATTATTGTGGCCACACAGCTCTTCTCAGCGAGTTTCCCCCTATTTTCTAGGTAGCTTTAAGCTCCCAAAAGAACTTTGCCCGTAGTCCTACCTCACAGGGAAACAGCTTGCACCCTCATCCCCATCCGACATCTCCGACTCTCCATCCCAGAGTCGTGGATTCCACTGCTATTGGCCAGCTGAACTAGTTTTCCCACTCGCCACGACTCGGATGGGATCGGTGTGGCTCGGCTGCTGCAACATGTTTAAAATTCATAGCAGGGCTTAATGAGATTTTCCTCGCTGGTGCGTGGAACTCTTCGAGACCGCTGCTCGTCGACAGCTCCTAGTTTCCAGCAGCCGTCTGTATCTTGTAGGTCGAGTGTGTGCTGGATTATATATGACTGCTTTTAGCGCTGTTTCGTTACATTTGGTTAATGTAAATTTTATGTGACACTTCTTTATAGTTAGCTCTGTCTGCGAGCGTCTTTCAACTGTCAGCGGGCAGCATTCCAGGCCAAACCCACCAGATTTCGCCACTAAAGCTAAGATGCGCAGATTTCGAGCGGTTTTACGACCGACATAACCGTTTGTCTTATGTGCGGGAGGTTAGCGAGGTTAAGGGCTTCGCTTTGTGCCACTTATATACGGCTCCAGGATCCGTTCATCACACTGACACTCTGAAACTTCTGTCAGTGTTTATATCTTTCTAATTATATTTTATGGTTGCTCTATGATAGTCCGAATCGAATTGAATCAAATCTACAAAGAAGATACGTCTTTTAAAATACAATATTAAGGATGGTAGTTGGATGATTTGCAATCTGTTAAATTACTTCTTATTATTCTTTTATTTTGATTTTCTTGCATATTTAGGGAAGTATGCCCATGCTGATAACTACAAAAATGATTTAAAAAAGCGGATTTAATTTAAATAATTAGCTGAAGCGAAATTCCCGCCCATCTGAAAACGCACAGACCCCAACAATAACAACCTGAGGGAGAGTGAAAGCTCTGGGCAGCAGCGCTCTCTAAGTTTCCGTGAAAAGCTTTCAGCTTTTCTTTTTTGCCAATTTGAACCCCCTGTGAGGGTAGTGGGTTAAGGCAGTTGGCATTGCGAATGTTTTCGGTGCGTTCGTCGCTGCGAATTCGTTGGATTCGTGAATTTGTGGATTCGTGGACTCGTGTGCTCCAGTTGCTCCGCAGAGTTTCAGCCAAGAGGTTCGTTCACTCACCGCCGGGCCGCTCGGGTTTTCCTCAGTTTTCCTCTCGGATTTTCCATCGCCTGCTGCCTGCAGATGCGCGCCGCCCGGCCAAAAAAACGCCAAACGCAGCAGCAGCAATCTCATCTTCACTAAAACTCTGAAGCTGCACCTATAGTCTACACTTCTTTGAGTAAACCCACTTTGAGGAGCGCACTACGCAACGTCCATAATTGTATGAAGAAAATCGAGTGGTTGAAAATGGCCCATTATCACAGTGATAAGAACAAGCACTTCAAAGATAAAGATACTCAACACACTCCACCAAATCAGAAATAAAAGAAAGAAAGCCATATCAACAAACAATAAAGCCCGCTAATGCCCCAAAAACTTAAACAATACTTAAAGAACAAGATTACATAAATGTCAGCCTCTTGTTTAGGCCTTAAACTGTCCCGAAAAACAAAGGTGTAAACAAAGACCTGGCTTATATAAATAACTACAAACAAAAAGTGAAACAACAATCCGAGCAATGCAAATAAAAATGATAAAAAGCTGTTTCTGCTGCCCAAAACTACACGAGCCAGCGGGGGGAACCCTTTTTAGCATTTTTGCGAGGGCAAAAAGTGGGAACAAAATGAGCTGAGGATGAAAATGTCTGCAGCAGCCGCAGGCGAAAATGCCACCCCTCCACCCATCCACCCACTTTTCCGCCACCGCTGCCTTTGACCTTTTTCACGCCTTTAGTCACTTGAGTAGCAGTTACATTCCCCCCATTTAGACGATTCGTTGCCCCCAAAAAAACCCCTCGAGTTCTGCTGTCAACTGCACGGCGATCGCACCGAGTCGTGGGCAGAATATCTTGGATTGCTTAGGAATGCGTAAATATATGTGGCAAAGTACTTTTATTTCTATTTTTCGCAGGCAGCTAATATTTGTTTTAGGGATTTGCTATTCATGTTAGAAAGGGGCATTCAACAAAATACTTCATACTAACATTTCTTATGCCTTCTATCTGTGCAATATCTCGGATATTTTGGATGGGATTACCAATATCCATTGCCAGCCAGTTCTTCACCCTTTTCCCACAAAGGGTATCTGATAGTCACCGCCACCCAGTGCTGCGTTCTTAGAGCGGTCGACTCACCCGAGTTAGGGCCATTAATTTCACGCTTATCTATTGCATTTTAATATATATTTCAACGCGATAGTGTTGTGGTTCCGTGGCATAGCTCAGCAAATGCGGTGGCTCACTGTGGGTTGTGAGTTGCAAGTTTTATATTGCTTTTTTTGAGTTGCGGCTGATGTAGACACGACATGTTTTGGTCATTATAATTATCGAGTCGATGCATTGCAATTTAATTTGAGTGCCAGTTGGGTGGCTCGCAAACAGAGAAAGCGAGTGCAATGTCCAGTCGTTTGCCCTTTCCGATGTGTCCATCAGTTGTCACTGGTAGGGTACGAGTATGTCCTGGCTGGTAGTCCTGCAGTTGACCATTTCCATAATGGACCCATCCCCTGGCCAAGGGCCAGTTTGGCCTAATCTAATCCAATTTGCAGCCGGAAGCAATTAAAACAACATACGAACAACACAAACATTAGCAACTGTGGTCGCTCAAAACCGCTTAGTTGACCCAACAGACCCGAACAAAGGATTCCCATTTTCAATGTTTTCAATGCCAGAAACGTTTTTCCCACTGCAGTTGGATGCGATTTTCATTTGGGGCTAACCCACTTTTATTTTGATTTAGTGAGCAAAGTTTCAAAGCCAGCAGACAGGATTAAAACAGTTTTTGAATCCTTGGAGGTTTGGGAAAAACCTCATTAGATTGGATAACTTTTAAAAATATGCAATAAATTGCTGCCACTGCAGCTTTTCAGTCTTATCAAACGGGGGTTAATCCTTTACTTTGATAACATCGGAGAAGCCAGCGAAAGTTACCAAGCTCACTTTAAGTTTGAGAGGCGAGACCAAATTAAATTAGTTTGAAATCCAAGCGTTGCTCTAACAACACCCCATTCTGCACATTTTCCCCACTGTGTGCATTCATTTGCAAAAATTGAATTAGGTTGGCTTTTTGAGTGAGTGAAATGAAAGTATTAGGACAAAAAGCAGAGGAGGCTGGGAAAATGGGAAATATTTCTGGCATTTTGTCAACGCCACAAAATGTCAACGAGTCCTGGCAGTGGGTGTAAATACACACACCCTCTTCGCCACAGAAAGTAGCAAAGTTTTCAGTGTTTTTAAAAGAAAAAAAAAACCGAACCAACATCATCTGGCCGAAAGTGATGGGAATGCCACTTGCCACTTGGCGAACAGCTGCTCGAAAAGCCCTCGAATTTCCTCGAACGTATGCAAATTTTCTCGGCCAGCTCATGCTGAACATTTGCAAATACCCTTACTTTTGCGGTTCAATGTGGCTTCGCAATGCAATAAAAATATCTAAATCAGTTGGGCGAATCAAAGTATTTAGCTACTCAGCCGAAAAGTAAATTATTTAGAGTTAGTAAGACAGAGTCTTTGCGATTCGCTCGATTTGAATGCTGTGCCTACTTGCCAGCGATTTTCGCAAATGGTTTTCCCCTAAACTATTGCAGAGGCATTGTGCAGGGATGGGAAAGTAGCAGGGAAAGCAAATAGAATCTGAGAAAACCTAGTCAGAATTGCGATCGGCGGTCCGGGTGAAGTGGCAGTGGCTATGGCGCACCTGCCACATCTTCCCAATCTTGGGATTTGTTTTTTTCTTTTTTTCGGAAACACGCGCTAAACGCCTGGCAACGACTGTCGGAGCAACAAACAGAAATGTGTAAAAATAACAGACCCATGTGCATAGATATCGGCCTTATATACGGACATAGATAGTTCGGGGTAAACAAACGTGCGCTAAGAAAATTCAAGATAAATTTTTGAACCGTTTGGCGGTGGGCAGCTTTTTATCTATGCAAATAAAATAAATAAAATATATATGCGAGTGTATAACCAAACAGCGAAATCATAACAAACTCGGGAGAAGTGGCCAAAAAGAAAAGTGGCGGTGGCAGACAAGGGCAGCGTATTTGATTTAGTCGATTCGTGTCAGTTAAAAGCAATAATCAAATCATTAGTAATTCTCGGATCTGTTTCTAAAAATAAGTGCATAAATCAAGGAAAATCCGAATGAAAGCAAACAAAACGCATTGAAAATAAATATTTGTTTCTTAACTATCTTTCTAACTTGCCGATTTCTATCAATAGCATTGAAATCACAAACAGTTCAGTTTTACAATACAAATTAGCTTATATATATTACCTCTTTTGCTTTTGTTTGCTTTTCTAAGTGAGGCTAAATCCCTTGAGCTGAAGCACTCAATCAATTTAAAGTCATAATTAAGTGCGGCACAGACTGCGCAAACACTGCATTAATCAACATGCAAAATGCAAAGTGCAGGCTGTGAGCTTAAAATTGATCATACGCCGCGTTGCACTAATTGAAAGCCAAAGACAGCGAGCAACGAGACCGCAGCGAAACTGTCACCGCCATAAGTGAAATCCATATAGATACCCAGTGCGCTAGTGTGCGAGCATCCTGCAGGATGTAAAATCCAATCAGGCAGCCTCTCACACACACACACACACATGCACACGTTCGCTGAAAAATAAAAATAAACCATTTCGGTCTAGGAGTCGGAGAACTTTATCGATTTGCGGCTGACTGCCAACAAAGCCCCGAATTTGTTTTAAAAATAAAAGACCCACCGCCTGCCTGCTTTTTCCCCTGGATTCCCTGTGATTTAACCGAAAAATGAAAGTGATTGTGTAAGCAACCCGCTGAAAAAAGGGGAAGCAGACAAAGGAGCTAAGGCATCATGAAGAGTGTTAAGAAGTTTCTCAACGAGCGCATGAACAGTGTGGACTCCGCCGACGGAGTTGGTGGTGGTGGTGGTGGTGGCGGAAAGAAGAACTCGCTGGAGCGGCTCAAGTGCGTGGAGGACACCCACACCCCGACCAAGGGCTACGTTTCGCTGCCCAACACTCCGCTGCCGACGAGCGCACCCATCGCCGTGGGCGATCCCTCGCCGTCGCCGTCCATCGCGGACTCCGCTCAAAACACTCCGCTCTGCACCCTGCAGGAGGACGACTCCACCTCCCCACCGCCGGCAGGAGCCGGAACTGCGGGCAAGAATGGCCACGGCCAGCAGGAGCAGTCTCCGTTCACCTTTCCCGCCGTGCCCGCCACGTCGTCCAGCAATCCCGCCCCCAATCCTGCTCCTGCCCAGCGCAAGAGTCGCCGCAAGATCTCGCTGCCCTGGTTCCGGCAGTCCAGTGTCACCGGCCACGGCGTCCTGGCCCGCCAGCACACCATCGACACGCCCAGCTCCTTTCGCTTCTTTCGACAGCCCAGCAGCAGCGGACTCAAGGTACAATCCATCTCTATTAGAGTATTCGTTTGTGGGGGTTATAATGTAACCAGTTTGCAATGTTCATGTGTCAAGTGTAACCTTTCCAAGGGCTGGAAAAGAAACATTTGCCTTGTGATTACAAGAAATGACTTGTGACAAGCGGCGTAATTTCCCTCAATGCCTCAACCAACCAATGCCCCTGTGATAAGGGTTCGATTGATGGCACGCTCGGTTAGACCATCGAATAGGCCATCAAATATTAATGCTAAGCATGGCCGCGATTGCCTTGACCTTATCGGGAACTTGGCCAGCTTATCTTTTATTTAGCGGTGGCGAAAGTTTACCACCCACCCCAAAGTGCAAAGGTCACCAGCTTGCGGCACGGATTTTCTTGGCTTTACCAACCCAACACCCCAACCTCCCCCCACAAGTCATGCCACAGTTTTGCCCAGTTGCCTAGTGAATGCGGTTCCATAAGCGATTAATGTTTGCCAGAGCTTCGCTTCTGGGTGAAAATGGTTGAAAGATAAATATTTACAAGCCCTTCATATAAGAATACCCAATAAGAATACCAAGCATACCGATAAAAAGTGTCTGAAAATGCAGTGCCACTCTAAATTATGCCATAAACCTTTATGATGAATTATATAATGAATATAATGAGTATATATGGATAGTGAATCTCTTGTTTAGCTGAATACCTCCCCTTCCCATTTGCGGCAGGGTCTTTGACTTATTGCGTGTTGCGCTATTCATTTCGATTAGTTGTGCAAGTTGCCGAGTTGCCGCGTTGCCAGCAAACTGGTTGTTGACCCACGCAGACAGCCGCGACGCCGTTTAATAAGCCCATTAATCATACGCAGTGTGGTGCGCTAATTTATTTGCTCCCTACTCACCACCGTCCCCATCAGCTTCTAGTGGCATTCCGCCGTTCCGTGGCACATTCTGTAAATAGTTCTTTCCGCCTGCCCTCGCCTGCCACATAGCACATAATGTATTTATCACTTCATCAGGCCGTATAAGCCATATCATCATTGTTGTGGCCCCTGCTTTTCCCCTGCCCTGCCCCACTGCATTGTGTCTTGTGCTGACCTTGCCCCCATCTGCCTCCACTTTAGATGTCCACCCCCAGTTCCACCCCGCCAACTTCTTTTGTCAGTTTTTGGGGCTTGAGTGATGTCTCTGCGAGGCAGCCAGCTTCCTGGTCTCCTTATAATCGCATTGCCCTTTCTACTCAATTTACTCAGAAGCTGACGGCCTTTCATAAATTTCTGCTTCATTTAAGTTTTCCTGTTCTCGTGGGAGTTCATTTAAGAGCAGTGGGCAGTATTTGATACACGTAGCAATGTCTGCACTTTAAAGTTACTATCCGCTTTTAATATTATTGTTGCAAGTGCTAGCTCTAAATTCAAGACTCAAACAGGGCCACTCTTGAAGGCATCGTTTCTCGCAGTGCAAGTGCAGGCAGCTGCCATATTTTAATTTAGTGTCACGAAAATATTTATGTGTGCGCTGAATACGAATATTTCCCAAGCAAATTTGCGAAATTTGCAGGAGGCGTAAACTTTTGCGAGCCATCTCCTTGCGCGCCGCCATTGAAAGTTGCCCGGTTTCACGGGGCGGATGCTTTATGCATTTTGTTATGGCATACTTTCGAGTGCACACGCAAAATAAATCGCTGGCAACGGAGTGAGGAAGCAGTTTCCCAGTTTCCCCCCAATTTTCTCTGCTGGCGCGTTGGAAAGGAAATTTGCTGCCACACGAAAATGTGTCTCATGACGCCGCTGCTGCTGTCAGCTGCAGTTGGCTGCATCATTGAGCGCTCCTTCAGCTGGGTTTCCCTCCATCTTTCCATCTTCGCTACTTGTTTTCCTTTTCCCAGAGCAGCCCAACAATGGAAGAAAACACATTTTGTAGTCGGATGAGAAGGCGTAGAAAAGTCTTGTAGCTGAGTAGGTACACAAAATGCGGGCAAACAAAGTGCAGAAAATGTAGAACAATTTTAATAAATCGCATCGTTCTGCAAACTTGAGGACAAAGTTACCTGCGGATAGCAACTACTACCACCACTTTCGCTCTTCAAGAACATGGCAAACAGACAAAGCCAGGAAGCTCTGTTCCTGAGTCCTTGTCGTTGGCTCCTCAATGGCAGGACTGATATGCAAATTGCGATGGAAAGCCAGGGAAAAATGTATAAAAGGTAGCAAGAAATAGCATACAAAGCATTAGATGTTGCTGGAAAGCAGAAGGCCAAACGAATTTGTAACTAAATTGTCATCAGAAGTATGCTGTGACAGCAAAACTCGAGATCCTTGTTGCAGAACCACAGACTACAGGCTTCTTGACATTGGGTGCCCACTGCTATTTGCGAGAAGCGAATTCAAGAGCATTTAAAGCACATGCTTATCGCAGAATTCCAGCTTAGATAGTTTCGACTATGTTCAGATATGTTTACGTAAGGTAGTGGGAAACTGTCAGTTAAATTAATAATCTTTGTGTTATGCGAAACGGCGTTGAATGGAATTAAACGCCTGCATTTATTAAGTGAATTAATGGAGCAATAAATCCACATTTACAAATATGAATAATTCCGACATTCGGATTCTGAAGAACAGCAAACAAACTCCTAAATTCAGAGAATTTAATAACAGAGTGTTTTCACTCGTCAGCAATGTGGATGCATACGAGAAAGGACAAACAAAATCCGTGCCAGGGATATAAATCTATGAATATTGCATAGAATAGTAATAAATTGGCAAAGTCAATCACTAGCTAAAATCAAATTAAGAAGGCTTAAAGGATGCAAAAAAACGGAGAGTAATTAAAAGCCATGCAGTTGTGTAATAAAATAAATAGTCGGCGATTGCATTTGTGCCGGGAATAATGAAATGAAGTCCAATCAGTTTTAAATGAAATACAGATTTGCCCGCTTTGAATGCTCTCTGTTTTATTTGAGCTCCCGATGTGGTAGGTCGTAATCCCAACCAGGCTTACGGCTCATGCCACTACAGACTGGCCATCAGAACTCGAAGCCTTAGGCTTGCCTCTTCCTCCTGCTTTTCTTGTGGCTCAACGCCTCGCATTTTGGGCCATAAAATCAATGGCAAATGCTGTGACACGCCCACCGATAGACATCGGGTTTTGTTTCTGTTTTTTTTCTTTAAACCAGAGACGCCTCTCGCACAATTGCTCCCCATGGGGAAAAAGTGGGGGCGTACGTGGCCATGTCCATCTGTCATCTGCAGTTCCCGCTGGCAATCGAATCGGTTTGTCCAACGGACCTGAGCGACTCTCTGCCGGCCACAAATTGCCGATGTCCTGGTGGCTCCCGCTGCCCCCCAACTTTGGCCCCCCTTCCTGCCGTAGATGCGGAATCAGTTCGGACAGGACACCCAACTTGACATAGGGCCAACTCTTTTACTCGTTTACTCTTTTGAAATCCCAAACAGCATTTGGGCTGGTCAAGGCTGAGCCCCGAAGTCCGAGGCTTTTGGCTTCCGGGAGTCGGTTGTTGGTTTTTTGTTTGGCTGCTGTTCACACCGAATTGTTGGTGCTGGTCCTTGTAGCATGGGAATCTGGAACAACGGGTTGATTTGCCCATAAGGAAGGCGGTTCTATTGCTGCATCCCATCTTCATTGATTGTGCTCATCAGTCATGAAATTTCCTCTGCCTTTTTGACTTTTCACGTACAGAGAGCAAAGTTCTACACAACTGCAGACACTCCTGTTTAACAAATTATCTGAAGTAGTGAAATAAAGTTAGGCAAGACAATGAAATGATTAAACAGGAGTCTTCTAATGGATGCTAAGTAATTCAAAAAGTCCTAGGCAAGTTGCAGTGAAATGAATAGAACCTTTTCCCGTTTCCCTTATCGATCGTGTCGTAGTTGTACGTAATTGCTTTAGAATATTATTCGATTTGCGCTGTAAATGACTTCCATTCAGCACTTACACCCACTTGGAGGCCACACCTCCATCTCCACCTCCACCTTCACCTCCGCCCAAGAGGCGCCCATGAGCCACGTTAGCAGGCGGGCCAGACAATGGGCCTATCGGTGGGTGGAAGTGGCGGGATTCGGGGGACATGTGGTTGCCTTTGGTGTTAACATGTTGTACAATTACTAGACCGCAGTGCGATAGCTACACAAGAAACCAAATGTATGGGAGCGTGGTTTGTGGAGAATGGGAAAAGCAAATAGTTTAATAAAATATTTAAACATTTTTATTAAGGGTAGCAGGGTACGCAATCGATATATGACTTCGTTTGAGTCCTTCGGACTTACATACACTTGGACACTTGAACCACTTTGCTGGTTGCTTAATTATTCACCTATCACAGATATATGTTTAGCCTGCGAATATTCAAACGATAGGGAACCTGTTTTTTTTATCTGTGCACTGCCCCCCATCCTTTCCAAGGACTCCGCTTCCTGCGGCTCCTCTTGTTTGCCATCTTGCCGACTGGGTGTTTGCCACAACGTAATTGATGTCGGGACCCGGGTTCGACCTCTGACCCCTGACCCCTGAACCATGAGCCCTGCCGCACCTGCTGCGGACCCACTGTGCGAGTTAATTGAATAATAGACGTTTATGTTTTATGTACCCCAGAAAACACACAGAAAACACAGCCAGTTTGCGGCTATCTATGAGTACACACACACATCTATATTCACACAAATGTGTTTCGTATTTATGTGTATATTTCAGCAGGTCTCTCTCCCTGCTCCCTGTATCTGGCATATCTGTGTGATTTATGGCGCCCATGAGGGCATTTAGGCGAACAAATTCCAGCCAAGCAGCGACTGGCATACGAAATCTGTCTAAAATTTCTCCTTTTCCACTCAATATCGCGGTTCGGAGCAAGTAGATCGAATGGAGAGCTCCTCTCATTTTGCAGTTTAAAGCTTTATTTGATAAATGCCCGAAAAATGGATTGCACTCGAAGAAAACCAATCTGCTTGCTGCGGCTAGACTTTATTTAGTAAGTGTACCCATGTACATTCAAATGACAGTTCTTATCCGATCTTCATTGCCCTCCTGGCGAATAAAGAGCGTTGACGAGCGGGGAACACAAGGGATTATTTGGTCGTCTATTCCGATTCTCTCTGCTGGCTTCTGAGACTAAGGTTTGGATTGCATCTAGTTTTCTCTGCAAGTTGTACAGTTTATCCTCAATCCTGTCCAGCTGAGTTTGGTGGGTCTCCGTTGGAAACAACAGCAGGCACAGGACCACCAATGCGTACAAAGTAGCTTTCCTTGACTGCAACATTTTAGAACCGTTTCGTGCGAAAAGCTTTCGTGTACTGAATTCTATAATTCTTTCATGGGAGTGGCTGGATCACGAAAGGCAAATGCCTTAGATGCGCACAATCTGCTGTGAAATGTTTACCCGAATGTCGATAATATTTATAGGAATTTAAGTTCGTTTCCACCTAAGCGAAAAATTCAGCAATTTCATATTATAATCAGCCTTTGGCATCGTATTTTCTCAGTGCAGGAAACAGCTTGCTGGGCCATTATTCCAATCAGTTAAATGATGTTTGTAATTTCACTTGACAACCCTGACGTTTGCTTTTATGTGCCCTTCCTTCGAGTGCCCTTCCCTCGAGTTCCCCGGTGCCCAAACACATTTTTAATGACTTAACAATTGATGGCTTTTTGGGTCGTCGTCGTCGTCGCAGCAATTGCGTTTTTACGATCCCGCCTCGAAAGGCGCAGGAGACATGAGCTTATGTTACACACAATGTGGAATGTGGGGAGACGCACCCCAACGCCCCGTAATCCAGGCTTTGCGGGGGAATCCATCAATAATAACGTAAACATTTTGCCAAATCGCTTTACAATTTGCCCATCGGAGAAGCAAAAAGGGAAAAGGAAAAAGGGAAAAGGAGAAAGGAAAGGGGGGCGCACATTTTCCGGCTGAGCCTTTCCTTTTTGCGAGTCTGTTTTCCGAGTCTAAGCTATTATTGTTATCAGCATGTAATCAGCAGCGAGAGTGAGAGAGTGAAATTTCCAGCGAAAACTTTGCCCTTGAAATGCGAGTGTCGACTGTCAACGAATTTCGCCCTTGGACTTTCTTCCCAGCACTTTCTTCCCAGCTGCAAAAGTTTTCCCCAACTTCGACTGCATTCTAGGCCTTCGTTCGTTTTTCGTTTTTCGTTCTGTTTGTTTTCCCCTTTTCAGCTATGCAAATCCGCCCGGAAAGTTTTCAATTACCCATGGAAAATAGATGAAGTTCGAGACTGCCAATTTATGGGTCCCGTTTTTGAGATAGCTTTAAGATTGTTCGTTTCCTGTTGAGATGAATTTTTAAATTTAGCTGGTGGCTGGTGCGCCAGTCGGCTATTAAATATGCAAATGCGCAGGAGAAACTGTAAGCCGTGTGTATTATTTTTATGCAAAAACGTGGGCGGCAAAGACGCAATCCAACAAGGCAGTGCTGATTGCATTTTGCAGCTGGAAAAACTCGTGCGATTTTCCTTTTCGTTTGCTCGCTTTGCTCGAGTTTCCCCCTTTTCGCTCGGAAATATCCTTTCATTATTTTAATGAAAGACCCAGTCGAAAGGCGAAACAAAAGCGAGCATGAACTTAATTTGTAGCTACAATTAGTTGGAGAACTCGGTACATGAAAGCCGAGTTCACTTTCGCTGAAAGTTGAGACGTAATGGAGCTGCATTAAAGCGCTCCTCTATTCCAGTTGATTTTACTGATTCCTGACAGCTGCTTTTGCTTTTGCCTCTGCTCCTCGCTTTGCCACTTTCCCAACTGGCTTGCGGAAAATGAGGGGGAAAATTGTGCCTCATGGCAGCTTATTAGTGCCATTGTGGGTGCGGGTGTGGGTGGATGTGCGTGACTGCAGCAATTTGCAGCACACAGAGATGATGAGGATGATGATTATGATGATGAAGCGCACATTGCGTATACGCATTACGTATACGCCACCGGCGTGTGCAGGAGTTATGCGAGAACTTTTCGCTGCAGCTCAAAAGGCAGACAGCGCACTTGAAGTCAGCTTAAAAACATTTTCCCGCTGATTTGTTTTCCTTTGCCTCTACTTTTGGCCGCCAATCAATTTTCATTGAGGCTGAGTGGCAACTTAAGAGCCGCAGATAAATAAAAATGAAAAAATAATTTGGCAGCCAGCCCGCGAAGATGCGCCCCTCGTCTTGCAAGGCGCCTGTTGTCGAAAAAGTTTTCCCAACTTTTCCTCGCAAACTTTTCAACTAATTGCATTACAAGCGGAAGCGTGCAGACACACACCAGCACAAACGCCGCCCCACCGCTCGCACACACACACACACACACACACACACACCGCCCACTAATACTCGCGCACAGGAGCGCGGCACGTTTCCGTGTCAGTGCTGCTTAATTAACACAGCGCCATGGCTATGGATCCTGCAAGGATGTGTGTCTGTGTGTGTGCGTGCACTGAGAGTTTAGACTTGAGCAAGATATATTTCTCTCTTTTCAGTTTGCAGCTACAAATTATCACCGAATTGTTGTCAAAGTAGGGTACTTATTTGCAATTACTAAGTTGCTTTTAGGATATAATAACTAGCTTTTTCTTGCGGTGTATAAAATGAACAGTTCTCTCTGCCACACACACACTCGTGCAGAGGCTAAAGGCAGCGATGCGAGCATAATAAACTAAGCTCTCTGCCGCTGCTCTTGCTCCTGTCCGCTGATGAAGTTGATTTAATTGCGCTTATGAGCGCCAGCACACTCCCCCTATTCGCCATTTCCCATTTTCCTCACCCACCACCCACCAGCTCCGTGAGCCGCCATTTGCCTTGGCGACATCATTTCCCCATTTGGCCCATGCCCCATGCCCCTTGCCACCTGACAGGTGTTTCCATGCAGCCTGCTCCCGCTGCCAGTTTATGGCGTGTCCCACATAAATATTGTATGTGAAATAGATATGATGCCCCGGCGCCTGGGGAATTTCATATAAGGCTCAGATATTTCAGCCCTGCGCGTGCACAGAAATTATAGCTGTCCACACAGCCTTTTAATTGCAAACTGGATTAAGCACTTCCGAAGTTTGATGTGGCATATATAAAAGGCTTGCAGAGCAGGTAGTTTAAACTTTAGGTTTACATTTTCAATATAAATTGCACAGCTTTTTTCGCTCTGTGCAGCCAACAATCCCGAGGACAATCCAATGCAATCGATTAACGATTAACCACCACTTTCCCGCGCGGCTTTAAAGATCTGATAGACGCCCACACATCGACACCCTGCGATGGGTCGCATGTAAATTAGTAAACTTGTACATTATTAATGCACACGGAAGGGTTTTTTTGGGCGGCGGAGGAGGAGGGAGGAGGGAGGACTGGATTCTGGGCGGGATTGATTAGGTGGGTGGCTTGTTCTGGTGGCCTGTCGCCAATCAAAGCTGACGGAAGTGCTCCTCCTTCCGCCTTCCGCATTCCGCTTTCCGGTTCCTGTGCTCCTCGTGGCACAATGGACGAGTGGCAAGCTCGAATGGCTTTCTAATTAGTTCGCTCGTATAGCTCGTTCGCTCTGCCGATGATCCTTGAGGCCCTCCGAGTCCTCGGCCTTTGTTCTGGCGGTCAATCAATAAGGCTGTGGGCCTGAGCCTGGGCCTCCATCTCGACCTCGACCCGAGCATGTTAACCCGCTGAAGGCGCCTTTGACACGTAACCCGCATACCGCTGCCGCTATTATGGCTCATAAAATCTCATTTAATCATTGGCGCGATGATGGGCATTGTTTAGCCTTTTCCTAGATTCATTTTCAAATAAATGTGGTAAATTTAAGCTGATGCTGACTGCGAATACGGCTTATGAATATCTACTTTAAATAAAAGCTGAGTTGTTAGACATTAACATTGCCACTTAAGTAAACATTTCTCTTTGTTCGTGATGGGTTAACTGCCCCAATACTGAATGTGCCACCCGATACTTATGCCTCCTTATCCTCTTATCCTTTCCAGCTGGGCAACCAGGAGGCCACCTGGGTGGTGGCGGACTACATCGCCACCTCGGGCAGCAACGAGCTGAGCGTCAGCAAGGGCCAGCAGGTGGAGATTGTGGAGCCGCCCACCGCCGCAGAGCCGGACTTCTGCCTGGTGCGCCTGAATCCGCAGCACGACGATGCCGCCGTGCAGGAAGGACTCGTTCCAGTGTCAGTGCTCAAACCGCCGCCGGGCTCACACAAGCACGGTTCCGGAAGCGCAGCGAATGCAGCCGCCGCAGCGGGCTCCCAGAAATCCGACATGCAGGATCAGAGTAAGTGCATCCACTCTATACACCATTGTGGCCCTTTCTGTATGCATTCCATTGCGATTTTGCAGGCAATCGCAGCAAGGCGGATGCTCTCTCGTCGTCCACCAAACGTCGCGGCTTCAGCGGGTGAGTAAATCGTTTGATAGGCAGTGAATTATTTCTAAGTGCGCATATTTTCAACAAGTTCCCAAACATTTCACATAAACGACACAATAAAGCATTTTTTTTTTTGGTTGGTGCTTGGTGCTCAAACTGCTTATCTTGGCAAAACTCCCTTGGGGTTACGCCGGTTTTCATAAATTGTTTCTTGTTCGATGTATTTCTTAGATAAAAGCAATAGTAGGCTTCAAAAATTACATTTGAAGAAATTTCAATAGCCCCAACTGTGCTTTTTATTTTAATTTATTTTTAACCATTTTTAACCAAAGAGTTCTTTGTTTATTCCTAGTGGTTTTTTGAAAGTATTATCGAAGCTCAGTTTTCTCAGCAGTTTTATACCTTCAAAATCTGCCTAGTCAGGTGTTTAGTTTCAACATAACCCTCCAGGTTTTATCTCTATCGTCTGACCAATTGGCTAGGTGGCAAAACAAATTCATAAATCGATTCATAGTATTAATCAACACACAGTAGGCATTCGTCATTGTGGCCACCAGATAACAGATAACTCGTCTCTAACTGACTCTAATAATACCGAAACGCTACTCCAATGAGAAGTTATCCACTCTGTCGTGCGTCACCACCACCCATTGACTTTGCACCAAACAGTTTACTGAAACTTAATCCCCATATTGCACTTAGTTTCTTATTTTTTCGGATTGATATGTACTGTTTCACTGACTCACTTAATTCAATGATACGAAAAGGAACATGCCACTCTTTGCGTAGAATGCTGGCGATAAAAGTCGAGCATCCACAGGGAATTCCCACATTGAAGAGTAAAGGAAAAGTTGAAAAGAAACTTGATTGATTTGTAATTAGCGGTAAAAGTCAGTATCTTAACCGTGGTTTCTGCGAATTAAAGAGCTATATATACTTTTAAGGAAATATATATTAAAATAAATAAGTCAGGAATCAGGAATACTAGAAAACAGCATTCCTACCGCGTATTTGCATGGCGAGCACCAACTTTTCCCACTGGGGCTATTAATCGCGTGTCGTAGAGCTCAGGCGCAAGTCATAAAGATAAAACCATTTACACTGCACAAAACGAAACTGCAAACAGCAATGCGAGTGGCACTTGTAAGCATTTTTCTGTGAGCGCGTAAAAGCTCGAAAACAAGCATAATCACAAGAAGCGCTCAGCTGCTCCCAGTTGTTGCTCATTGTTATTGTTTTGCCTTTTGTTTCTCGCTCTTTGAAGGCGAGGTTACTACACTTGGAGAAAAAGGTCGAGCTATAAGCAAAATCAAGTTCAACTTATTCATTTAAAGAACCACATTAATAGTAAGTAACTCCAGTTGTATTCTAAAATGGATCCAAATGGTGAACCTTCGGAACATTCATAACAACCAGACATGTAATCCCTATTTTTTGGAACTTGTGAAGTGTACTCCCCCCTCCCTACTTCTCCGCCTTTGTCTGGGTGCCAACTCTGAGTGTGTTTTCGTGGGTGTGGGTGTGCGAGTCGCCCTGCCGGGTTCTCCAGAAATCGAAAGCCGCGGGGAGAACCTTTTCTTCGTGCTCGCTCGCTCGGTGGCTTTTGGCTCAGTTTATGATTAGACGCAGTGCGGGAAAGGTCTCTCGACTTGCGGTGCCGGTTTTGCTCGAAAGCGGCCTAAACAATTAACGCCACTGTGTTTGAAGTGCTCACCACGGCGGATCGCTTATCTGGCCATGTGCAACAATAACAACAGTGACTGCGGCCACCGCAGCCGCCTAGATAAGATGGCCGAAAACGGTTTCCACTACGAAAGTGCCACCGCGATGCCAGGAACCACCGCCGGTTACTGTGATAACAACAATGAGACTTCGAATCCCCAGCCCAACTTCAATTCGCTCAAAATTAAACGCAGCTCCGCTCCCACACGTCCAAGACCCAAATCGGTGTACAAGTTGTTCAAATCCATATCGCTGAGGGTTGAGGAAAAGGGTAATCTAAATGAAGGCGGGAATGAGAACGGGAACGTCCCCGTTTTGCATCACCAGCAATCCCTGGGCGGAAAGCCATCGGGATTCAAGTGCGTGTGCTGTGAAAACGTGGCGGAGACCAGGAGCGAAAACCCCAAGCGACGCAACTCCTTTATGAAGGAACTCAAGAAGCGGTACTTATTAGACCATGAATCAACGTATGTCTTGTGCAATTTCACTAGAAATCAGTCGTTTTTGTAGGATTCTATAGAGGCGTAGCATTTAGTTAGCTGTAGGCGGATATTTGCCTCAAAACCATAATTAAAACACAGAAACAATGCAAGTGAATGGATTATAAACGTCTGCTTTAAGTTAGCCTCACGTTCAATTAGTCGGCCTCGTCTCAATTGCAATAACAAGCTCCATGGATATCATGTACATCATGTGCCTCATCATCTTCGCAATTGCCCAGCCTAAGTCAGCCTTAATTCTGTTTTTGTTTTCGTTGGCTGCCAGAAACAGAGAAACAGAGGGTACGACGACTTTAATGGACATTTCCCAGCCGAACTGGTAGTTTACAACTGTTCGAGTGCCATAAAACCAAATGCAAACTACCTATTGATCTGAATGCTTATGCAAACTGCTTTCCAGGCAGTTGCGCAAAGTAACTATTATTATTTTAGAGGTAAACGTTATTACAGCAGCTTCTGAATGATTTGCTTTATGAATGATTTGTTTGCCTATCTCTGGCAGAGTATTTAAAGATTTAGTTCCTCCTTCGAGTTCGGTGCTCATTTCCACATGCTCTGTTTCCTCAGCCATGAGTATGAGTAAGCTTTCGCAGATGAAGATTTAGAACTTAATTTGATTTATCGACATCAATGTGTAATAGGAGTCCGGCTGCTCGATGCGGATGGCTGTAGCTCATTATGCAGCTGCAGTTACGGATCCGTCACGTTCGTTAGCCGTAAGATAAACACGTTGTTTGTTGCTTTTCATTTGTTGTTTGTGTCCGGTAGCAATTGAGCTGAGTTTAGTTTTCGGGCTTTTCGAGATAAATGAGCGTTGCTCTTGGATTCCCCCACATTGTTATCTTAGGCACCAAACGCTGGGGGAATATTTATCATGCTGGGCATTATGACTATTTTTTGTGAAGAACAGACGTTTAGCTCTGTTTCGGACAGCCATTCCCCCACTTCACGTGATTATCACCGAAACAAATAGGGAATACCCATTAACTGTTCAGTGGGTCGGCAACCGGTTTCGTTTTTCCCACCGACCCTCACAGCAATTCCTCATTAATTCAGCACATCTGCGATCAGAACCTGTTGTGCCAAAGCACTGCAATCATTTTAATTTACTTCTGGCTGGAAAGCTGAGGAAAAGTTATTTTGAAATAGAAACCATTGCAATACCGCAAATCTGTCTTTGCCCTTTCTTAGTCAGCAGTGAACTTCGTCATTAGCTGTGAGTTCGCCAGAGATAAGTGCATGAGGAAGGAACTTCAGCGTTGCGATAGCAGGCCATTGCGTATTAATCATACGCCTCGTGGGCTCCGCAAGAAAACAGAAGAAGGCGTCGATTGATTTTCGATTTGTTTTGATATCTCGTAACCGCCCTGTGCGGTATTTCTCATAATTACGCACTCATACGAAACTCACTGCAAATAGCTCTCTCTTCCAATTGGAGCAATCTTATCGCCATATAATGGAAAAGTTCTCCCGGGAACTATTTCTTTTTTTGTATTACTCTTTTCGGCCTTGTTGCTCTGTGAGCACAGAGGAACACAGCAACACTTTCAATATTTGCACTCTAATTGGGCACTTTGTTTGCTGCTGGCTCACTCGAGTGAGCATTAATGGTAGTTCCTCCTCGGCCATCTGCTTCCTCGCCCTATTCCAATGCCCTATTCCTGTATTCCTGCCGAGCATGAATATAGATTATCGTCCGAGTCATCCGCAGTATTCAATGCTCCCCCCGCCAAAGAGCTCCTTCCTCCCTCCCTCTCCGGCTGTCACTTTGCGCCGGACTCTTTGTCTCAAGCACTGTGTCAATATGCGCGTGTGTTTGTCCAGGATATATGCAAAAGGAATCGGGGACGGGACCAGAAAGCCAGCGGGGCCAAAGGATCCTGCTCAGCGGCGCGTGCTGCCAAGTCCAATGAACTTAGTGGTGTGTGTGCCTCACTCATACACCCATACACCCACAGGCACTGAAAGAGTATTTCACAAGCAACGGACACTCACATATATCCATGATTTCACATTGAAAATATGTACAAAGCTTACGCTTTTACAATGATTAAGGCATTAATAAGATACAATGAGCGCCCTATTTTTAAAGTGGCCTATCTCAATATTATTCACCAAAATGATTTGATTTACGTCAATGGAGTATTGCGTAGACATTCACTAATCTAATGAAAACAAGTTTCATTGTTAAATGATGCCTTGTTTTTATTTATTAACTTGGTGTCACTACCAGAATTCCCAGAATCAAACAAAAATTCTAAAGATATTAACAAATTTTAGAGCAAACAGTTACGCAAACTTATAGATGAGTCTTATTAGCAGAGATTGCATGCTTTTAAGGATTTCATATGCTGTTAAAAGTAGAAAGTATCTTTTTTCGCAGTGTGCATTTTGCTGTCGAGCTGCAGGAGGCGGAAACTGCAAATTTGCCCGAGCTTTGTTGCATACTTTGCGGCGACCCATTAATACACCCCCAATGCAAACACGAATACTTTGGCTGGTACATAGAATGCGGCACTTTGGCCATTTGGCTAAAACGTTACATCAGCCAAATGAATTTTGAATGTGGCCAGCCCGCTCGCGATGAGTTAAATACAATTCCTGGAACTCAGCTGGTAGCTCCTTCAATTTGACCAGTCGAAAGCCACGTTCCTGTTTCCCTGTCGTCTGTGTCAATGTTTATTTTTACTTCGAATTATGTTACATGCCATTGGGTCACGGGTCCCGAGTCCTGTGTCCTGTGTCCTGAGTCCTGGGGCCACCTTCTCATCCATTTGGCTCCACTCTTTCGTGCTTTGTTTAATTGATATCGATTTTCGAAGCGCTGAAGGCGACTGCTGCGCTCGTTAATTAAGCCTAATTAAAATTTTATAAACAGCATATTTAAAGAGAGCTTAGTTCGCGGCTTTTGCGGTTTTCTCTACTGCACTTCCACTGACCGCAGAATATTCCCTGCACCCCTTCAAAAGAGCTGTTGAAACCGAAGCCATCTGCTGCAAATATCCTCCCTGCGCAGTGTTCACTGTGGCTGATTAATGACTCGGCTCGCAAAAATAAAGTCGAAACTTGACCCATAAACTTTGCGCTGGCTGTAAATTAATCAAAGGAGCGTTGAAAGAAATATTCTTTTACGGCGAGTGCGGTAAAAACGCATAAACGCGGAGCATAAAAGCGAATATTCAAACCGAAATTTGGCTTTAAAACCGTGAAATCATAAAAGCAATTGCGCGGGGCAGGGGCGCTCTCTGAAAAGAAGGCAAATGGTAATGGGTAATGGGGAAAACGAATTGTGCCCACTGTGCGAGCGGCGACATCCGAACAGCGGGCGGTTTTTGGCCAAGTTAGCAGCCGATTCGATGCTGGCGACAGTCTGATGTTAGCCACGCAGCTGGACAGCCATCAAGCATCTCTTTGTTTTATTTATTTCGATTTTTTTATTCGGCACGCCATGAGCGATGGAGGAACTTGTGCAGAGCACCACGACGATTCGCAAGTTCCTGTAGGCCATCTCACATTCGCACATTCTCACATGAAACTTCTTCAAGTGTAGCAACTGCCACTCACCTGTCGAATCTTTCTGTATTCCGTATCATTGCAGACGCAACTGGCTGCCGCTGATGAATCGCAAGGGAACGGACAAGCCGCCAAGTAGCAAACCGCTGGTGAAGAAGCCCTCGGAGAAAAACCTGAGAGTGAGTGCTGCTGTTGCTGCTGCTGCGTTTAACGAGCGTTTATTTTTATATCATTTGACTTGACGCTTTTCCTATATATCTAGACACCCCAGAAGCACGCCGAGGAGCTGGCCGAGCAGCAAAACCAGCAGCCAGGTGCCAGTCCCGCCACCGTGCTGCCATCCTCGCACTTCCCCAGCTCCACCCAGCACCCGGGAGCAGCCGGAGTCGCAGCCGGAGATTACGAGCCGGACGAGGAGGTCGGCCTCGAGCTGCCGCCGCCCATGAAGCCCATCCAAGAGCCACACCTGATTGCCAACGGACCGCCCGCCTTCGCCAAGGACGCCAAGGAGAGCTCGGGCAACATGGTGAGTACCTGCGTCCGTCACGGATTTCCACAGATTTCCCCAGATTTCCCTCAGGATATGGGCAGGCTACAAAATATCATTTGCAGTAGTTAGGAAATCATTGCTCACCGTCTAAACCACGTGTCTGCGCTGCAACCGATTTGTGTCAAGGATTCGTGTTGGCAGGACGTGAAGTACTACAGCAATGGCAGTTTATTCAAAACTCTAAAAAGCAAGCAATCTAGAAAGTCTATTCACTCATGACATGTATAAGTTACCTGTCTTGTTCTCATTCGAGGATGCACATGTGTGATATGCTGAAGTGTAATGAATGAAAGGCTTCTCAGGCATTGACCCACCCTAACGTGAATGATATCCCCAGTGCCGCCGTCCAATCAACCAGCCATCCGTTGGCTCCGAGTTTGTTTGCTTAGCACGCAGCTCCTCTAATATGTGTTTCCCACACAAATCAAAGCGGTTTATTGTGACTTTGGCCCGTTCGCCTCTGCTCCATCGCCATCGCCTCCGCCTTCGCCATCGACGTCATCGGCAATCGGAGCACGGTTTTTGCTCAATTAGAGAACAGTGACTGCGAGTATGGGGAGGCGCGCACACATTCTCCGGGGAGTGGGAATCCTTCTCCTCCGTTCGCCAGGTTTTGTTTCTGCGTACGGGCCAGCCACCTTCGCCATAAATGCGCCACTTTATTTTGTTTACACTCAGGAGGGCAGCAGAGTGAATAGACCACAGCAGCACAGCTGCAGATACATATACGGATACAGATACACATACAGATACAAAGGGGCAGAGATACTCGAACTCGCAGATACGACGCATAAATTTCGACAGCCAAATTAGCCCACAGACTTTGTCGGTTGAATGTGCGTGGGGGCGGGACTTCCACTTGGCTGCTGCTTCTGAGCGCAAATTACAGGGAAAGGATACAGTCAATGAAGCTGCCTGCCTGATTCATGGTGAATGTGAATGTGGCCTTAAATTATGCAGAACTCGTTGCATTCTGTCTATTTGTGCGGTGCTAGACCACAAGAAGGAGAATTTGAGTTTCCTAGAGGGGTAATAAAGAGCTATATTCTACATTTTATGTCGTACCTATTGTTAATGCTTCAACCAAAGCCACTTGATTAATTATAAGCAGTGGCATAGGTTTCTTTCCCTTCCATTCACATTTCAATTTTCATTTTACCCATTTTTTTGTGAAGAGCTCACCTCTCTTATGAAAACAGTATTTATCCTTTATTTTTAAACACTCCCTCAAAAATGTACACATCATTAAAAATTTGAAAAATTCGGAAGACACTTTGGTAATTTCCAAAGTTTCTATCGCACTATGTATGCACTTCATGGGACTTTTGGTTTGACTCCCCTTCAATTTGATTAATGATCCGTTTCGCTTGGAGAGCTCCCCAATTCGAATGTCTCGCCTCAGTTTCGAGCTTTTTCCATCCTCCATCCGCCATCCTCCATCTCGTCCATGTCCGTCGCCAGAACGTCGCCTTCGCTATGGCCACTTTGTCCGTCAATAAATTGAATGTCGTCTTGTCTGGTCTGTTCTGTTCTGTTCTGCTCTGTACTATTCTGTTGCGAGTGTTTCTACTTTGTTGATGATGATGATGATGATGGCTTATTAGCTGAATTCACAGAACACAGTACACAGTACTCAGAAAATCATTCGATCAACGCTTTTATGTGTTATTATTTTGAAAGGGTTTAGTAGAAAGAAAAACGAGAACGAGAAAATATAATTCTATGTCATCAGCATTCTATGCATCTATCTAACTATTTTTTCGCGTGCACTGGTGCCAATTTTCGGCTGTCTTGTACAAGCTGGTTTGGTTTGCCCTGATGCGTCAACATTTAATTGTATTCTTTCCTGCTTACAAATTCTGAGTTTTTCTGTATTGCCTGGGTGCGAACTTCTTAACCCAGTTAGGCTTTCGTATATCGCTTGTGTTAACTTTTTGGCCTACTTGGCATTCGGGTCTTGGCCGTGTTCCTGTGCCACCTTTGTTTAGTTCGCCTATTTGCATTGTCATTAATTTTTAATAGTTCTCCTTGTCGAAACTCGCGCCCTTTGCGAGTGCTTCATATATATACATATGTATATATATCCGTGGATCCGTGGCCGATGTGTGTGACATCAGCCGTTGCAAGGCGACCACCTCCCCATTTCAAAGAGGCTAATTAAATGTCACACCACTTAAATGTGGGTACGTCATTGCGTGGGTTGTTGCTCCTTTGTTCCTTTGGTTTTGGCTTTTATTGTTCCGCCTTTAAGCTGTTGCTTTTACATGATGAAAGCCATGGTGAAACTCAGACTTCCTTTTCAAAACTGCTGGAACTTTGCTTTGATGAATCCCCTGAAATTGTTATCGCAACTTATTATAACTTGGAAATTCTGGCTCGCTCGCCGTAAAATATTGCATTTAATTGACAATAAAGAACTTTTAGCCAGTTCCCCATCCGCCACGTTAAATCTCTATTTTATGCATAAGTTATTTTCCACCGCCCGAGGTATTTCCTTGTCGATCACTCGCACCCACTAGAACATTTCGAACATTTCGCCGCGAAATGCGAATTAATTTATGTATTTAAGAATTCATAGCAACAACAGCAGTGCCAGCGGCAAATCTACACAAAACACACACTCTCGAGCACAAAGACAGTTCCCCTGCTGCCCCTCATGCCTCTTCTGCCTCGATGCCCCAACTTGCGTATCTATATCTCTATATCTCTCTGTTTAGCTTTCGCTCATTCGATACAAGTGTTTCAGCGCTTTTCCTCGACTGAGTGCGACGAATTTCTTGGCGGAGCGTTGATTGAGAGTTTCTTTTTGATGTCGCAGGGGGAAGCACTCTGTGTGTGCGTAAGTGGGTGGGTGGGTGCCTGGGTGTTTGGGTGGCATGCCTGCATACGAGTATGTAAAACATGCTGGGCAACAGGCAAAACTATTAGGCCAGTCAGTCAGTCAGTCAGTAGCACTGTTCAGCGCTCGGCGTTCAGTCGCTCTTCGAGATTCTCGGGCTTCGCATTGCCAAAATGCGACGTCGTCAGCGCAAAGTCCTTATAAAGGCCATATTTTCGAAAGACAGTTCTCCATAAACGGTAGCCGAAAAGCAACAACAAAAAACTTAATAAATAAAAAGTTTCCACTGTGCGCCGGGAATTTTAAGCAACACGTGCCATGAGCTGTTTCTTCCGCTTATTTGTAAGCTGCATCGCAGTTGTAAATCGTTTGTTGTTTTCGATGACAAATTCCACCTTCTTGCCTTACCAATTTTTGCCAAGCCCAACCAGCTGACCGTTCTTTATCTTATCGCAGCAAGTACACAGAATGGAATGGAAAATTGAGCTCGCGAAGCACAATAGTTACACAATGTTATCTGCTGGATGGGCGAACTTTTCACCATGTTAGCCCAACGCAAATTTTGGTTATAAATTTAGTTGGACCAACAGCAAAACCATAGTGTGTGTGTGGTTGTGGGTGTGTGTGTGTTTGTGTTTAGTTACGTTGCTTATTTATGCAAGTGAAATTAATTTGGGGCCCTGGGTGCGCGAAACTCGCGAGTGGGAAAACGAAAATAAGCGAGTGATTCAATTCGAGCTGAACATGCAAGCGTCTAGAACGTGTTTATTTTGAAAATTACCACAAAATGATGGAGGTTTTCCCTCAACTCAACGCAAACCAACTCTGTTTGCGGTACGCGGCGGATGAGCAATGTTGCCAGTTCAACTAATTCAATATACATAGTTTATTCAATTTCAATAGGAGATTGTTTGCCTTAAAAAGTTATTGAATCAAGTGCTGCACGGGCAAGCAACTTTTTCAATTAGCCGCCTGCTGCACAAGGGGATAATGCAATAATCGTTGCTCAAACTTTTTCATTATGCATTTGGCCTGACCATCATTGAGTTTTCCCCTCCGCTTTTCCTCCCTCTTGCAGGCCAGTCCCGGCAAAATGGACGGCAATCCCCTTTCGGAAATAGAAGAAATTGTCAAGACGACAACGGTAAGTGCTTCAGTCGATGATGGTGTCGAGCGCAGGACTAACCCCATTCTCTCGAATGATTTCTAATCTCCAGGAGCAGCACGAGTCCAACAGTCGCGTGGATGGAGGCGGAGGTGTGGAAAACGCCAGCACCAACGGCCATGGTCGATCCCACGACAACAATGATGAGGTGAGCCTCCTACGACCACTATGGAGTTTGCTTCAGGTGACAAACTAAATCCGTTCTCCTTTCCAGAGCCACTCCTCTGTGTCAGACAAGGCTGCAGCCCTCAAAAAGCGGCAATGCGTCTTCGCGGAGCTGATGTCCACGGAGGAGGCGTATGTCCAGGATCTGCATGAGATCGTCAATGGGTACGTACTGAGTTTGTTAGTGTTTTATTCAATTATAACTCACCTGTGAATATCCTCTTTCCAGTTACATGACAGAGATTAACAACACGAACAGTGATATACCCATGCCCGAGGACCTGAAGGGCGGCAAAATGAAGTTGGTATTCAACAATATTAAAGACATCTACGAGTGGCACAGGGAGTGAGTATACAGCACCCTTCCATCTCAAGTGAGCAACTTACTCAAGAAACTCATGCTATTTCCAGCTTCTTCCTGAGAGCCCTGCGCAACTGCCAAAAGTCGCCGGCGGACCTGGGTCCGCTCATCAAGCGCTCAGCCACCAAGTTCGCTCTGTACTACACCTATTGCAGCAACAAGCCGCTGTCAGAATACATAGTCAGCGCCCATTATCAGTATTTCGATTGCATACGTCAGAAGCTTGGTCATCGTCTGGATGTAAGTCAAAAGATCCTAATTATAATTGGAATGTGTAACTTATTTCTTCCCTCCGTTCGAATCCGCAGCTGAGTAACCTGATCATCAAGCCGGTGCAGCGAATCACCAAGTACGAGCTACTTATCAAGGAGATCATCAAGGCCACCGAGGGAGCCGGCCTGTACAAGGAGGTGCCCATGCTGCAGGAGGCCTACCAGCAGATGAAGGTGGTCGTCAAGACGGTCAACGATATGATGGTGGTGCTGCGCAGCCTGCAGGACTTCGATGGCGAGATAACCGCCCAAGGCAGCCTGCTGATGCAGGGACCCATGAACTGCGTGGTGGACGCGGCACAGAAGCACCGCGAGCTGCAGGTGTTCCTCTTCCAGCAGATCATCATCTTTGCGGACATTGAGAAGACCAAGAACCAGTACGCCAGTCCCATATTCAAGTACAGATCGCACATACAGGTGAGTGGAATAAAACATAGAACTTTCGAATGGGTTAACAATATCTGATTATTACTCCATCAGCTCAATCACATGCAAATGAAGGAACTGGGCGACTGCCGCTTCCAAATCAGGTCGACCGACCCCAAGATCCCGGAGATGACGATCATCTGCCAGGCGGCGTCGCAGGAGAACTACGCGGGGTGGCGCGATATGCTAAACAAGATACTGCAGCAGCAGAACGACCTGATCTTCATGCTCTCCAATCCCCTGTCAACCAAAAACAAATGAACGCCGTTGGCGTAAGAATTCCAAATGATAAGGCAGGAAAGCTTAACAGCAAGCAAGAACAACAAACGAAAGTATGAGAAAATGATATTGAAATGTGTTTTGGGCAAAGGTGTTTCGCCACCCAAGTGAGCGTTAGCCTCGCACTTGTTTTTCCGTCTGTGCGTTTGTTTACGGATAGTTTTGCTCACTCACACCCAGAAACACTCGCATACTCAATCCTAATTTGTATGTAACTTGTAATTGTAATTTATTTATTCGTCATCAACTGCGTTTCCGTTCAGTCCACCTTTAGATTTTAGTTTGAGCCGCCTTTCTGTTCTTTAAGTTATTGTTTTCGATTCCGGATTTGTGTGTATGAAACGCAAAGTATTATATGCTCAAGATTACCTTTGACATTGTGTGCATTTTTAACGTAATTAGACTCCTTTGCTCTTAGTTTTACTTTTCCGAGTCTGATTTACTAACGATCCGCAGCCGAGAACTACTCAGAATCAAAAGCAATTTACATTTCGTTTTCGTTTCGTATTTTTATTCGCATTAAACGCAGAGTAAGAGTATAACTATTCTAGCCTTAGTTTTCGGTACATAGTTTTAGTTAAACTGCTAAATGTTAATCATAGTTTAAACTCTAGTAACTTGATTTGCTTTGCATAACTAAAGCAGAGATTCGTGTAATGGCACTCGTTCGAGTGTAACAACGTCGTGAAATAATTTAAGTTTAACTTTAGTTTTTGAATGCAATGCAAAGCGTATTTGTACTTTATGATTTACAAATAAAATATGTAAGCTTTAAACGTAATCAAAACCAGAAACCATAAGTTTTTAATTATTCTAATTTGAAACTATGCCCAAAATAAATATAATGCCTGCTCGGATGTAATTATTTTTGGTTTTCGCATCCTTTGCCCCATTTTCAGTTATTTAAAACAAGTTCACAACACTTGTAGGCTAAGCAGTCATCAAAACACCTAAATAATAACTCTTAAGCGAATCCAAACTGTATCCCTTGACAATTTTTCGAAGCATATTTCTCTTTGGTGTCTGTGCGTTTATGTTAGTTGGTAAGCAGAAGCCAGTTAGGCCCATGTACAGTGTAGCATACGAGGATAAGTCAGAGTCACTCAAATGCATGTGTCTCTTGCAAGCAAATTACTCAAACAGGACCAGGATTTGATTAAACGATTATATGTATAGAAGAACTCGAGACGAAGTTACTAAGCGGTTGTCCACCCAAATGCTTTCAATCCGATTTTGTCTCTTAGAAGCACCTGCACACACCGAAATGCCGAGACGCCGGCTACAGTCTGGAACATGAATATGAATGCTAGTTGCATATATCAGTGCGAGGAAAAACAATAATGATTTAGCAAAGCTAAATGTAGGAAGCAAACATGAAATGTATTTTTTTACAACAATTGTGAAACGAACCTCCGGCATATTCGTAATTAAATGTTAAAGTCGCGACGACGGATCGGATGGTTGGATCGATGGATTGATGGATCAACGGATCAATGGATCAAATGATGAAATGATCCGATGACAAGCAAACGCACAGTGAGGGGAACTCAATGGCCACAACATTTTCTACATTTTTGCACTTAACTCGTGGAGCTCTACTCTCAACTCACAACTCCGATCGACCGTAACCATGTAACATACTGAATTCTTTTCGATTACATTATATGAATGGCACTTACCGATTAACTAATTGTTGTACTTAAGCCCCTGTCGAAATTCTAGATAATTGAGGTAATTAAAGTGTGTGTTTTAGTTTATCTAATTACTCTGACTAACTATACATATATTACTTACAACTGCGACATCATGCGTGTACGTCATTGCAATGCGAACAGCATCAAGTAAACGTGTTAATCTGTGTTTTAGCCAAGTAAGCAACAGCTTTTCCCTCGGAAAACGCCCGGAGCCCGGAAAAGCCGGGCGAGATCAAGAGAGAAAGAGATCAACTTTTGGCCCGGGCGCTGGCTGCAAATAAATATAAATATATCCAGAAACCACTATGCAAATTGTATGTAACCAACAAAGCATGTAATCTGAATTTAAATTTTTCAAAGTGAATAATAATAAAGCAAAAGTAGCTGAATAAACCTAACATACTCAATGGAAATGTTTTTTAATATTTCATTGCTCAGTGGAAAGAAAATGTTAGTCATTCGTTTAGTTGCACTTAAATAACCTCATTGTTTAAATTTGGTTTAATGGTACTTGATTTGAATTTGGCGCTTAAAATAAAATGGATGGTAACCCTACACCTACTTCGACTAAATGGTGAATGGTAGGTAAGAAAGAAGAAGAAGCGCGGGAAATTCAAATGTCTGAAAAAATACGGTTGGATTTTATTTATTTTTAAAGACTCATTCCGACTTAAATGAAGTACACTTCCATCGGTCAAATAATGAGATTTGCATTTGTTGTAGTCAATAAAAAGCATTTTTGTTTTATTTAATTGTAATTAATTAAGTCTACTTAAAAAATGCTATCAGTTTTGAGCCAGCTGTACGCCAATTGATCTACCTTTCGCCGCTTCGGGGCCTCCTCTCAGATTTCCGGACCACTTCCCGGATTGCTTAGACTCCTCGACGTACCTGTCCCTCGTCGGGAATCTCGGAACCTGCGGATGCCGCGGATGCAGCCTGGTGCAGTTGCTTCAGCTCGTTGTAGAGCCGCAGGGCGAGCTGCGTGTTGGGCGCCCACTGGCGGCCCGGCACTTGATGCTCCTTGGGCGGCTGCACGCACATCTTGACCAGCTTCTGGAGCGCCTTGGAGAGCCGCACGCCGCTGAGGAGGCCGGGCTGAAAGGTTCCTCCTCCAAGGAGGATGTGCTCGCAGAAGATCTGAAAGTTGTTGTTCTGCTGGATGTGGGTGCAGGCCTGCTTCTCCTCGTCGCACAATCCCCGGCAGGAGTGGAAGTGGCAGTTCTGGTGGGCGTGGCACTTGACGCCCCTGGACAAACGCTTGTCCAGTTGGCTCTCCACGTAGACATGCTCGGCACTTTGGTACTTCAGCCTGCGCTCGGAGGCGGTTCCGAAGCGGTTCACCTGCATCTTGCACATCTTCAGGGGCTCCGGCTTCATTTCGTCCAGGCGGAAAATGTACTCCATAATATTGAGGGCGTGCTTCAGCCGCTGCACGCGATTGGAGGCCCTGTGGAGTTATAAGATACATATATTCTGAGCTTAATATTTGCGGTGGAGCTGAGAACCCACAGATACTGCATTATGCTGGGGTTGGACTGCACAATCTGCAGTCCCTCAGTGGCGTAGTAGGGTCCACAGGAGCCCAGAACTGCCGGAAATATGGACTCCTCGTCGAAGAGCTTGCCCATCATGTAGTTGTTGTCCTTGAACAGCCTCCAGAAGCTGACCATCTGCTGCGAGTTATCATCGGCTATTTCCTGGTTGACCAAAGCGCGTATCTGAAAGTTCCCTATGAAGGCCATACATTTATCAGTTACTTCGTGTAATTACCATATTATCATCCAGGGTGACATTGTACGCCAGGATGATGTGCAGCTTCACGATCTCGTGGAACTCCTCGAGCTTGGGGTATATCGACTCCCCCTTGTTGTTCGTCCAGCTCAGCTCGTCATCGTTGTGCCGGGCCAGCTAAGTGAATGGGAAGAGGAAAATTCGTACTCAACTCGTGGCAACCGAAGCGCGGAAACTAGGAAACCGCGACCTACCTTCACCGCATACAAATCGCCGTTCTTTTCGGCCGTAAAGAGGATAGTTTTCATATCGTTCAGTGGACACTGAAAGTTGTCGAAGGAAGTTTGGGCACCACAAAGTTCCTCACACAGAGAGCCGCTGTACTCATGCTTTTCGAATTTCTGGCACTATTTGTTTAAAGATTTTAATGAAAAATGCTTGGCAGTAGTTGTGATTAATTTACCATTAGGTTGAGGCTCCGATGGGACATCAACTTGAAGCAGAACTTGAGGTTGAGGAAGGCGTAGCTGAAAATGCCCACCGCCAGCAGGACCGCAATTAGAACCGTTCGCTGCATTCCGAACCGAATTTTCCGACGCAGGGCGGTCAACATTTTAAAAGGCAGAGATTTCCATTTTAACCAACTCTCTTACACACCCCATCGAAGGTACGGGTATATACCCTTAAAACCCGAAACTGTCAGCCCAAACTGACACATCCTTGACATGCGCACTCGAATCCTGTTTATCGATGAGTATCGCAATCAGTGTTGCTCATGTATCCTTTCTTTTTAAATACAGATACGCCAGATACAGATTCTCCTGAAATTGTATTAAAAAGTATTTCCTTTCAACCACTCTTTTTCCCAAAATAAAGTCAGGCTTGTATTTTGAAATTATTACTTAACGTATAATTCTTTATTTATACTCTCAGCTAAATTGAGCAATTTACTTTACTTAATTCATCAATTTTTATTTGTATTTTTAATAAGTTGTCTTTTAATTTCATTCAAGTGTTTAGAGTTTCCGTTTTGCTTTTGCTTCTGGTTTCTGGTTTCTTTGCTCTGCCTTACTAAAAATTATTTAAATTCAGAATCATATACCTAGGTTCAAGTTTATTGTTGTATATTAATAATATAATTATTATTCCGCGTTACACCCTCTGCACCGCATATTCTCAGTGTGTCGGAACACGAATCTGTCTGTCAAGTCTGTGAAGTCAGTGAAGTCTGTATAGTTTGAGTGTTTTCTTCTGGGCCTGGCTAATATTCACCTTTGCGTGTATTTATATACTTAAGATAACCGTTCTGTATGCACAATTTTAACTAGTTATGTACACAACTATATGTGGCTACGACAAATGCTAGAACATATCCGAACCACCAACTAAAGTACAAACAGGTAAAAAAAGTCGCTAGGGTATAATGCCATTGTTAATTGTGTTAATTCAGCTATATTTCTCCATCGGCATCTCACTACTTCTTGCAGCTGGCCTTAACTTCTGTTCTTCTGTGTGTGATTATCGTTCTTTCGGGTTAAGTGGTAAGTGTGTGTCCTTGCTACGTGAACTTTAAGGGGAATTGCCGCGGTTCTAGCTGTTTCCCATAGTAGTTTTCCTATTAGCGGATAATTTCTCTAACTCGGTCCGTTGCTTTGGGGATGCATTTTGGGGGCTAATTGTTTCGGCAGATCAGAATCTGTTATTTACAGTTCGAATAGTGCACACAACTTAAGAGCAGTCAGTTTCCGTTTCCGTTTCCGGTGCCCAGTTCTCGCACCTTTTACGCCATTTTGAGGTGCCTGTTTAATTGTTCGTTTTTCGTTTTGGTTTTATATACTTGATTTAACTTTACGCAATGTTAACATTCTGTCTTTTGATTTTGTTACAAAATCGCACGGCCGCGTGGCATTTGAATTTTTGTTGGTTTTTTCGGTTTCGTAGCTCCGTTTACCGTTTAACTCATTATTGTTTTCCTTAGTTCATTAAAATAATGTAAAAAATCTGCAAATCGCATGCTCCTCGTTAATTAATGTGCCTTTAAAAAATGTCTATGATTTCTCTATATGTATTCATTCTTATATTTACAGCAGTTTTCATTTTCGATTTGGTTTCGCGAACTTGATCCTCTAGTGTTTTTCGTTTGAGTCTCGCAGTGGATCGTGTTCTTGTTGTTCTTTTATTTAAAACCTTTGTTTTTGGCAGTGCATTTATATTTATTATTTTCGGTTCACTAATTCATAATGATTCGCCACGGCTAAAGACTACAAATTAAGTTCATTTAGTAGTTACTCGTAAATTAGGTTATTAATTAATCAACAGCAGTTATTTACAATTTTCTCGGTTTTCTTTGTTCTCACGCAAGGTACGTCTGATTCAACGGCCATTAAAATATAATAAGTTGGAGTGCTTAGTTTACAATTAGATGTTTAAGTTATTTTTGAGAGCAACTGAATCTACGAGAGATACGACTAGAAAGTATAATTGGAAGACAGTTGTTGGGGGATAATACACTTGAAACGAATCGCGGAGAAATCAAAAAGATTCTGGGTCTCTGGGGTGAAACGCAAACGTATTTAATCGTATTTAATCCTTGAGCAAAACGGCTTATTGCTTTATTACAAAAATCGCAAGCAGTCCCTGAAAAAACGCGCATATCAAATAAATGCTAACAAAACTCTCACTTTTTTCTGTGTAATCTTAACACTCGTGTTTGTAACATTAAACTTGTTGTCCTTAGTGTGCCAAACTACAGTTGCTGCTCTTGTCTTGCTGCTTTGTTTGTTAATTAATGGTTAATTTCTTTATTTAGTTGCAGTTGCGTTTGCAGTTGCGGTTGCTGAAACTCTAAATCTTGTGGCGCTGCTTCGATCTCATCTATCTGATCTATCTGATCCATTTGATCCATCTCAATCATGTGATCGCATCCTTATAGCTAGCTTTAACTGGTATGTTAGATTGGTTGTCTATCGTCTAGGCTTGAGTAGGTGTGCATTATTATTTCCATTTGCCTTGGCTCTTAACTATGTATATGGGTTTAGTCAATTTAAATATGCAAATTCAAAACCTTCGCTTAATGTTTAAGTTGAATATACAAATGCCCTCCTCTGATACCGCTTGTATTTATTATGTATACGCACTGTTAGCTTAAGTATTTCTTTCTTTTCATTATTTAAAATAGTCGTTGTTCATCTTCCACTTTCTCTTGTGTTTGCAGCTGATGTGATTCGTGTGTGTGGCTGGTGCATTGGGGCGAGTGAATTTCTGGGAGGTACAAGTATTTACAAGAATCCTCCAAGATTCCTTGGAGAACTCCATTAAATGATTCCCTTCAAATTGTACGGATACCCATATAACTTGAAGAGAAGCACCCTTGTAAATCCACCCTTTCCGTAGTGCATCCTGTGTCTGATCTGACTGATCTGTCTCGCTTTAAACAGAGTTTTGGCTTAGCAAAAATTAACTATAATTCTCTTAACTTTTTGGCAGTGTAAAAATTGTAATTAAATGTAAGTATGGTACTCGATCGGCCGAACAACACCGCTGCTTCCTCGGCTATTGCTTGTCCAGTCGCCACACGATTAGTCTTCGTCCAGGCTCTGCGATCGTCGCTTCGAGACCACCAGGTATTTGCGGCCAAAGTAGGGTGAATCTAGGGGAGGATGCAGGATTCAGGATGCAGTCAATCCGTGACCGCTCACTTCTTGCGCAGGAAATCGGTGTACTTGCGTGCTCGCTTGCGCACTCGCTTCAAGGCCGATCCCAACCGGAACTGGTCGTCGGTTAGATCGTAGGCGGGGTGGCTTAGCAGGTGGTGCACGTGGTGGCCGTGGGTGTGCGTGTGGGCGTGGCTGTGGTGCGATTGTGAGTGCGGTGAGTTGGCGTGATGGTAGTGGTGCATCTGGACAAAGTCATCGCCAGCGGGATTCACGGACCCCGACAGCGGGGAACCCGGCGACATGGGCTGGGCAGCCAGCAAGTTGTGCTCGGAGGCGGCGTCAAAGGACTCGAAGTGGTGCAGCTGCTGGTGGTGCGTCAGTGGTTGCGGCGATGGCAGCGACGAGGAGTGCTCGCTGGTGGTGGAGGCGCCACCGCCTGCAGCGCCCTCCAAGCCGCCAAACTCCTTTGGCAGCTCGTCTATGCCCAGGGACTTCTCGAAGTGCGAGTTCCCCGACATGTTCGTGTAATCGTAGCTGGGATAGGTGTAGGGCAGGTAGCCCGCATGGTGACCCACCTCACAACCCACCTCGGAACCACCGGCTGCACCTGCACCACTTCTGTTGTTGATGAACTTGACCTCGTTGGCATTCCGCTCCAGGCTGCTGCTGAACACGATGTTGATGTTGTTCGAGCTCGTGGACAAGTTGATATTCGTGGGCGAGAGCTGTTCCGTGGAGCTCTGGTTCAGGTTCGTCTCCTTCGAGTTGGCCCTGTAGTTTTGGAAACACTCGGCAGCATCGCTGGACGCAGTGTTTGTGGTATTGGTGTTATTGTTATTGGCGTTGACTTGACCCTGCTGGAAGTTGTTCTTGTACTGAAACTCCAGGGCGTTCGAGGGCTGAAAGGGATAGTTCTTGGAGTTGTTCAGAATGTCACTGGCTGTGGCATCCCCCTTGGACAGATACTGATGGATGTCCTCGCTGGTGATCTGCAGGTCCTGATCCAGGTAGCTGTTGCACTGTATGTAGTTGTAGTTGTTGCTGCAGCAGTTGTTGTACGCCTCGCCGGCATCCTGGTGGAACATCACCGTGGTGGTGGCCTCATCCTCGAACTCACAATGGTAGCTGCCACTGCCCTTGCTGCCCCGACTTCCCTTGCTGCCCCGCCGCTTCCGAGCCGCCGCTGCCGAAGTGCTGGGCCCCTCGTCGTACACGGAGGAGCTGGTGGTGATCTTGCGGCACGGCTTCTTTTCCGGTTCCGGCTCGGGCACTTGCCACGCGTCCAGCTTGTCCTCCTCCTCCTGTTCCCTCTCAGTACCTCCGCCGACTGCGCCCTCCATTTCGGAGGGCGATCGCCCATCGGCCAGGAAGCTCCAGCGAATTGGCGAAGGGGAGCAGGCGTACTCCGGCAGCTCGCTGCTGCCCAGTGCGCCCTTCGAGCTCTGACGCTCCAGTGTGGATCCCTCGGGCGCCATGCTCTTGGCCCGGTCGAAGATCGAGGTCAGCGAGCCCAGTTGGCTATTGGGGCGGCTGGCGTTCAGGCCCCGCAGCGATATGGAAGTGTAGCTGGGGTGTCGGTGCTCGGGCAGCAGGCTGCGCTGACTGCGGTGGTGCTTACGCACCAGGGCCGAGGCAGACTTGATGGAGTTGTTGCGACTCAACGACGACCTGGAGCCGTACAGACTCGTCGAGTCCGTCTGGTAGCAGTAGTCGGAGCTGGTGCAGCAGCTGCTCGGGCGTCGGGATGAGCCGTAGAGGTCCTCGGCGAAGCACTGGGCCAGTTCGGTGCGGGAGGAGCTGTTGGTGGCAGTGGTGTTGCAGCAGGTGCGTCTAACCATAATCTCCTGCACCTCCCGGTCCGCGCAGGCGGGGTCCTGGCACACGTTCGTCGTGGATATGTCCGTGACGGAGCGGTGCCGGCGACTGGTGCAGATCGATGGACGCACCACCGAGTGGTTGGCGGAGCTCTGGTGGGCTCCCGGCAGACTGCCGCTGCCCTGGCGACGACTCCGGCGACTGTGGCGAGTGTGGTGCGAGTGGTGGTGGTGCGAGTGCGGCGAGGTGTGGCGACTGTGGTGCGGACTGTGGCTGTGCTTGCGCTGCTGGCAGTGGTGCAATGGCGGTGGTGGCTGGTGCTGCTGCTGTTGCTGCTGCTGCTGGTGTACTGGTGGTGCTGGCTGCGGTGGCGGTGCTTGCGAGGGATTGGCCTGATCACAAACGACTTCCTTCTCATAGCTACAGTGTACGTATTCGTGTGTGGCATAGCGGGACTGATGCTGTTGGTGGTGCACCTGCTGCTGTTGGTGGTGCCCCTGCTGCCCCGGTTGCTGCTGCTGATGCGACTGATGCGGCTGATGCAGCTCCTCAGCGCGACTCGTGGAACGAACACTGGCAGAGTCAGGAGGCGAGGCGCTCCTCAGTCAAGGCCCGCTGCTCGGGCAGACAGGTGGAGGCTGACGAGGGTGATGGGGCGCAGAGGCAGCGCTCCGGCCCTGGTGTGTACTTCGGCCGCCTTCTAAAAATCGCTCGGATGCAGCTGCCCAGCAAAGTGATGAAGGCGGTGAGGAAACGCAAACAGAAACAGAAACACAGGTCGAGAATACGAAAAAGCAATTAATACGGCGGGCCAAATTGTGCGTTTCTCAGCTTCGTTCATCGTTAGCAGTTCATTTAGTTTATGGACGGGCTTTTTTTGGGCGTTCTTAGCTGCGATGCATTCACTACTGCTGCTAATTAATAAAGTGCATGCAAAAAGTCCATGCCAATAATACGCATGCAATTCGAGAAGGGCAACAAAAACGCTTGCAATCGCTTGCAAACACATCATGCACAGTCTATACTCGTGTATGACCAACAAAACACATCGTTGACATGGCGATGGTAAAGTCGACAGGGCTGGTTGATTGATGGACTGATTGATTGATTAATTAATTTACTCAAATGATTTTCATTTGGCCTTTTTTGTGCGGCTGCGGTAATAATAGTTGCAATAAATTATAGTTTACTTTGCTACAGAAGGTGGCGGCTGGTCCCTGTTCGGGCGCCATTGAAACTAAAACCAAAAACTATACATTTCACCGCAGCTGCAATTCATTTAATTATGGCCAATTAGATTTTTAGGCTAACACGTTGAAGGCTTGAAAAATAATGATTACGGATTAATTGGCTGGCTTTTAAATAATAAATGATTTGTGAATGGAGAAGTCAGAAGGTTTGAATGACATGTGTTCATTTTCAGTCGCATTATTGGCACTTTTCTTTCTGATCTTTGAGCGAGTGGGTGAGTTGGGTGTACTTTGGGTGTTAGGTGTCTGGTGTTCGGTGTTTGGTTTTCAGAGAGTGGTGCGACTTTTCATTACTTAGCCAATCGGTTCGCTCCTTTTTTTGTCTCTAAAATAGTTGGTCCCAAGATCAGTGGCTTTCCCTTCACTTGCGTACTATAAAGGAACGAAAGGAAAACAATGTAAGCTACGGTTCATCAGATCCGAACTGTCGGTGGTTCGTTTCAGCGCTTCAGCTTGAGCCTTAGCCTAGTTGGATATATATAGTTGGATCTATATGTATATATGGCTTAGATTCGACTGGGTGCATTTGGTTTTTTGGGCATTTTCGTGTAAATGCTTTCGTGATTGGCTGAGTGGCTGCGTGGTGACTCAGTGGCTCAGTGGCTAGCTGACTAGCTGACTAGCTGGGTTGTGGTGGCTTATTATTAGCGGTGGTGCTGGGTCAACCTACATGACATCCTTCCGTGCGCCGAGTGCCGGCGGAAACTGTAGTCGTCGACCTCGTCGTAGTGGCACGTTCTCGCCACCTGCGGCGTTTGCAGATTGGTGCCGTAGTTCGTGTAGCAGTGGCCACCCGATCCGGAACCCGATCCGAGGACTCCGCCGGGACCATAGCTGCTCGATCCGGGACCCAGCAGATTGGTGCTATCGCTCAGCGGATAGGGACCCATGCCTTCAACCGTCAGGGAAAACGAGGTCGTACCAAACACTTGATTATTACAATGCACGGCAAAGGGATTTCTCGGTTTGTAATTTTTTGTTTTTGATTTTCAATTATCGATTGAGTTTTAGTTTTCATTTCATGCAAGATCAGATAGGCGCCAATATTGGTAGTTGTTGTCGAGTCGAGTTGGTTACATACAATAGTTGAGTGTTGGTTGTGTGTTAGAGGTCCAGTTGATGGTTGATTTTGAGCGATTGATTGATAGGGTTCCAATGTTTAAAATTGTTTGATCCGAAAAAAACACAATTCATAAATCCGAATGGAAATAAACAATGCAAGATAGTTAATTTATTCAGACGGACGCGAGCATCGCATCAGATTTTAGTTACAGATTAGAAGTAGAAGAGAGTAGTACAGATCGATAGTACAGAATTTCTACGATAACAAGCAACTAAGTTAATAGGACATTCTAAATAATACAAGTACTTCGGAGTTACTACGCAAACAATAAGAGTCGCAAATTCATAGATACACACACACTTATATTAATGAGTGGAGATGATGGAGTGGAGTTCAGAGAAAGGGATTTTGAATGGATCGGGGTAATGCAGAATTTTTTGTTGTGGTAAACTAACGAAACATCTATTGCCTAATTGCTCGAAAAGGTGTGTTTGTTAAAATCCAAATTTCATGTTCCCTGTCACCCAAAACAATGTTTTAAAATCCCTACAGATTTTCGACGCATTTTCGGCTGTGTCAAACAAAAAATTAATTATGCGACGCGTTAGGCAAGTTTGGTTTGGGAGGCAATTTACATAGATACAGTTTGTTCGGTTTAAACAGTTAACAGTTAACGAGTAAATTCAAAATTAGGGTCTTTTATGTTTACCTACAGGACATTTGCTGGCTTGTGTGTGTGTGGAGTGTGTGTTTGTTTCACAACCTGTGTATATGGATATGCAAATATTGGGTGTGTGGTTCGAGCAATTTGCACAACAAATAACGAGGAAATTAAAAACTCAAACGGAAACTGGAAGTGAAACTGAAACGCAATCGAGGTGTGGTTGTGGTTTCAGGAATTCAGGATGGGCAGGATTCCGATGATTCGGAGGACTCGGATTCGGATTCTGATTCGGGTTCGGGTTCGGATTGGGGTTCGGAATCGGAATCGGAATCGGATTGGGGTATTTGGGGTGCAACGCCGGCGTGTTTTGGATTCTTACGTGAGTCATGTTGGGTCTTCTCCTCAGATACCATCAAGGCGGCATGCTCGATGCCAGAATTCATACTTTGTGGCTCCAAGCTATTTGTGCAGTTTAGCATACTCCTGAAATTCGCACACTCTACGATTATGTTTCAAGTGTAAACGTATTTGGTAAATTTAATTTCTTTGCAACTAATGAAAGCAATTTCGAGAGTTTTGTCGGGTTTTGTTGGCTGCTGTTTCATTGAAGTCGAGAGAGACACCGAAATGGGTCTCGCTGGAGGACTCTGTAGTTAGTGTACTGTAGTTAGGGGCTGCTTGGAAGTTATTAGGCGCGGCTTAGAAATCAAAGATGAAATCAAACGAAAGCAAATAAAAATGGTAATAAAATAACATTTATTTGAAATCAAACAATTAACGTGAAATTAAATTAAACTAGCACTAGTACTAATTGAAATATGGCTCCCACGTCCTCCGCCCCGGAATCTTCCAGGAATTGCTATGAGTGAAGTTGGTGATTGAAGTTTATAAGTTATTTGAAAGGACTGGACGGGCTGGTGGGTGTCACACTGGTTCTGGGTTCTATCTGGGGGTAGCTTTCTTAGCGGAGCTTCACTGTGCCTTGGTATGCACGCTACCCTTCTCGTCGGCATCGTTCTGCGACAACTCAAAGTCGGCGGTGGTGCCACTGTTTCCGTTGGCAGTATCCTCGCTATATGGTCAAAGATCGGGCAACAAAATCAGTGTGCATGTGGTGTGGCAGTGTGTGAGTGGGGTTTTTGTGGAATGTATGGATAGACCACTTAAAACCAACCAATTTATTTTGTAATTTGTTAATGAGCGATGGGAAACGGGGGAAACGGGGCGCAATGATTGCGATTCTGATACGTCGGATAACGTGATGGGGGGCAGAAAGAGATGAGATGCGGCTCTTAATAGTAGTAAGTATAGGTAACGGCTTAGCTATGCATAGAGAGAGTTGGAGAGTAGAGTATTAAGATTGATATTTAATATTGGGTATTTATATAGTTGGCTATTATGAGTCTTATTTAGTTTGCTTTACGGCAGCCAGTTGTTTATGGTTTGTAGTTGTAGTAACAAAGTAACGAGTTGTAACAAAGTACAGGCAAAGTTAAGCAAACATGCCGAAAAATTCATAGAAACTTTTGAGCGCAGGAATCCACAATTTCAATTCCATTCAATTCGATTCGGTTAACTTTCGTTTTAGTATTTTTAGTTCGGTTAAAATGGTACATAAAGTGGCTAAATAAAGTACAGCAATACGAGCTACAAATTTAAGGTGGAACTTTGGAGAGCGAAACGCATCGGATCTAATATTTGATTTTGATTTTGGGGGGCTTTTAGATACGGAGCTTAAGAGTCTGATCGATCGTCCTCGGTGGCTTCATGCAACTTACCCGTACAGTCTACTATCTCGAAAGGTCCTTGGAGGAATACATGGAACGTATTTCAAGTCAGAGGGTTATTTTCGAACTTATGGTGCGTGGTAAAACAAAAGGGAACCAAAATTTCAAAACGAAAAGAAATCAAAACTTCTGAACCCTGAACCGATCCTAGGAGGGCGGTTCACTGGCTCAGTTTGTTTATGCAAACCGCATAATAAACTTCCAAGTAATGGTAATTGAGGGCATAGTACAAAGATTCTGTATTGTATTTTATAGTTTTTGGTTCACATTTCTTGTGTCGGGTAAGAAAGTTGAGTTGAAGTTATGAGCTGAAGAACTATTCGACATATTGCCATGATTTGTGTGCAGAATTTGAGCGAAGAATGAGCTAGTGCAAGGACACATACCTGCCATTGTTGTGCCGGAAGAGGGCCAGGATCTCCTCGAACGTCTTGTTCTTCGTCTCGGGCACCTTCTTGTAGGTGAATATCCAGAAGATGGCCAGGAACACGCTGAACGGCAAGAACGTGTAGTTCTCCAGGGCAGTCTGAAGAAGTGAATAAAATGTCACATAAACGTAAGTGTACCGCGGAACCACACCCAAATACGACGAGCATTGTGCCGGCCACTCACCTTCATGCTGGGGAAACCAATGCCGACCACAAAGTTGGCCATCCAGTTGACCAGCACCGCGATAGCCATGGCACTGGGCCGGGGTCCTTGGGAGAAGAGCTCCGCGGTAATCATCCAGGGTATCGATCCGGGTCCCACCGCAAAGAAGACCACGAAGCCGAGGGTGGCCACCACAGAGAGGTAGGACATCCAGTCGATCATTTCCTGCACATAACCAAAGAACTCCTATACAAAATGCATAGTACTCGCATTCTCGATGTAGGCTTTTCCTCTACTCGCGCTCAACGAACTGTCTTCGAAATAATACGTATGAATATAAGACACAACCCCCCGATAAGCCTGCTCTCTTTTATGCATGAGTTGGTTAGAGTATCGAAAGTAGAAAGTATTAAGTAGTTAGATAAGAACTGGAGTTGGCTGGTCTCGTTTTCTTGGTTCTCAAAGAGTTGACCGCTGAACTGCCGCTCGAGTCTTTCTGCGTTTGAGAATGCTTAGGAATGCTTAGTTGTACGTAAAGTTAGCTATATCTTACACAATTACCAAACAAAGAGTTTAAAACCAATAAATTATGGCTTGAGGTCACATTGAGTGTTTTGGTTCTGGTTTCTGTGTGAGAGTTTCGTGTGTGGGAGGTGGTGACACCTCTAAAGCGAGTTCAGCGCGGTGCTCTGCTCTATTTTTTGTTTCCTCCATTCTGGGGGAGCTGGTGGAACTGGTGCCCGGAAAACTTTTGCTGAGTTGTGTGTTTTGCTTGGTTTTGCTGTTTGTCGGAACTTTTGCTTGCCTTTGAAACTGTGTGGATTGCCTCTAGCGGAAAACAAAGCGTATAAATCATAAACAGAACGAATTCGTCAACCGATTTCGAGTGAGTGTTTGGTGGGGCGAAAGCCTGCCAAGTCGAGAATAGCTCTAACTAGGGGCGGGACAGTTGCGCCGGCGGCTGGCCAGGATATTTCAAATCAGGAACTTGTCTTTCAATGCTTGACACAACCAAAAACAAGTGCCTAATTATGTACGATTTGCAGGTCCAGCTGGCGGGCGCAACAACTTAGCCTAGGCAACTCAAAAAGTAAACATATCTATTGGCAAGCCACGTGCAAACAGTGTATACAAACTATGAAAGCTGTAAAAGCTGTAAAAAATGCAAAAAGTCATAACTAACACAAAAGCATTCCAAAGCTAATCATGCATGTGCCACCATTTGCGAAAACATATTTTCAAATCGCAGATAGAGGACGTAATTAATAACCAAAGTGACCAGGTTTTGGCCCATAAATAAAACACACATACGTCAATGACTTAAATGCAATACATCAACGTAAGCACGGAAAAAACTCAAAAAGGCTACGTTTAATGGCTGAACGAGAGTCATAAATCTAACTTGTTATAAATTCAAATATATCTCACATCAATAATTTATAGATATACGCGCGGGACAACTGTCATGCTCTTACGTGTGTGTTGGTGAGTGTTTTTGTTTTTACGTTCGGGTTTTTCATGTTTTTGGAGGCTCGAAGGGGTAAAACACAACTTCATGCATAAAGTATATGAATATTCAAATATTTATAAACGCACGCACTCGTTTGGAGTAACTGGGAAATGGGATATGGGACAAGGGCCAAGTTCTAGCGTTTCTAGGAGTTCGGAGTCACTAAACGGGCGGGAGATAAACAAATGCAAACCCAAACTGGCAGGCATTTTTGCATTCACATTCGCAGGCAAAGTTACGCTACAGGAGCAAGAGCAGGACTCGAGCATCCTGGACACCCCTGTACTTGCCTTGATCAGGAACGAAATGGTGATGAAGATGGAGAAGATGAACATTCCGCCCAGGCCATAGAGGTGCAGGGTGCGGCGACCCGTGCGGTCCATCAGCGGAATGGACACGAGCGTCATAACAACCTGTGCAAGAATGGTACATTATAGTTAGCCTTATCTCGTAAAATATAAAACTTAAAACAGAAAACACTTAAAGTGTCTGCAAGTATACAGCAATATGTGAGAAAGCTGATCCTTTACTGCAATCCCATTTTATTGCATACTTTTAAAGGGACGTACCATTATGGCGCCGATGCCTATCGTGGCGAACTTGGCGCTCTCCTCAGTCAATCCCGAGCTCATGAAGAGCGACGTGGAGTAGTAGAAGACGGCGTTGATGCCGCTGAACTGCTGGCTCAGCTGCATCACGATGCCGATGATCAGGGGCGGGCGCAGGGTGGGCGAGCATATCAGCTCCATGGTCGATATGTGGCTCTCGGACTGCTGGGCCCGCTCCTCGGCCCGCATTTCCTCGATGTCCTCCTCCACGGAGCCAGAGGCTCGCAGGCGGCGCAGCGCTGCAGATGCAGTTGTTAAAAGGTATAACTCTAAGTGGATTGATCACAAGCGGACGGTACCTTTGCGCGCCTCCTCCTCCCACTGCTTGGTGATGAGCAGATAGCGGGGCGACTCCGGGCAGACGGGCAGCAGGATGAGTTGCAGGATCGCCGGGCAGATGGCCAGGCCAAGGAGGATGGGCCAGCCCTCGTTGGTGCCGAGGATCTGCTCGATGCCCAGCACCTGGGATAATAGTAAACCTACGGTCACAGCCAATTGATTAACAGTTCCTAAGCCACCGCGCAGATTCAGTGGCGCTATCTCCGAGATGTACATGGGCACCAGCGACGTGTTGAGGCCTTTAAATCATCACAAACCACAACCATGAATAGATGCTTGAATATGCATTGCAAGGCAATCACTCACCGCAATTAACACCAATTATAAATCGGCCAAGGAATAACATTTCATAGGAATGACTAACTTTGGTAAATCCCATCAAACAGGCGCCGGCGATGCCGAGCACATTGTTCAACAGTAGGCCGCCTTTTCTGCAATGCCAACCCAAAAAGAACATGTTAAGTTTTAAGCAATATTATTGTTATAAGTTAAATAAATTACCTGCCAAAGCGGTTGGCCATCCAGCCGCCGCTGAAACCGCCCAGCATGCCGCCGATGGCGAAAATGGACACCGCCACCGAGTAGAGCTGCTGGATGAACTCCTCGCTGATGTCCTCGCCGTAGCGGTCCTTGTACACGTCCTTCATGAAGTTCTCGATGTTCTTCTCGGGCGCGTTGATGACGCCGGTGTTGTAGCCGAACTGCAGCATGCCCAGCACCGCCGAGAATATCGAGTAGGTGAGGAAGAAGGTGAGACCCTGGAATTTTCGATGGGAAATACCATTAGTGGTGAACAATTCAGCAGGGGGAGTGGGGAGCGGGGACGGTGGGGGATTCGGTGGGGGGATGTGCGGGCGGGTCCATCAAACGCATTGCAAACGAGAGTGCGTCAAGGAAACCAAAGCTTTCTCCTTGGATAAGGCCAATTTTCTAATTGAAACTGAGGCGTAAGAAACCATAAGATAAGGTTCTGATGGATGAAAGTGTTCGGATGTTGGAAACCATACGGGAAATCAATGAAATCAAACAAAATAATAATAGTTTCATTAACATTTTTCGCATATATTTATTTGATTTGGCTACAGAACATATAATAATAAATCATAAAAAACTAATTAGATAGCTAATATTTGAGATACGTTGATGAAGAAGCCGTCTGTACGTGTGCAGTACACTCAAACAAATCTTTGTGTCACCTTAAAGGACTGAAATTTGAGACCATCTTTCAAAATTGTATAGGGTGCGAGTGCAAATTTGTTTGAGTGTGGACAGAAACTGAGGCCAATCCGCAGAGCATTTGCATCTGTTCGTCATGGTGGCAGTTTCTGTGGTGTTCAGTGGGTTCAGTGGTTCAGTGGGTTCAGTGGTTCAGTGTGGCTGGGTGGATGGATGTTCGGGTGGTTCTGGTTGGTTCTGGGTGGTTTTTGGTCGTGGTGTGGTGGTGGTTGTCTGGCTCTGGGTTGTTGGTAGTTGGTTCTTGGTGTTTCGGTTTGTACATGAATAGAGAAATGAAATTCAAGTATTTAATTACACAACATGGCAAATAATTTAAGCTACAAACTTGTTCTAAAAGTCTTAGCTTCCGTCTGTGCGTGTGCTCCTCCAGTCGATCGACGTACTCGCGCAGCTCCTCGATCTCCTCCTTCACCTGCTGCACGGTGTCCAGTTCGTGCTTGATCGCCACCATGTCGCGCTTCACCTGGTTTGTGTAACAAATCCAATTTAAGGTATTCATCTAAGCAAGTATCTCAGTTTTGGTACAAATTCCAAACAAAGTTCAGATCACTATTAACAAAACAGGCTGGAGTCATCCTTAGTTAATCAGTTCCAGACATATTGCTTTGAATTTGGCCAGCTTTCTATTGCATTGCATTGCATTCTGGACACCCAACTCACCTCGGACACCTCGCTCTGGCAGCTTTCCACGGATTTGGTCAGCTCCTGGAGCTGGGTGCGAATCTCGCACAGGGCCACCGTCGTCTCCAGGTGTCGATCTCCCCGCTGCAGCTCATCGAGTTTCGCTGACAGATTCATGCTCATCACGCTAACTTGCTTTTGCAAACTGTAAGTCAGTGGTCAGTGGAAGGGCAAGAGGTCACGACAGTTTGCCACGGCGTCGAGTCAAAGGCCAAAGAGAATATCAAAGAAAATGCATTTTAGTCGTGCGCCGGTCGGGAAATGCCTTCGAGTTCATTCCTTAGAGTACTTATTCCACTACGAGACTGAGACAGAGTTATTTAGCGTATACGTAATTTATTTCGCTCTGGCCCAGAGTAAAACGCAAGACGCCAAACGCAAAACGCAAAACGCAAGACGTGAACGAAACACAAGTACAAACGCAAACGCAAACAAAACGAAATTATTTATGACCGCTTGCATTAAAATTTACTGAGCTATGCAATTATTGAGGAATGAAGCAACATAAATTTTATGGGCCACAGCTCGAAGCCGAGAGAGGCAGCAACAAAAACTGAAACTGAAGCTGAAACTGAAACCGAAACAGAAACTGAAACAGAAACGCACGCCAGTCGCCGAGCTCCTTGAGTCACTCAGCTCCTTGGGCAGAAGTCCAAGAAAGGATTTCTGTGTTGGGCGGACCGAGAACAACAATAATAACCGAGCCAGGCCACTAAGTACATAAAAAGTAACTTAAAGTAAATTGTTGGCATATTTCGTTAAGGTTAAGGCAAGAGTAATGTACAATGCACGAGCATGGAAACTTGACGGCATTATAAATATGTATATACGCTATATATACGCTAGTATTTATATATTTAAGCTAGCTGAGCTCTGAACTCTGGCCCCATTTATTCTGGACTCCGCTCCTCTGCTGGCAACTGTTTCGGATAGATGGCTAGATGGATGGATGGATGGCTGGATGGGGCGACCCCGACAAAGTTGTAGTTTTAATCCTGTTTATATCTGGCTCCCCTTTGGAATGCATCAAATTTACATTTCCATCAGCCGCAAAGGCTGTGAAAACAAATCGGCATCGCTCTTTGCTTTCTGCTCTGCAGTCAAAGTTGTGGCTATAAATGCGCTTTCTGCCCAGCTGAAGCACAGTTTAGTTATTCTACGTTCTCTAAGACTTTAACTTGAAGTTTGTTTTTGAAACCCACAAAAATATCATACCATTTATTGGATGATAGTGCATTGAGGTTGTATCGCCTGTTCAGATATATATCGCATATCTGGACGCATCGGAAGGTGCACTTTGTGCTTTGTTTGTTTTGGGGGGGCATCTAAATCAAATGGCAACAAAAGCGGATGGCGGCGTGCCGATATATATACTTGAATGTGCAAATGCACGAATGGGGCGAGCATGGCGCCCACATTGCGCATACGACACGTGGGCCCTGCTTGAGTTGCCTGCGCATTATGTTAATGCAAGGCAGAGGGAGGGGCGGGGCGGGGCGTGGGAATGCTATCGTTAGCAGTGTTATTGTTTTGCATTTCACGGACATTGTTGTGCCGAGCATAAAAGGATTATTTTATGCATACATCAGCGTACAGCAGCGAAACCGAATCTGAATCCGAAACAGAAACAGCAACAGAAACAGCAACAGAATCGAGAGCAAAACCAGAACCAGGACGAGATATTCGAGCGCATCCTGTGCAAGTTATTGTTCTCTGCGAAAACAATTGCTGGCTGTGTATGCGTGTGTATGTGTGCTTGTCAGCTGCAGGAATTTTCGGTTTTCAGTTTTCAGTTTTCTGTTTTCAGTTTTCGGTTTTGTATAAGGGATTTGTATACGTGAGCATTTAATAAATTTTCTGCCAATTTCTCCACGGCTTCTGCATTCATTAAAAGCTGCAGTGTACGTGTTCCGCCGGCTGAAGCGATTCCAGGATTCAGGATTCGGCTTCAGGATTCCATTCGAGCTGCTCACTTTGGCAGTTTGTCAAAAGGCTGCGCTCAGTTTTAGGAATCTCACATTTTTGACAAGACAATAGCGGCTTATCCTTTGGCAGGATTTCAATCACATTAACCCAGCGAAAGGCCGCAGCCAGAGTTCGCCATCCGTCAAGTCTCCAGACTCGCTTCACTTACAGATAAAGTTCAGTTCAGATCTCAGTGCACACAATAAATTCAGCGAATAAATTAAAATCAAAATCGATTGTTCTCATACATCTCGCAGAGCTGTATGTAAGCTTCATCAATCAGATCGAATTGGGGAATCGCGGGAAAATCGCGGGGAATCGCGGGGAATCGAGGGAAATCGAGGGAAATCGGGGGAAATCGGGGTGTTCAAACCAATTGGCATATAGGACATTCACCAAACGTTGCAAATACTTGTTTTTTTCAGCCTGTTTTTGTGTCGACTCTCATAAACTTTTGCTGCACGGCCCGCGTTGCGTCGGCATTTGTAAATCAATTTGAATTTATTTGTGCTCTCGTTGATTTCGTTTTGCAAGGCAATATACTCGTATATATTTTATGATTGGCATGATTAACATTTTGTTTGGATTATGAAGTTGTTGGAGTTCGCTTTTTTTGGTTTTTGGGTAAAGATATATATGCAAAGCCAAAATGAACGAATGAACGGAAAACAAATGTTCTGTAGTATCTGGTTGTTGCAGTTTTCTCTCTTTTGGTTTTCGGTTAATTTTGGTGAAGGGACCGCTACGCCAATTAGTCTGGATTCTGGATTCTGGGTTCTGGATTCTGGATTCTGTCTGTGGCAAACATTTAAACATTGAAACATTTAAACATCGAGCATGAAACCATAAAAAGTGTACAGTAATTCATTGCAGCAACGAAACATTGGAACCGAAAACACAAACAACAAAAGCGGAGGAGGGACATTAAACGAGTTGAAAAGTCCTGCAAATATTGTGTGACTGACTGACTGGCTGACTGACTGACTGACTGACTGAGTGATGCATTGGCAGGGGATTACGCACGAAAAGGGGCATGTGGGGGGTTTTTTGGGGTAAAGAGGTTAAGCTAATTATGAACTTGATGACATGCAGGGGGCGTGGGGGAGTGGAAATAAGAGAGAGCGCTGCTGAAGTGGCCAACCGCAGGCTGATTGACTGCCTGCCCGGCCAAAGGATGTTTGTCAATGGCTTTACATGGCTGTGAACGAGTGTGGGTGCGAGTATGCGACTGTGTGTGTGTGCGTGTGTGTGTGTGTGCGTGGTGCGAACAGCGACTTAATGGCCCTCAAACACTTTTCGGCTTGTCATAAAAAACACAGCCGCCTGGCGAACCGCACAGAGAGAAATAAATCACTTCGAATGCCCGTTTTTGGGACTTTTTAATTGCGCTATTTCATTGCGGTGGGAATACATTTACATTTATATTCGGAGTGCTCTACAAATCACTCTTGTAATCACCTTTAAAGAGTTCTTAACATGTACTTTATATATTTGCTTTTACTTTACATTATTTGTTAGTTTATTCTATGTTACTTTAATGTTTAGTAAAGGTTCTTAAATGAGTTTAAAGATTCTGATATATTAATCTTTTTCTGTTTGTTTTTTATCTCTGTACTGGTTTTTCTCGAGGGTTTTTCAAGTGCTGCCAAAATGGGGATTCACACCCACATCCACACCCATAGCCACACCCACACTTGCAACGCTCTCTCTGTTTTTTGCACCCAGATGATGAGCACGTTTCGGGAACTAAATTAATTTATTTGAACATAATTGAATTCTAATTGCAATCCATGCGAAAGGGCGAAAAGGGGGCAGCAAAGTGACTGGATTTCGGGCAAATGTTCTAATAATTAACAAATCAATTTGAGGGGCTACGAGTGCCAAAGTAGAGAGCAGTGCAAAATGCAGAGAAAAGGGAGGGGAAATCATTGGATTATCATTGCATTACAATATGGCATAGAGCAATGGAATAGAGCAAAAATATTTAGATTTCGTAATTGAAGTTAGTTGGTTGTAATTGCATACTCATTGAGTGGTGTGAATACCAGGCCACTTTGCGTGTGGCTGTTGTTGTTTTCGATGGTTGAGTTGTTGTTGTTGTTGTTGTTATTATTGTTGTTGTTGTTCATGGAGGTCATGGAGGTCATGGAGTTATTGTGGCAGTTTTAGTGGTTCAAAGGGCGTTCGGGAATTGGATGATAGAGAACACGTATAGACATTGTACAACATGTGAGGCAGGGTTTTGGCTGCACGCGAGGAATGCATTTCGCCACAATTGCGCACTTCCTTCGCTTTTGCATCGTCTGCATTTGGCGAAATGCATTTCTGGCGATGCAGGCATTTGCATAGAACGAGAAAATACATAGCACACAGATACTAGGGATGCCAAATATGTCGATACTTCAGTATAGCATTTCAAACAGTGGAAATAATTTACCCATTAGGTTATCAAAAATATTAAACAGGATTTTCTAGTTTCAATGTATATTATCTGCTACTATATAATCTTCGCATTTAATTTCTAATATTTACTTAATCAAAATATGAACTAGATTATTCCAAAATAGGTATTCCCCTAAATTTGCCATCCCTAGTACGCACTCAAGTGATTGACGTGTAGAGTTTGGCAATCAAATTACAGACACATGTGCTCAATCACTCGGTGACGTTTAAGCAAAGTAAATGTAAATACGTTTCGATTGAATTGCAATTTTGTACAGCGCGTGACATAGCAACAAAGGCGGTTATGTAATGGCAAAATGGTAAAATGGTAAAATGGCGAAGTGGCAGCAAACGACAAACAAACGCTGCTAATTAACATTTTTTAATTAACGATGAGAAGCCATTTAAATTTACACGAACGCAGTTATTAATGCGCCACACAATCAGCTCGATTGGATGAATGGTTAATGAAACGAAAGAATAAAACGAAATAAAACCAAACGAAACGTGTGCTCGGCATACATGGCGGATGAGTGATGTTCGAATTGGTTTTAATCGCAGCGCGATCTGGTCGCTATTGTTAGTGTTATTGTTATTGTAAATGTTAATGTTAAAGTTAATTAATTTTTAGATTAACTCTATGGTTATGTACCTGGGTGGCATTGTGCCCATCATTTTGTTGGCTTTTCTTTGGACTCCGTCGATACGATAAATTGATTAGTTATAGAGTCTCTTTTACAATAATTATGTCTTTATAAAGTCGCTGTGCTCATGCAGCGCACTCTGCTCACTGCTTTTCTCGTTTTTCTCGCTTTTCTCGCTTTTCTCGCTTTTCTTTTCGGGGTTTGGTGAATGTCGTATGGTTGCCGCGGTTGATTTTCGGGGTCTATATGTGATAGATTTTGTCGGGGAGGTTGCGCAACAAAAACAACACAACACAAAGGCCCTCAATGAATAATTGACAGTCTAAGGACACACGCAGGACACTTAACTGAACATAACTTGCGCAAATCTGTGTGGGAGGAGAACATTAAACATATACATTGCATATTTGCTCGTTAATATATCACAGGCCACACAAATTAAACCGAAAAAAGGGTTTGAGGCCGTTATCCTTGTTTATGAGCCCACCGAATGGCACACAAATTAAAATGGAAATTGCAATTTATTTGCGCCCAAACTAAAAACACGTATCGCTCGCTATTTGTTTAATAAATTAAATAAACATGGCGCACACAAATAATTGCTGTTTATTTGTCTAACTGAAAGCGCATATTTATGGCCACCCAATCCTCCGCTCGCACTGGCAAATTAATGGCCCGTAATGAGCTCCTGACCCCCAAGGCCAGCGGCTCCATTACGAGGTCACTTCTCTCCCATCCTCAATTGCAAGCGGATCGGAGGACTGTGTGCCTAGGATTCCCGATTCAGGATCAGTATCTGTATCCGCATTCTACGTACTCGAGCAGCAATTGGCGCAGTGTGGCCTCGTCCTCGCCATGACATCTCAACCTAGACTCGCGGTCTCGATCATCCCGACTCGAGTGGCGCTGCCTTTTGGGGGCGTAGCTGAAGGAGTGGCGATAGAACCTTCCGTTGTTTATGTTGGCTCCGCGATAGGCGTCTATTCGATCGGCGGCAGGAGAAAGTACAGATGAAATACAGATGGGGTTCTGGTTATAGCTGTGATCTGGGCTGGGGTGAACAGAGGGTCCTGCAAGGCGCTTGTGAGTCATGTTCCGAGCTGGAACTTCCACAGGACATTGCAGGACTCTCTCGCTAAGGACTACCCACCTTCGGGTCGCAAACGCACGGGCGGTGAGGTCAGCTTGAGTTGTGTAGACGTTGTTGTGGGCGGAGTCTTACGTCGACCACCAAAAACATAATCGTAGGAATCTTCGCTCAAATTGGACACTGCCATTCAGGGGGAAATTGTTTTTAGCATTACAAATCGAGGCTATCTTTTTTGGGGGGGTGGGGGGTCAACAAAAGAACACAGGGAGCCGAAATGAAAACGCAACAACTCAAAAATAATATCACAAGCTGTTTGTTTCTTTTTTGGTTATCGCTTATACTCACTCTACACGTTTTATGTGATACACAAATATTGTTTAAAATAAGACAAACATTAAAATAAACATAAGAACCAAGGCAAATATTTAGGTTGTCGAGATTTTGTCATTTTCATTTTTCATTTATCATTTTGTAGTGGTTGTAGTTGTTTTGTAGTTCATAGTTGTTGTAGTTGTAGTTGTTGGTATTTATGGAAGAATAGAGAGCACAAAATGTGGCAGTTTGTTAGCTGGATTTCGGTTTTCACGTTGGACAGCACACACAAAAAGGCAGCTACACACAAGTAATTTTTGCGTTCAAAAATTTCTTACAAAGCGGCTGTGACAGCCATTACTCGCTTTTTTTGTTTTTTTGTTTTTTGGCTGCGCTCTAATAAACAATTTTGTTAAAAAAACACACACACAGCAGCGTTGAAAACTACTTGAAAAATTCGCAACTTGGAAATGAACCGGGTTCTTGTGGCAACGCAAACAAATCTCTTATTTTATATAGTCAAAAAGTGGCAATACAAACGGCAAGCAAATATATAGAACTATACAAATAGAGAGAGTGAGAGAGATAGAGTGTGTGTGGGAAGGAGAGAGAGAGAGAGAGAGAGTCGAAATACATTAATGGGCGACTGTTGGACTGATTGGTTTTTGAGATTTGACTGATTGATTGATTGATCGAGCGAATGCTGCTGAAAATGCTAAACAAAAGTTTGGGGCAAAATGCGGTTCTCGGTGGCGGTGTAGTTCGAGTGTAGCTAGTGCCGGTCGTACAGGGTTACACCTGTACAGGTGGACTATGAGTGTCGTGTTTGGTGTTTCGTGTGTGGTGTGGTGGTCATGTGGAGCAGGCAAGTGTGTGTGTGAGTGTGGATGAATGAAAAATAAATCATGGAAACGAACCGACCAATCAAAGACCCAATCTACACACCAATTAAAGTTGCAATCAATTGGAAATGGCACAACGGAAAAAGGCAAAGAAAACCAAATCAGAAATTTGATACAAAAGGTGCAAGAGTTACTTTTGCAATGGGCGCAAAAAGCTACGCAAAAACTCGGGCAAACTCAACGCAAAAACTGTATATATATGGAAATCAAACAAATAATGCCCAAACAAAAGCCGAAGAACTGCAGGCAAACAACAGGGCGAAACAAACATACATATAGGAGTGTGTACGGCACCCAAATATGCAGAAAGTAATTCAAAAAAGTAATTCTCGAAACACAAAAAGAACTCTCGCAGAGAAAAATAATTGGCGGGCACCTGGAAACACGCTCAGTGGCTGGAGCACTTGGGTGGAACGCAGTGGCGGCGGTAGCGGGGGCAGCTGTCCAAACGGATCTTGGTCGTTCGAGATGGAAGACGTGGGCGGTGAGATCATCGAGAGGTCACCAATGGTCGCCATGTCATTACTCTGGCCAGCTAAACGCGGTCGTAATAAAATAGAATGGAATAGAAATAGAAGCAAAGCAAGCCATTAGAAGGATTAAAGATACTTATTTCGAGATACTATATCTGTTTATGTTACATCTCCTCAGAGGGCCACCGAATATTACCAAAATAAATGGGGAAGTTTTCCCCAGTGCAGCTGCAATGAATAAGAGTTCCGCAGGACTCGTCGAGATTGGAAGTGGAGCATGCAAAGGCTTTTAATTTTGTCCCGCACGTGGCAGGTTGGCCACAAACAGCGGCAAAGGAAAGGAAAGGAAAATGGAAAGGAACAGGGTAAGAAGGAGCTGAAGGCAAAGGATGTGGCGGAGAAAAGCCAGGCAGCGCAAAGTAAAAGGTGTGCGGCGCCATATTTCGCACATAAATTGTATGCCAGCGCCGCGTCCCCGGGTCCAGTTAAGAGCACCAAGTGCCAGGGACCAAGGAACAGGGTTGGAGGATGCGGGAACAAGGACGAAGGACTAAGGACGAGGCTGCACGAGATGGCGTCGCATGCATGGATGCATACGCAAAGCATTTACGCCAACGCCTCGCCAGTCACGAGCCAGAGAAAAGGAAAAGGACCCGCCCATATATACATTCGTACATATGTATACGATATATCCTGATATGAACGTGGGCGGCCGATCCGCAGGATTTGGCCAGGCTGCGTGCCTCTGCATAAAATAGATTTCCGTTTGAATCAAGCGAGTCCCGCGGAATGCAAGGATATATCATGGTTTCCTTATTGGGAACAGGTAACTTGTTTATATAATGTACGCATAGCAACTGCATCTTTTCAGTTCTCTAACATTTCACTGTCTTCTCGGACAACTGGGCAAAGTTCAACCTGCAGCTCCTGCAAGGCTTCCCCGCAAAAGGATCAATTAGGGCTCAATGGCAGGAAATTCACCCTGGGAAACCCAACAGAGTTTCCCCCCTTTTTCCCTGGTGCATGGATTTTTTCTCCATCTATTCCAACTACTTTTTTTCGCTTTTTCGCATCGGCCATATGCAAACCTTTGCAGGACTTAAAAAATGCCTCGTTGGCTGCGATAAATGTGCCCATGGCTTCTCGTTGTTGTGGTTTTGCCTAAGCACCCCACTTCGTCCTTACCACTCACACTCACATACACAAATACACACTCACACACATACAGCACAGTGGGCAGACAACAACAGCAACACGTGCTGCTTTTTCTACGGTTCGGTATTTTGAATTTTTATTATTTGCAATTTGCGTTAATGTTGTGGAAAAAAGCATGTGGCTGTTATGGCTTTGGCTTTGGCTTTAGCTCATGTCCTTCCCCCTCTGCGCCCCCCCTGCTCACCCCCCTGCTCACGACCCCTTTCTTGGCATATTGAATGGCCATTTGTGTCACACACAAGCACACACACTTGCGTACACACGCACACACTAATGACCTTTTCATGGCCGCTCCATCCAGCGGATGAATGCAAGAAATGTGGGCAAATTATGGGCCGATTCAGATGGCGGAGGATCCTTCGTCCTGCGTCCTGCGTCCTTTATCCCTTCCTCGTTATTGACAAAATGATTTGTAAACATTTTGCGCATCATTAGTTGGCACTGCTCGCAAGATATGGCCTGCATTGCCCCATTTTCCCCTGGCATTTAACCGATTAAAATCGTGCATGCATCAAGCGAATGTCGAACGTCGTTTTCCTCGGGGGGTTGGGGGGAATTCCCTGAACACGGCACAAAACAGGACTCTTTATTTTCAATTTCCAAATGTATTTGCTCGAATTTCCCTAGAAAAAGATGTTCTGATGCCAAAACAATCGCTGGTGTGAGCAATATTCAATCCGAAGACGTATTAATTTGGGTAGAACTAATTGATTGGAACTTGAAGTTGTCAAGTGCAACTGATGGGCGATTTCTCTCTCTGTGGCCGCCTTGCACCTGCTTAATGTTAAACTCTTTGCTGACACCGCAAAAAGGGGCAAAATAAGAGTAAACTGCTTCCGGCTTCAATTGCATCAATGGAAATGGCAGGCAGACGAAGGGCAGCACTGGAGTTGAGGGGGAAAGGTGGAGGGGAAAGGGGAAAGGGGGCCGGGCAAATATTTGCTTAAATTTGTGCTGAGGTTAAGCTTTTTGTTTGCCTTGCCTTTGCGGAGGCTCTCGGCAGAGCCAAAGCAAAGTTGATGACATCCAGTGGCCTCAGTGGCATCGCAGTGGCCTCCGCCGCAGTCTGGGCCAGTTGCAACCATGTCCTGTGTCCTGCGTCCTGCGTCCTGTCTCCTGTCCCCTGACATAGAAAAATAGTTGTGGGAACTGTGATGTGCAGGGGCAGAAGCTGCGTTTTGACTGCATGCCAAGGCTGATACTCCACTCCACTGACGATGCTGATGACGCAAGCAGTCAGCCATGCGAATGTGTGTGTTCGGGCATTGAGCAGTTATTCATGGGCGCCGAAAGGGGGCGTGCCTTCATACACGGAAAAATATCAAAAAGTGCACATACCATACATAACCTGCTAGAGTCCGAACTTTGTGGCCAATCAAGATGCCAGCTGATAGAGTCAACGGCAAAAGTTATTAGCCAGCATCCCACAGAAGAGTTTGTCTTGAGCCCAAAATTGGGCTGCAAACATGGCCATTTTAGCTAACTGGAAATGGAAACCTACTGGCAGTTCCCCACTTTTCTCACGGTGCACCAACTTCGAGGCCTGGTCACTGACAAAAGTTGCCTGCAGTCCGTCCGCAGCATGGCCTCTTCTGTTCTGGCAGCTATGACAAGTGGCCTCCAACTGGGCCTCCAACTGGGCCTCCAACTGGGCCTCCCAGTGCCCAACCAGTGCTCGTCCTGCCCATCGGGAGTAATCGGGCATTATGCCATCCTTGCTGCGCGGCATAATTCCAGGCTGGCCACGATAATTGATACCCTTTGTCAGCTCTCGACGGCAAATCAAATTAGCGAACAGAATCGAAAACTTATTTATGCATGAGGGAGGCCGCTAATCATTTTTCGAGAGCGAGTCATTTAAAATTCAATTAACGAGCCGCACAAACTGCAAGGGACTTCCACTCCACTTCCCCCGATAAATAGCGAGATAGATAGTCCCTCTATTCAGAGACGTAATAACGTCATAAATAAAAAGCCTTTTAACTCGGCTTCTTGGGGGGCTTTTGTCTTAAGCGATTTGTCCACCCAATACATGATTGATTAAATGAAACACACGCACACATACATACACACACCTGCAACCGCAGAGAGAATGCAAGCTGCTGTTGTTGTTGTTGTGTGTTCATTAATAGGCTTTTGTCTCTGCTCACCGCAAAAATTATTGCTGCTCAAATGCACTTGAATGTGGCATTGTTTCGAGCACCACCCCTCCCCCTTCCCCCTTCTGCACTCCCCTCCATTGAAGTGCATGCAGCTCAGACCGCAAAATCCTTAAATGCTGCATTAATGGCCACACGCACACACTCACACACATGCACAGCACAGCACACACAGACAGGCTCACCGAACACCGAAACCCTTGGCCAAGGATCGGGTAAGCCGAGTGACCTCACTGCTGCCCACTCAGATGCCAGTCCCCTCGATGATATCACAAATTAAATACACTTGCACGTTTGCTTAACTCGAAATTCAACAAATATTGAGAGGGGCGGTGGCGGGGGGCGTGGCAGCTGCAGAATAGCTGTGGATAGCTGTGGATAGCTGTGTAAGCACGTGTCTGGCTCGAGCACTTGACAATCAGCACTCACAACAGCCGGCAGTCGACGGCACTGGCGAGCAGGGATATGACGGCAAAGGATTCGGGTTTCGAACAATGGAGCACACGGCGAAAATATTGCAGATTCCTAGGCAAGTCAACGGAAATATAGTAAGAAATCATTGCAGACTTGCAGCCAGAAGTCAACAGGAATACAAAGTCATAGCAGACTTGTAGTCAGAAGTCAACAGAAATACAAAATCATTGCAGACTTGCAGCCAGAGAAGGAGAAGATAAGCTGGAACAGTCTACTTTTAGGGATGCTCCTCATTTTCTCAGCACAGATATATACTAAATCTATTAAGATTTCTATAATCAACGATAAGTTTAAGTTATTTTTAAGAGTAAGCTGAGTAAATTGTGAAATATTGATGATGGCCCACCGTTCGGCAGTTGGGCCTCCAGCTTGTCTTGGCTGTTGGCTTTTGGGATGCCGATGATGCCGCCATTGTCATTGCTTGTTGCTCTCGCAAATTCGCCGCATGCCGCATGCCGCATCCCTGGGATGCTGGGAATCTACGAGGAATATTGACATTGCGGGCAGCTGTTAATACAAGGCAAACTCTCAATTTTCGGCTTCGATCTAGCCATCCGTAGCTGTTGTTTTCGTTATTCTCGACCGGAGTTTGCACGTATTATGGCATGTGTTTATTTGTCAACATGCCGCAGCTCCGCTTCCACTTTCCACTTCCCACTTCCACTGCCCAGGAGAGCACTCACCAGCATTATGGGGCGCCCTTAAAGAGGCATAACTGTTGCGGCGCACACGGCGTATGATTAATTTCGCCGCCGCCTGCAATCCATCAATGCAAGAGTTTTGGGGCGCATAACGCTGCCATGCGGCAGTTTAAGCATAACGATCTGACATTTTTCACATTATTAAAATCACTTGCGAACGAACGAAGAGTGACGAGCGCGGAAAAGTTTAATGGATAAAATATCACGCATACGCCGCGTATGGCACGTTAAGAATGATGTTCGCCATAAGTGCAAACCGTTTCCTTATAATTTTCACTGCACTATCGCGCTATGATGTATCGGGTGTATGGGGGTATGGGGTATTATATAGTATATTGGGGGATAAAACGGATGCCAAATAAAGCGAAACTTACCGGTGCACATAGGAAAGCCATTTCGTTGCCAGTGCCGTGAGAAAAATGTGAATTATCCTCCGCTCCTTCGGCTGCTGACTAAAGAACTTTCTCACTCGGACTCGGACTCCGAATCAAAATCCTCCGCAGTCAAATGCAATCGCCTCGAACGACGTGCCTTCCTGGCTTCCGTTTTGCCTTCCCGGCAAATGATAAAAACTGGCAACGCACTGCTAGAAAATATGCATTTTTAATGCCGTAAATTAGTTTTGTCGTTTGCCGAGCGCCGGAGAGCTGCAAGAGGGGAAAAAAGGAGAAATAAGTGAGTCAGAAGTGCAGACTGCAGCTGTTGGACGTGGAGTTTACTTTCAAAGGGGGCTGTGTATTCTGTATATTCTGTGTATTCCTAGCACTAATCACCTGATTCCATTAGCACACCAGCTTTAATATTTGCTTTTAGCCAAAGTTGCCTGGTTTTTTCACAACAATAATACCCGAGTCTTGAGAACTATGAGCTTTTCAGCGTCAAGCTGCAGAAGTTGCAGTAAAATTGCTTAAGTGCTTTGCAACTTTTAATGTTTCCGAAATTTAATAGTACTAATAACTGACTGAAAGTAGGAAAAATACAGTGTTGCATGAAAAATACTCTTACATAGTAGCGCCAATTTTAAACAGCAATGCTGCGTTTCAATCTCACTCTGCTTAAAAGATTTTCCCGAATTAATTTGCAATGTTAGCTTTCGGCTTTAAGCAACTGGCTGACATGCCAAGCGGCAAAATCACACAACCGCATTTAAATTAATGCTGTCAGCACATCAGTGGGGGAACTTGGTCCTCGATCCCTATCCCCATCCCTATCCCCATCGCTATTCCCATCCATTTCCGCACAGGTGTGCGGCTGCCAACTGGCAAAAGTCAAATTAAATTCTATTTTTAGGCGCCCAAATGCCGCCGCTTCTCATTTTCCGTTTCCCATTTCCATTTCCCCGCCACTCTGTTAATTACTCCATGAATTTGATAGTTTTCCATCAGTGCGGATCACACACGGGGGCCTGACGATAATAACGACGATGATTATGTGCAAAATGAATATGCAAATGGGGCAAAACCGAGCGGGCTTGCAAGACAAGAGCTCTTGAGTATATCGAATTCGGGCTGCGGCCCCGGAGTTATGATACCAATTAGAATCCGGTTATCCGGTTATCTGGTTATCTCTTATCGAGCAAGGCTTGAATTCGCTGCTCAAGCAAAAGGCGAGCAAGGAAAATCTCTGGCAGTCGAAATGAGCTGGAAAATGCGGGGGAAAAAGGCGAAACAGCTTGCGCAGAATGAGAGTGCAGTGGTGAAAACTTTAAGCAAGTCAAGTGGATGCTTGAACACACAGTTTAAGTCCAAATCTAAGATGAGCTGTATACTTTAAGGCATTTCAAAGTATGCAAAGAACTATGAGTAGAATTTAGACACAAGCAGAAATTCCTGCACTGCTAATTAGTGTTTCTCTGCGTGTAAATTAGGCTCCCTTCAAAGTTGGCTCTGCATCACGGCTAATGATGCGCATGATGTGGCGGCATTGTCCTTCCATTTCAACCCCATTTCACCGCCCATTTCAGAGAAATCAACTTCACTTCATCTGCATCTGCATCAGCATCTGCATCTTCATCTGCAGCACTGCATTCCCGCACTTAAAGCTGGCTGGGCTTAGCTGACTTGACTTGGCTGGATGAATAGATGGCCTCCAACGGAGCGCTGCACCGCATGAAATGAATATTAATCGCAACTATGCATTAAAGCCGCTTTTAGCTTCTAGCTTTTCCTGCCTGCCGCACTTCCTTTGTTGCAATGTGTTTATTGTGAGTTTTATTTATTGCTCTGCGGTCGTGGCGGTTATTAAAATTGCCCCCAGCAATTTGTAATCATTAGGCATTTCGCTATTCCCTCCCCCCCCTCCCCCTTGCTCCACGGAAAGTCGACAACCCCCAGCCCCACCCCCGCCTACAATTCCGTTCTACTTTCACCGCTTTCGCTTTGCACACTTTTGGGCGCCCATTTGACGGGCGGCTGACAAAAGTCAGTGACATTCTGCCCGCACTAACACCACTGCACTTATGCAAATCTCACACAGACACCACAGCCTCAAAGAGCGAAAGAGACGGCTGCAGGCGGTAGCAGGTGCAGAGAGAGAGAGAGGAGATAGTGGAATTTGCACATTTAACGTCCTGGCAATCCTTCCTTGCCATCTCCCTCCCCCCTCCCATCACAATAGTTGTAGTCCTGGCTAAATTTGAGTGGCCACTTGACTAAATTAATACGACACTGCAGCAGTTGCAAGTGGGCAGTGGGCAGGACTCGCCCCTCACCCCTCATCCTTCCCCTGACTTTCGTCCTGACTTTCGGCCAACAGTATGAATAATCGTGACGTCTAACTACTGCACCTGCTTTGCACATGGAAACATAAAAGGCGGCATTGCTAATGGCACTTTGTACCATTTTTGCACAGTGCACTTTTCGCAGCTGCAACCAACGAAATCTAGTCAACATTGCAGACTTGCGTCCAATAATTTACGAAGGCATTTTCAGCTACCAAAAGTATTCATCGGCACATGTGGCCCGTCGTCTTGCGCTGTCAATTGCCTTAAATGCAATTTAATTTTCCACCTGATGATGTCCTGTGTGTGAGGCCTTTGCACCCACGTGTCCTTTCCTATCACAACAAAAGTACCAAACAGGAAAGCCTCTGCGCCAAGAAGAGGAAAATGAGAAAATCCCAGCTGGATTGTCGCCGTTGCAAACTCACACACACTTTTCACTTCGCCCAGCCAGCTTCGTCCTTCGCTTTCGTCCTTTTGCCACCCACTGGCTGCCTCCATTCAAGTTGCCAGGTCCTTCGCCTGGTCCTCGGTCCTCTTCTTCCTTGGTCCTCTTCCCTGGCCATGTCGCTGTCACACTTGGCTCGCAGTTTTGTGGCCAGGCCAGGGCTATGAAAATAACCATAAGGCAATTGCCCAGGCGGGTATCCTTCCCCCTTTCAGGACCCGCAGCCCCATGCCACTGCGGTGGCACTCATAAGCCTTGAATGGTAAATGTCAAAGTTACTCCTTAGCGTAACATTCGACACATCGGGCGTTGAGGTGTGAGTGCGTCCCTGAGAGTGTGTGTGGGTGTGTGTGTGTACCTTGGAGTGAGTGTGAGTAGGTACGTACACTGCGGTCAATGACGAGAAAGCTTTATAACTTTAGGATTGTTCTTTATGATTTCTTAGATGTGGAAGACATACTTTTGGACACTTTTGTGATTTAGATATTCTGATATATCAAACTGCCCAATTGATAGTTTGTTTAAACATCTTGTTCTGAAGTTTCTTTCCTTGCCAGAATAACCTCCCATTTTGCGCAGTGCACGTAGGGTTCCAGCCTGATTCTGTGCCCAGCCTGGATTACATTACACTAAGTTCTGTGCAAACACAGTTGGCGCAGTTCATTAACATGTTACACGGAGTTCAGTCGGTCTGGGGACTCGACTCGGTTCCACTTTGGATTTGGGATAGAAACGCAGGACGCAGGATGTTGGATGTTGGATGTAGGATGTAGGATGCTCTTTGGGTCTGTGTTTGTCTGCGCAAATGTATGCGTAAGCACAATATGCCAGCCTATCTGGCTTTCTCAGTGTGTTTCTGCGAGTGTGTGTGGGCGTGGAGCAGCCCTTATGCCACATGTGAGTGTGTGAATGTGTGTGTGGTGGTGTGTGCTTTATGCTTTCTTTCCCATTTTCCCGACGCGGAAGTGCTGCCCCAGCAGCAGCAGCAGCAGGCCCCTCCACTTTCCACTTTCCACTTGAATGTGGAGCGGCTCAAAGGCCGTGGAACGCCTAGTTTTTGGAGTGTGTGTTTTAGTCTAAGCTGTGCATTTAAATGTAAAGCATAAATAATTAACAGACCTCAGAGTCGGGCTCACGAATGCGACTCGAAGGGCGGAACCTCTTCTCCTAATTAGGCGTTGGGGTTTCTAGATCACCATCAGCTCTATTCTCCAGTTAATTTGCAGTTTTAATGCGTTCTGCACTTGTGGCCAGTTGTGGATGGGGCCAAACTTTTAACCGAAATAAGGCAGCCAAGCCAAATTTCATTCCGCAAGCCTCCCCTCCTCCTCCTCCTGCAGCTCCTCTTTAGATCCTGTCCCAGGGATCCTTGCCGTTGCATACTTTGCGGCGCAAACAAAACCAATCCCCAGTAGCCGCAGACCAGCCACGCCCCCTCACCATATATGTTGCACGTCAATGAGTCCCGAAACAAAACCCCAAAAACAACTCACACACACACAACCGTCGGCCACACACTCAGACAGGGCTACAAATGTGCACAGCGAGAAAAAGCTGTTAAAAACAATGGTAAATTACTATTAGGCATAGTTATTTAGTATAGTTATTTATTAGTAAGCATATTTCAGAATACCTTGATTTTGGTAAGCATACACTAAACTTATATATTTTTGAAAATACTATGAGTAGAGTGTACATTTTTGCATGTGCAACGTTGCAGGACCGGCCTTTAAACTCGCTGCAATTCGTTTTAATGAATCCATCTACATCCACATGTACAGCCTGATTCACATTCACATTCACATCCTCGTACCCGTTCCCGTTCTCATCCTCATCCACGTCCTTCATGCAGGCCACAGGATGCAGTGGGAAATGGAGGAGCAGGATGTGGGATGTGGGATGTGGAGGCATGGAGGCATGGAGTGGTTGCATCTCTGGCCGGAGAGGAACTGATTGTATCAACTTCCTAAGTGGATTTTGCAGTCCAGCTGGCATTAAGCTCTTGGCCGCAGGTAATTTCGTATGAATGAAAAGCAAAAGTCTGTGCCCCGTTTTCCCATTTCCCATTTCCCATTTGCCAGTTTTCGGATTCGTACTCTGCTGTGTTTTCTTGCGCTGCTGCTGCAGTTCGTTTTGTTGCCCGGCTACAATGACTTCAGCCTGAAGTCCTCAGTCCAAATGCTGGCACTTGCCTACAGTGGAGTCTCGTTATAAACTAACCCACACTATAACTAAAGTAAAATGGCCTCCATTCCTTCGCACCACAGTGCCCACTGTAACTTTGCATATGAGCAGCTAGCAATTCCTGGAGGGGCTAGAGGACCTAACTACCCGAATCTCCCCGAGCGTCAAATCACTGACATTTCATGCCTTTTTGAGGTTTTCTGGTCGCGAGCTCCGCTGTCCTTGCCTTCGTCCTTTTCACTCCTCGCCTCTGTAGTGACATTGTCTTTTAATAAACATTGAAACCTATGGCCGAAAAGAGAAGAGAGAGTGCAAGGAGGGAAAGGTCATGGGAATCCGCCGACACAATCCTCCTTGGTTCCGTTATGATTTTTGTTTGCCTGTCGAAACTTTGCTTCTGGAGGGGGCGACCCCTCCACTCAACTGCTTCTATATGCGACTTTTCCTGCTGTGGCTTTTCGCACTCATGAATTTTTGAGGGGCATCTCTGCAGTTGCCAGAAAACAGCAACTAACACCAAGTCCCTCTTCTGCTTTTCCGCTTTTCCACGTTTCCACTTTTCATCCCGCCTTCGCTTCGCCCGGAAAAGTTGAAATAGTTTCAATGCAATTTTCATGATTCGATGTTTGGAGGAAAACTGCTGCAGTGTGGCGCCTCTTCACCTTAGCAGGTGTGCCAAAAGCGAGGAAATTGCTCCAAACTGACAGAAAATATAATGCAATGCCTTAATACCGCAAAAGTGGCTGACAATTTTTAAAGCCCATCAGCTATGGTCTTAATGAATATTTCTGAATAAGCTCATAACTGCAACAGAAATGTACTTCATTTGACTACAAAAGATATAATCGATAAGACATAAACTAGATACTAGTTATCTGATCACAAAATGTGTTTCTTAGATTCATTATTTAAAAGCCACTCCCTATTTTCCCGGTGTAGAGTGATGTGGCTAGTCTTGTCTTCGATGCGTAGCGAGGCACTCTGAATACCCGAATGGGGTTTCCAGAATCGAAGGCATTGTCAAACTCCCAGAGTTCCCTGAGCCAATCAATCCGCACTTTTAATGGGAATTCGATGCAGCTCATAAAATTCTAACCGCCTTCTGGAAATTCTGTGCCTTAGTCCACAACCGACTGGTGCTTATCAATCTGCAAACATTCCACATCTGTTCGTCATCGAATTTCAATTCATTACTCATTAAAATGGAGCGCATACGGACTGCCCCTTTAAGCCACTCGAAAATATCGCAAAATACAGATGTATTATTTTAGTAAAAAATGTGCAAATGTGCAGGCAATTGTTTCTGATGGATTCACCTATAATTGGATGGCATTTGCTCAGTTGCGTGGAAGAGCCATAAAAATCATAAACATCCGAAAGGTAGCAAAAAAGGGTTAATCGACATACAATAAATATTGGTTAAGGTAAACTTTAAATCCGAAACTCTGGAAAATCCGAAAACTACTGATTACTCTGAGCGAGCAATGTCCAGACTTAAGATTAGCTTTTTATAAATTCATAATTAAGATTTCAATTCATTACTTTCTGTGCAGATTAACTTTGTGCTCGTCATGTTAAATCAATAATCTTACTATCTGCACGTATTATCATGATTTTGCTATTTTGGGAGGCTATTTCAAGTGCAGCTGGTTAAAAGTTATCTATTAAATCCAGAAAAACACAATCAAAGCTATTTTGATTCAAGTCTTATGGGGCAATTTTGAGAAAGTGCGACAGTATAATTAAAAGTACGTTGTTCAAGAAACGCTTGGCATTGATGTGATAACACCTTGGAAAATGAAGCACTGTTAACCGCAATCAGTAATTGTGTTTGCCTTCCGCAAACAAAAACCACTTGCCATCAACGCAAACTTTGTCATTCATAAAGTTTATGTTTGTAACTTGCAGTTGTAAATTTAACTTATCAGTTTAACTTATCACTCTTTTCAAATTATTAAGTATATGTGACTAAGATTTACATTAAGAGAAGTCTGCATTTCTATACTGCTAAAACTGATGACATATAATATTACTCACAAATTTTCTATATAATTCATTTAGTTTACAAAAAACATACATATAAATATTCAAAGATCGGTTTTTTTTAGTTGAAAGGCATAAACATGAGTGTCAATTGCCGTGACGCAATGTGCTTGCAATGATTTATTTTTAAAGTTACTTCCGAAGAATGTTTTTTGTGTTCAACCGGTTGTGTGTGTTACTGGATATTTACTGTAATCGCATCCGATATCTACGAGCGAAAAAACCTACGATGGAAAAAAGAGTAACGACGAGCGGCGTTGAAGTTTGTGTTTGTTGTTTTTGCTGTCTCTCTGTTTGCACAATTTAATTCATCTTTTTTTGCCGGCCGCCGAAGGTTTTTAATTGAGTTGAGCTGTTGTTGTTATTGTTGTTGCTGCTGCAGCATCGTGATTTTCGTTGTAAAATTAAATGGGAATGCAATTGTTTTTAAGCGCGCAAACTTGCTGCAATATTCGTTTATTGCTTTATCTCGTCGAGTTCTTTCAACTTCACCGCTTTCTCCGTCTCTTTCTCTGTCTCTATCTCCTTTGCTGTCTGTCTCCCTCGCACTTGTACTTGCTCGTGTGACATGTCATTGCCACTTGTCGGAGTGAAAGAGATAGAGAGAGGGAGGGAGATAGCTGCATTAAGATCAAAGACAGATCCCCCTTGAGTGTTCGTTCCGCTTACCTCTCCTGCGCCTCACTGCTTTCTCGAATTAATTTATGTCTCGAAATAAACACGGAGCGATAGCCCCTAATTATTTATTGATACAAGTGATTGGCCAAAAAAAGAACGGAGACGTTTTACGGTAACAAGCGCACTTGAGATACAGTCGATTAGCACTACGCGACTGATAACGAAGAGTGGAAGGAACTACTGCACCGAAAACACAACACTAATTAGAAATGTTTACACCTAGACGAAAGTAACAACCGAAACACGAAACACGCCGCATGGAAGTTGGACTGGAAGTGACTGACGGCGGCAAAGTTCCAGATCAAACTGAGCGTTGGCCTGAAGAAAAGTGGAGAATCGAAGGCGCGGAGAGTGCGAGCGGATGAGAGCTACCGAGAAGAATGGGAGACTGGGAGATTGGGAGACTAGGAGATTTGGAGATTGGTAGAATGGGAGATTGGGAGAGCGTAAGCCGGAGAGCCGATAAACCGTAAAACCTGTTGGTGATATGCTTACTGGCGGAGTGAGAGGTAAAAACAATGCGAAGGGTACGCAAGAGGGAGGGCAATAGCGGAGAGGGAGGCGAAGAGGAGCAGCAAGAGAGTTCCAGCCGACGACTGGAATACGCTTACAAATGTTCTGGAAAAGTGCATTCATAACAACTCTTATATCATTACATCGTTAATCTATAATGAATTATTTTGCTTATGACTTTCGCTGCCTTTCAGTTTGTGTGAGTTCACATAAGCCCATTTTACTTGTTAAACAAAGCAGCTGCCTAAGTGCAGTAACTGTTAGAAGTTCCTACAATATCAAGTTTTCCATATTCCAATAAACACTATATTTAGCATACGCCTTGTTGTTAATTACGTATACGACGCGATGACAAAACGAACTTGGTTTTTCTGCGGCAAGGCGAGCGGCAAGTGAAAGCAAGGCTTGCATTCGAATTCGATTGCCACATAAGACAACACCCATTAAATACAAACCACCCACACCACCCCTTTTTGGGGGGAGAGGGAGGAGGGAGTGGCACATTTATTATCGAGACAAGCTACTTAGTGTAATCGCATTTGTATCTGCAATTACGCGACGCTCGCCTCGGATTGCGATGCGATTGCGATTCAGATTCGGATTCCGATTCCCATTTCGATTTCGGTTTCGGTTTCGATTGCGGTCTGTTATCAGGTAAGACCTTAATGCCCCACGAGGGTGTTGCCGCAATTAGTGTGCGGGGTGGGGGGTGTCAACTCTCGAGTGCCGATTAAATCGAATCGATATTGGAGTGGGAATATACGAGTATGTGGGAGGGGATATGGGAAATGGGAGTGGAAAGTAACGCGTGCCTCTGGAGTATTTGCAGTTATGTGTATGTTGATAGCAGCATGCACTTGAGCTGGCGATTCGGTATTACCAATAACACTGCCAGTAAGCAGTAGCCCGCATTAGTCACACTATGTAATTTATGGCTCTGATTTTCCAAGTGCCATTCAGCCCATAATTTATAATCGCCCCCATAAATATGGTGGGAAAAGCCAATCTAAATGTGCAAATATATCGAATTTAAGATATGATACATGCATATGTTGTTGCTTCAATATTGGTTAGTATATGAGCACACACTTTTGAGCCAATGTATTCCTTGGCTGGGAAATGCCACAAGGACGCAGCCAAGATAGTGACCACCACTTCCTTGCGAAGTAGTTGCCAGCTTGGCTCTCAATAAATCCGCCTAATGTGTGCAGATAAAGCGCCATAGTTTAACGTCCTGGTGCACAAATTGTTGCTGGCGAGGATGCGATGCTGACTTTGAATCACTTTTGCTGCTCATTAATCTCAATTCGAAGGCTGCAAACGTTTCTCGGGAGTCCTGCGATTTTCCCACCCTTTCTCGGTGTGCGTGCGAGTTTTCTCACAACGCGTGTGTGTGTATGTGAGTGTGTGTGAGTGTGTGTGCCTCTGCAATTATTTATGTTGTTCATTTGTTCTACGGCCACGACAGCTGAACAAAAGAGGGGGTGTTGGGGGGGTGAAGCGTGGGAAAATGGGAACGGAGGGGCTTGGCGAAGGCGTAGGAGCAATAAAAGGCAGTCATGTCGTCGTCTTCTGCGATTCCATCTTCTGAGCTTGGACGTGGCCGAAGGGAACATATCATTTACATGCCAAGCCAGCGGCACTGCGAGAAACATTTCGCACTTGCAGGAAGCAAAAACTTCACAATAAAAAAGAATCGAAATTTACAAAAGGGGATTGGTCTCAAGAACTATAAAACTATTTGGATTAAACAGTCTACTTTACTAGTGATTATATGATATATGGTTTATTACTACTCCTTTTGATCCTTATTCGTGGCTTTTTGCAAAGTCGGTAAGTGTAGGCGACTGAAGCACGGAGCACCACAATGACGCACCACCCAACGACCTAGCGCCCACCTCCCACCGCCCACCATCCGCTGCCCCTCCCCGCCCCCGCCAAGGATGGGATGTAAAGTTTAACACATAAACTCAAGACAATTTGTGCGCGTATGTGTAAGGAATAAAGGCAAAAGGCAAATAATTTACAAGTTTCTGCAGCCGAGAGCGGGTGGGTGGGGGCATGGGCGTGGACGGGGGCGGGGATAGCGGATTGTCATGTGGCAAGTACGCATACGTATACGAACACAGCGAACTTTGGCAGCTCTCGTAGGCTGCAACAACAATTCACACTCGCACACACACACACACTCACAGGCGGCGGAAAATGTGTTACAGCAAAAGTGTAAAAATAAATAATTTAAAGTGTGTGTAAAGGACACGGCTGCGAAAAACATTGGGCGGCCATCGCCATAAAGCGCTGAACGAAGGGAAATCCAAGTTGGCGTTGGCACACACACGCACACACCCACAGGCACACGCACACACGCAAAGCGCTATAAAGGACATTCGTGCACGCACACAAACACAGCCGAAAGCATGCAGTTATGGCCAGTTGCCCGGCTTACACTGCGAGAAATGGGTTCAGGCAAAGAAACTTTTATATTAAATTGGCTAAAATAAGATCAATCATTTATATAATAATTAATACAGAATTCCAACAGCATTGCAAGCCAACAAAAACTATAGCATAATATTAGACGCAGTTTGAAAGGATCACAAATGATTACTAGTTTTTTTTAAAGGATCTTTGTTATGCAAGAACCATTTCTTTCTTTTGTGGGAGCTGTCATAAAAAGAGCGTTCCTTTATTGATAATAATACCCGCAAATTATTCCATTCCCATCTTTTTAAGTGTGCCGTATGTGCGTGCATTATATTTTTTGTGGCCTCCTGCACCCTTCACCCCCCCGCTTGCAGCGTTCGTAAACTTTTGCGCTCAATACCACAAGAGCTATAACAACTACAACAACATCTGGAGAAAGGAGGAAGAGGAAGCAGCAGCTGCAGGTTGGCCTTTGAAAGTGTTGCCCGCAATACAACAACAACAACAACAGCAGCGGGAAAAACAACGTAAACCATACAGGGGAGCGAGAAAACTTATTATTATGTTGTCAGTAAAGAAACCAACAACAATGGTTGGCCATAAGAAGCAGCAGCAGCTGAGGAAATGTGCGGGAAAGCGAAGAAAGCGGTGAAAGCGGGAAAAGCGGGGAAAGCGGTGAAAGCCGAAGAGGCAAAGGGGAAAAGCGAACAAACAACAAGGACGCCAACGCGTGCCGAAAGAAAAACAACAAAAGGCATGCTGAAATAAGAGCAGAGTAAGGAAATCACGGGCGTAGGATGGCAGGGGGTTCGCCAGGATATCTACACTCGAGAAAAGTCTCATTAAGAACTCTCTGCTCGTAAGAAACTACAAATTGCAAAGCAAATTGAATAAAGAATTCACTTTGGTACCTTAAAACACAAGAACCTAAGCTATTCAACATTTTTGCATCAAGAAAGGACACGAAATGAAGTCCCTAGCACACAGCATTAAAATAATGATTCGCCCCACTGATTAGCTGCCCACAATCTGTCAGTTTTCCCCCAATATTTCCCCCAGCTTTTCCGCATTTGTTCGATTCGTGATTCGTGGCATATGCTAATATCGGTTTCAATAAAACTATTTGCTCAACTACCTTGGAACACCTTTTGCTCGGCCACTCGTCCAATCATGGACCCTCTTGAAAATTTCTTTCTTCCTTCACTGAGCTGCCGCCACCCACTTTTCCGACCACTTTTCCGCCCACACCATCACTTCTCCGCCCACCCAACGACCCTCGACGCAGTCATAATTCATTCGAAAAAATAGCGAGCCAATATTTGTGCGTTGGCTTCTTTATTTCTTGGATCTCTGCTCTGCTCCTTTTTATTCCGCTTGGCCACACAAAAAGGTGCGGAAAATGCAGAGCATTTTTCATCATTTACCATTCGGGCTGTCCCCGGTTTTCCCCCAATACCCCCACTCCCCCACCCCATCGATATGGTCGCATTAAAGCGCTCAAATATGCGCAAATATCTGGGCAATAATATCGAGCGACTTTGGCTGCGAAAAACGGGAGGGAAATGCATTAAATGGTGTAGTTTTTGCCCCGCTTTTGCTCGGAAAATATTTAATATTTATTTAATTACGACGGCGACAAAGGCAGGAGTTGCGCAAAAAAAGAAAAAAAAATACTGCGAATTATCTTTGCGGCAGAAAGGAATGCAAATAATAGCAATAAGTTACTTAATGAAATTTTTCACGTGCCGCAGGAGACAGACGGAGAGCATCTCTGTATAATTATTATTGAATTGTCTGGGGAAAATTTCAATTATGAAAACCAAATAGTTCAATTATGGTGCCGGCGAAGCTGCTTTTCATATTGTTAAATGACTTTCCATCCGCCGCCGCTGCTTGCCGCGAACGGTCGACTTAATTATAAAGGGATTTGCAAAGGCGGCGCAAAAATACAATTAAATTAATTTGACATTTTCGTTTCCATTTTCATTTAACCAAATGGCTGGCACGGCGGCAATTACGTGGGGCAGCAACACCAACGACAACCGCAGTATCGAAACTAATCAAATCAAATTTCAATTATTGTCCGAGGGCGTTGTTTGCAAATGCAAATGCCCCCATTTCCCCTCTTTTCCATTTTCCACCCATTTCCCATGTGCCGCCCCTGCCGACGATCTCATTTGGCCCACTGCCATTCCGCTTGATTACATGCATTTTATATGCGCCGCGCCGAAAGTAGGCTACACCTTTCAATCACAATCAAATTTTATGCCCCCCACATGAGCACTGCTCGCCAAATGCACAGAGCTTTCCGCGCAAACGAGTGCACACCGTACGGGTCGTTGCCGGAGCACAACAACAACTATTGGCCGGAAAAAAATAATTGAGACTTCGACCAAGTCGAATTACGGGTATTGAAATGCCATACTGCTGAGCGCATCGATTTTCCAGCTGCCTTTGCTGACAGTTTTTGGAAAACTAATCAATACTAATTATATAATGTAGTTTGAGAACCTTTTGATCGATGCCTAGGGACACAAAATGATAGAATTTTAATGCTCAAGTTTCCGCAACTATCACTGAACTGCTGCTCCTGTTGGTCCTTGCAAAGCCATTGCTTTCCGCTCATTTTCCACACATTTGGAGTAATTCAATATTCTCGACCCTTAACGTGGTTATAAGGTAAAGAGCAATAAAGGCGGCAGCAACGACGGTTGAGGCAACGACCAAATTGACAGTTTGCTAGCCAAGCTACTGCCTCGCCGACTTTATTGCTAACTATTGTGCACAACGCGGCGTATACGTAATATTTGATTGCACCTGCGCTGCCTGCTGCCTGCTGCCTGTCGATAGAGCGAAATGGCCAGGTGGTCGGTTGGCGGCGGAAAATCGCGATTTTCATTTACATAACAACGACTCCGGAGTGTGGAGTGCACTGAGCTAGTGGAGTCAATTCAATTCGGCGTTAAAGAGCGTTAAATGTAACCAGACAACTTTAAGGGTGCCAGCGAGGCAGTAGCTCTCGAGTTGGTGGCTCTTTCGAGCTTTTGCACATGCAATTTGGCTTGTTACTCGTCCGGGTTTTCATTTCGCTGCTTTTTGATGTTCGCGTATAATTTACATTTTGGCCCGCTGCACGAGGTGCCATAATCATAAATTGACAACTTGAAATTTGCACAAGCGTTTGCACACAGAGAACATCACCCAGTGAAACGCCCTCAGAGCCATTTCCTCGCTCGATTTCCCCCTTTTTCGGGCCTGTCAGTCGCTTTCGGGGCATTGTATCTGCATTTTTAATGCACTTCTTCCTCCCATTAAAGGCCAAAATGTATTCCACTTGCCCTCGAACTCGAAATTATTCCACCACCACACCCCTCCCCGCACCATGTCCTGCCACTCAGAACACTCAGTTTCGTTGTTTTGTTGTTTCTGCTCTGCAGAATTTGACAAGTTTTGAAGTCGAAAATTCTCTGCCTGCTTTTGTTAGGGGGCAACAAATTGGCGCGGCTTGTTTACATGCAAACCAAAAATAAAAAAAATTGAGAAAATGGAGAAAAACTGGCAAAGAGAACAAATATGCAGCGTAATGAAAATTCATCGGCAACGGCAACAAAAACGAAAAGTGCCGGAAAGTTGCTGGAAAAGTTTTTGCATTTTTGGCTGCAAGTTTTCGGGCAAGTTGAATTCGTCGAAAGTTAATTGAAAATGGCTTGCACTTAATTTAGATGAACTTTTGGCCACAATACGCCAAAGGATACGCCAAAGGATACACCAAAGGATACACCAAAGGATACGCAGAAGGATACAAAATCCGAGGCAGCCATCAGGCGATCGGCTAATGAAGTAAAGGAGACAATAAAAATGCAAATACTTCAGCGAAAGCCGCTTGTAAACACAAACGTTTCGAGTGGAAAACCGCAGAGCACAAACAGAATACGTGGAAAATGCGACTGTCTCCGCTTGTGTGAAAATTAACACGCAATTTTCAGGCCGACAACCAAAAACGAAGCGAATAAAAGTCCAAATAAAAACAAAGACAAAAGTGGCAAGTGGCAACGGCAAACGGAAGGATGGACGCGCTTAAAGCCGAAAATCAAACAGCCAAAAGACAGCACACAAAACGATCGATAAAGCCGGCCAGATAAGAGAGGTCCTGCCAGCCGGCCAAAACAGGAGTTGCCATTCCCAGATGTCCTGCAGCCAAATGCTTAAATTGCCGAACCGAAAAACCAGCGAAAAACATATTGACTTGGTATGGCTATCATTAGTACAAGAAGTGCAAGATCCATTGTGGTACAAACATGACCAATCCTCGTGAAATTTCTCTCTGTGTAGTTACCTCCGTCTTCCTTCTAGCCAGCTGTGTGTGTATGTGTGTGTGTGGCACACTTTAAAGCATTAGTTGGACTTTTTATGGCCCTGGCATTAGGCGCTTAAGACGTTCAAGCCAAAAGGATAACAACAACGGTCGGCAGACGACAAGCGACAAGCGGACGGCAGACAGCGGACAGGACACAGAGAAAGGGACAGCCTGCGAAAGAGACAGGGAGATGGGAGGTAGGGAGAGAGAGAGAGGCATATAAAAGCAAAGAGGCTAAGTGACAACTAAACTTAATGGCACTTCAACAACAGCATGAAGCAATGGACGCAGAAGAGCCACCAAACCGACAACATGGGCGTAGAGGGGGGGCCGCCTCAGGGGGGCGGGGCAGGGGCCTTGGCGGACATTAGCCTCATTGAATTGAATGACAAAACAAACGACGAAGGCGAAGGAGAACAAGAAGGACAAGGCGATGTTGTGGATAAGGATAAGCACTGCACGAGCGCACTCAGAGAAAAGCCGAGTTAGTACCAAATTTGATTAGGCCATGTGGAATAGAGCCATTTCAACAGCTGCTAAAAGAAAAGGAGTCTTCTTAAGCATTCTGCCTTTGCAAGCTTATAAATATCTCTTTACCAATTCATCAGAAAAGTTAGGAAGAGGACATTTCTCGCAGTGCACTCGCACACAGCAGCAGCAGTGGCAATAAGCCGGCCAGCACAACAACAACTACGATGAGCGATGACAACGATGAAAATGTTGTATCAGGACAGCATTAAGATAAACCCAGCAACAGCATCAGGACATAAATTACGCAGATCTCAGCGGGCGAAGAGGAGAAAGGAAACGCGTTGATACTCTGGTCGTTAGAAGATGAGATGGAAACAGGAATCAAAAACTATATAAGAACATATAAATATATAAGGTTGGCTTCAACGAAATCCGGCAAAGGGAACCCACTTGAAAACATTGAGTGCGGTTCGAGAGTGACCCAAAAAGCATAGCCTCGATTACCGCCCGCAACTCGTGAGCCCTGCGAATGTGTGAAAATAGTGGACAATTTTCCCATCCGCTATCAGCCTGCCACGCCCACTCGTAGCTACACAAGCCAATGGCTGGTGGGCGGCCGTTCTTTTTGGCCGCTGCCATTTTGTTGCCATTGTTGGTGGACAATTTCCGTTTCCGGCGCGTTAACGCAGCCAAAGAAAAAGCGAAACGAACTCAACTCAACTGAACTAAACTGAACTGAACTAAACTGAAGTGAACCAAACTGGACTGGAGTAGAGTGAAGTGAGGAAGCGAAGCTATGTCGCATATTGGTTTATGCATGAGCCTGGTCGTGAGCGACAATGGGCCACGCCCCCCGCGGGCGGTGAGCACAGTGAACACTTCATTTGTCAGGCTTAGTTGTGCCAAAGGAGAATTCGGAGCAAGTGCGAGGATTTCCCGCCATGCACTGCAAACATTTCACTGCAAGCTATGATGAATCAATGCGAAATGTCTTCTTTTGTCATGCCTTCAGACACCTTCAGCTGGAAGTCATCATGAATTTGGATTCTATTATATTATGGCTCGAACTTGTCTTACAGGACCTCATTTCAAAGAACCCCAGTTGCTCAGTGCGCATTTAAATGAGACGTCCTGCATTTTGACTTTCTCGAACTAAGCAAAGGCAACCTGCTGACTGAGAACTGAGCACTGAGAGCTGAGAAGCGAAACACCGAAACTGCAAAAAGGGAACGTATTTCTCAAATGCACTTACCGAAACTGCATTAATTATTCAGCGGCCATGTCTGAGGGCTGAGGGCTGCCGACTTCCGTTCTGTTTCGTCCTGGCCAACGGAGATCCTGCGAGGTCCTGGCCTGGTCAGCGGTTTTGGGCCGAAAGTCGACAAGTTGAGCAGCTGAGCAGCTGGAAGTCGAGAGGCTGGCTAACTGGCACGCTGGAGAGCCCGATGCATGCCTGCAAAACAGCGGGAAAGGGAAAAGTGGCATAAATATTAAATGCAAAATAGCGCAAGAGTTGAAGCTGAGAAACTGAGAAACTGAGAAATCCCCAACTGCCAGCGGGGATTTGCGCCTCCAGAAATTCGCACTGGAAGGCCGCCTACTTTGCTAAGCATTTTACTAAATTATGACGTCCTTTTCTATTTTATTATTCGCATTCCCTCTTTTTTTTATATTTTTTGTATAAATAAATCAAATAAAATATGCGCGCGTTCACGCTGAAAGCTGAGGCCAAGACAGTGGCGTCGGCCAGAAAAGGGGAAGGGGGATGGTGGAAAGGGGAGGGGGGAAGGGGGCTGGATCCTTTGTGACCTGGTTTTTTGGTCATAACAATATTGCCAACCGAAGCGTGGAGCAGCGCACACAATTACCGTGGCAACTCAGTGGCTCCGCCCCTAGTGGGCAGGGGCGTGGCAGCGCCACACCCACCCGCCGCTTGCTCTGAGTGTGCGTGTGTGTGAGTGTGTAAGTGTGTGTGTTTGCTGACGTCATTGCTGCACTCGCACAATTACCAGTACAACACAGCAAAAGACGACGGCGACGTGACCTGGCGACGGTCACTTGGGCTTCACTTTAAATATGCTATATATGTGTATATACATGGGAGTGGGCGTGGGAGTGCCGTTGGCAGTGGGCGTGGCAGCTGGCAAGGTTAATCAGCTGCCGCTCGTCAGCCCGTTTTAATTGGCCTGCTGCCTGGCGGCGCCTTTAAGTGAGTTATAAAATGCGAAACTATTTCGACAAGACAGCCAACGCATTTCGCATTTCGCATGCTCCTCCCTTGATGAGCTTTAAATTGGAGCAGCAGCTCGTAAAGCTCGGCCAAATGGAATAGGAGATGAGCTGCTGAATTTAGAGAGGGATAAAGCGGGAAACGTTCCCACAGCGAAGCATCCATTCGATGCCCCAGAATCGATGGGCTAGACAAGTGAAAAGCACCGGGAAAACTCGCTGAAATGACGATGAATATTGATATGATGGCCTTGCTTTTTAAGCGCTCTCAACTAGTTTTCCACTTTATATATAATTTATTCTTCTGGATAGGAGTTATTCCCGGCAATTATTTAGTAAACGAACTAGGCTTTATTTTTTATAGATTTCAGTGCATCCTCGGCATTTTAGCGTATTATTCTTATTGCATTATCCCGCGGCGTGATGAATGCGCATTTAATTTGGCACTTCCCTCGCAGCCTTCAATTCCACTATATTGTTTTCCCGACTCCCTGATTCCCTGATGCCCCCACTCCCGCTGGCCACATCTGAAATCCATTCCCGCGCCATGATTACACTTCATCGCCTGCTTAAGCGCCTTTTTATTTAACTATATAAAACTGCAGCGCATCAGAAATTAGAGAAGCGAACGCCGGGGGCGAAAATAAACAAGCGAACGTGTTGGGCGGGCGGGCGGCGAAAGGGGGCGGGGTTCAGAGTTCAAAGGGGCAGGGGGAGGGGCAGGGGGTCACAGCGTGATAACGCTTTGTAAATACTTTTGCTGCACTTTGCCGCCTGCGTTGCTGTTGTTTTTTCTAGCTTTACTTTTTCGTCGCTTCCTTTGGCTTTGCCATCGCAAATTTTTATCTCCATTTGCGCGCTGCGCTTTTCCACTTTTCACTCCACTCCACTCCACTTTGCCAAGCGCGGGGCACGGCGAAATCACAGAGACAAGGCTGCGCTTTTGTTTTTCCAGCGCGAAAAGGGATATTATTAAGCGTGGATGTCAGCGGCGTTATCGCCAGGGCAGCGCTCTAAGTGCAGCACACCAAATAGGAGGACAAAAAGGCAGGACACTCGGAAAGGAGCAGCAAGCATACAGATCCTGTGAATGCGAATGCGAGTGCAAGTGTGAGTGTGTTGGGAAAGCTCTTTGCCAAATTAAATATTAAAGCGCTGTGCACTTATGCAACTTTAATGCAATTTGGCCAAAGTAAACGGCGCGTCAAGAAATGGCCTTTGCTGCGGGCCCACACCGCGTATACTTAATTTGCGCCAATTTCCTCGCCTCGCCTATAAAAAAGGATTAATGCACTCGAAGGCACAGGAAGGGAGTGGGCCATGCTAAGAGACCATTTACCTGCAAGCCAAATGAAGCCGCAATAACAACGACATTTGCCACACAAATTCGAGCACTTAAGGTCGCACATCTGAATGCTCTACATTTATATCCCTGTGAAACTGTTGTAGCTAATTAAAAGAAAAAACTCAAGTATCAGTTTTTCATATATATGTTAAGCAATATATTTTTGCAATTTCGGTTAGCTTGACGACAAGTGTATAGTGCCCCTGCCACGAGGCAGCAAACGTGAGAGCCAATAAAGCGAGAGTCGCCTTAATTTACAGTCCCCAAAGTCAGAGTTTATGCCGCGCGAAGGACATGAAAAATTCAGCAGGCCTCCGCTGCAAGTGCCGTGCAAATGGCGAAATGCCGAAATGTCACATGGCAAATGGCATATGGCATATGGCTCTTTGGGCTCATTTGTTGCTTGTTGGTGCTGGTTGTACCTACGAACTGCGGCCTATGTTGCAACACTGCAACTTAAATCACATCCTTCCCGCTACAGCAGAACATGTGATTTTCGGTCGGACAAGTTGCCAGTGCGGGAAAGGGGAAGGGGAAGGGCAAGGGCAAGGGGGAGGGAGGCAGGATGTGCAGGATATATAAGCATGTATATCTGCATGCCATGCCACTTGCACTCTGCTACTTTCTTGGCATTTTACGTGCCCCATTCATCCCCTTCCGCCCGAGGGGAAAATCCCCTGGCCATTTCTCATCGCCTGAAACAAAGTCGCGCGTGGTTCCTTTCCTTCCGCTGCACCCCCTCCTGTCCCCTCCTGCCCCTCCTCACCCCCTCCCACCCTTGACTACATTTTACTGCATGACAATTTATTGAGTTCCCCTCGTGCTTTCCTTTGTCTTTTGGAGGTTTTCCCCCCCCCCACCACATTTTCGGGTTTTCGGGTTGGTAACTGCTTATTTTGCCTGCTTTGGCTGGTTGTAAATTTTTATTGTTCCCCTTGTTTTTCCACCAGATACTCGTACTATTTTATTTGCCTCTGCCAAGCGCAGTGGCTTTTTTGGCTACTTGGTAACGAGAGATCCTTCCCGACTATCAGCCACAAAGTATGCTACAAAATGCAGCTAAAGATGCTTTGAACTCGTTCCTTCCTTCGTAAATCAGCGTGTTTTCAATGATTTTCAACGGTTTTAAGACACTCTACCCCTAAATATATATCTTCCTTATTTAAAATTTACTTCAGCTTGAGACACTGGGACTTTAAAATTTGTCTAGGATATACAGGTCTCCCTACTCAGTAATTTCCTTTGAGTTTTTTGTTTTCAGGCAGTAATATTTATTCTTCCAAGAAGTATAAATAGTGGCTTCATCCGCCACTGCGAGGCATCTTGTAGTCCGAAAACTTTCACAATTTGTACTTGATTTTGTTTATGGTTTATCGCTCATTCCGGTTTCCCTTTGTTTTATATGCAAAAATTTAGTAAATAACGCGAGTTGCCGCTGCTTGCTTTAGTTTTATTTGCACGCTTTTATTTGCCGTTGGCGCTGCTGCTTTTTACTGCTGTTGGGAAACTCCCTTTTCCCCTTTCCCCTTTTTCCCTTTTCCTCATCCCATTTCCCCCCTGCCGTCTGCGGCTTGGCACACATTGCCACATTGTGTTCCCAGCGATTTTATTTACATTGCCGTGTGTTTTCCCATTGCACTGCCGCAGTTCGTGAGCAAATAATGCCTCACCTGCTCCCGTTTCGCGTTCTTGCCCAACTTTCTCATGCTAAAATTACTTGCAACATTTGATCCATAATGCAGATGGGGGCAGCAACCGCACTTGACGTATTTATGAGCTGACCGCCGCAGACAACTAAAACTCCTCGCTCTAAACTCCATTTATAACTTTTCCGACGAACGTCGACGACGACGACGACGGCTTTTCCGAAAAAGCCAATCAAAAGCCACAAAATTCTGCATGCTCCGACACCTGATGGTGCATGTTTGAGGGTGTGCTGATGTTGCACCGAAAAAAAAACGCAAAAAGCCTGCCCAACAGCTGTGGATATGTGGGTGCATAAAAAATGCACACGCCACCGGCCCGCGGGGAGTGGCACCCGCCCACTTTCCCACTTTCTCCCCCCCCTCCGCGACCAGCTTCAGGAACTGACCAGCCACTCTGCCACCCACCACCCACCGAAAAGCCACCCACTCTCACCTACAGCTGCGGTCACAGCAGCAGCGCCGAGCACAGTGCACCGTAAATTACTAGCTGAATGGAAAATTGCCTCGCCTGCCTACCAGAAAACAGGTGCTCTTTAAATGGCCACGCTTTTAGATTATAAGTTTGTGTCTCAAAAGGGAAAACTAGGCTATAGCTCATCACATACTCTCTAATCATTTGTGAGAAGTATACACACTTACGATTGATATCTACCTCAAGAGCAACCAAAGGTTTTAATACGTGTCACAACTTATTTGGAAAACTTCAAGTGTAAGCTGGAAGGTCTCTCTCTACCTTAGAGAAACCATCTGAGAAGCACTCACATAAATAAATGTCTCTGCTATTATTTTAACCCAAATTGTGTGCACTCGCAGCACATGGCCAGACTTTAAATGCGACCAACATGGGCGCTGTCGTGCGCCCTGACTTTATATCCGGTGGGAAACTGGAAACTGGAAAAGGGGAAGTGGGAAATGGTAAGTGGGAAGGGAAAATCGGGGCTGCACAAAAGCCTTCTGTGTGAACCTGCACACATTGCAATTTGCAATTGGCCGGCCAGGTGGGTCAGGTGGCAGGATCCCCTCCCCTGGCCGTCTGCTGCGGTCATTTGGCGGTAAGCCGCCTTGTCATCCACCTGGCAGGACATCTTCGATTTGGGCATTACATCCATCGCCTTGCCCCGTGCCCCTTGCCACTGTGCTCTCTCTCTCCACCCGGCTATTAAACAATAAAAACTTGCATAAAACAAACTTTAAACGTTCTACTGAAAGGATTTTTGTTGCATATCCTGGGCTGCGGCTGTGGTTGTGGATCTCTGGGTTTTTCGGCCTTGGGTATTTATGGCAAGTGTGGCATACTTTCCGGGGCGGCAGCAAGTTGCCTGTTGGCACGTGCAACTAATTCGGAATTAATGGAATTCCCTGAATAATTGAATTCGAATCGCTGGCATCTGTGCAATTAGTCGCCGCTGCCATCAGCCCATCAGACTGCAGCCACACGGACACACACAGAACACCTCATTATATGTCATGTCATCTCATTATGGCTGCCCCCAAAACTCCACATTTCACATTCCCTGCCCCCGAGAAGGTTGTGTGTGTGCCTCTGCCTCTGCCCGTACATTATGTAAGGCCTCAAGCCATCCATCGCATATGTATGCACATAAATGTGTGGCATGCAGATTTCGTGGGCCGTTATTTAGTGCATGACAGCCAAATGAGTTGTGGCCTTTATCTGCTTGAGCCCGAGCTCAAGGCTTTAAGTTTAATGGCCAGCCAGTTAGCCAGAATCACTGGACAAATGCGGCAAGCCAATTAAAATCCAAAGTCTCGCATAATTATCCAGGAAGTTTCCCCATAAAGTTCGATGCGATTAGAGGTGGAATGGCGCATGGAGAATGGCGCATGGTCCCCGAGTTAATCAGAAATTGCTCCGGAGGAAAGCAAATTGAAGTCCGCCAGGAGTGACATGATGCGGGGACATGGGAGCATGAGCAGCCAGTTATTGCTCATTATGCATCCTCGTGTCTGCGGCTGGGGAAAACACAATGGATACTTTCGCTCGCCACTCGTGCGCCAGTTGCTTCGTTGCCTCGTTGCCATGCGTCCTGGCCAAGGACACTCGTTGTCCTCCGTCACGCATATGTGCCCGCATTTGAGGCTGCTCTGCATGGAAATGCAGCTAACTTGTATGGCATCTCCTTTAATATTCACTACTAATATCACATCGAATCCTTTACTAATAGTCAGAAACTAAAAATATTGAGTGTTAGATGTCCGAATGTAGAGCCTGTAGAACTTCCAGTACATCCCATTTCCATGCACACCCCACAACGCGTGATTATCAGTGGCGAGGCGAGCGAATGGCGTCGGGAAATTTCCATTTCCATTTTGCAACCGACACACCTTTAATCGACTTCATTTGCTCATTAGGCAGATGGCAGTGCGTGTTTGCGGGCACATGGAGCAGCCCCAATCTGGAATGGGGATGGGTTCGTGAATGGGAACGGGAACAGAGAGCCCCTAATGCCATTTGCCCTCCCTTTCGGCGCGTAATTGTTTCCTTGTTAGTTGCCACCTGAGCCCAGATCCTGAGCCCTGCGATTCAGCCGCCGCCACCTGAGCCACGACACGTTAAATGCATTTATGAATGGGTGGCAGGTTGCAGGTGGCAAGTCGCTCCTGGCTGACTGCATGTTGCACGTTGCAGGTTGCTGGCTGCTGGCTGATGGCATGGACTCCCCGTCAGCGGCGGCGTCGTCAATTGCAATTACTTGCAAGGTCCTGCGATCTCGGTACTGGGTTCTGGGTTCTGGGTTCTCGGAACGGGGACATTTAGTCGCCGCATTCATGGGCCCCAAAGAACCGGGCCAGGACATTAACGCTGCAAATTGTGTGTCCTTTGTTGCGGTTAGCACAGCGACAGCAACAACACCACAGCGAGAAAACACACTGATCCTTCTTTTCGGTACTTGAAACCAAAGTTCCAAGGTTTATAATTCCTCACAAATCACTACAGACTCTAAGAAGCCTTGCAAATAGTATAATACTTTAGAGTTTAAAGATCAAACTGGAGTTTATAGATCAAACTAGTTCTCCAGATCCTCAAAAATCGATTTCCTGTTAGTATTGTGATTTCTGGCAGTGCACCAGTGGAAACGACATTCAGAGGCTGACACAGTTTCCCCTATCTGCTTTGTCATGGAGAAGCTGAGGCGACCAGTTCGCATTACGCATACGCCGCGTTAGCCGTGGCAGGGCTATTAATTTAGTGGCCCAGTTGGCCGGCCAGTAATTGCATTTTATTTGGCCATAGTCGCTGCTTTGGTTTAATTGGTTTTCGGCCGTGTGCAAATGCCAGTATGTTTTCGTTGCGTTGCGATTCGTTTCGTTCGTCCGCTGAAATCTATTTGGAGCTTAATTAAAATGCAACAGTGCGTATGGGCAAAGTTGCAAAAAGTCAAATGGCCAGCCGAAATAAAAGGGCATTCGAAAATGTTTGTTGTCCCTCCCCAGTCCAACCAGTCCATCCAACTCCATCCAGCAGTCGCCTGTCACCTGAGGTGCAGCATTCTGTGGGCGGGTTAAAGATAAAATAACTGCAAAATGTTGACAGTCTTCCCGTCGCTGTTTCGGCCACAATTTTATTGACAGCAGAATGGCCTGATTGCTGCTGGCCGGGCCAAAACGAAACGAAACGAAATGGAATAAAAAGCACTGCCCTGTCAACACTCGAAACACACGAAGCGAGGCAGGGAGGTCGGCATAAACGTTCGTTTTGCTTTCATAATTTGCATTGTTTGCGCTGGTCCAGAAACCATTTCGATAAGGGACACCAGGCCTGTCCAAATGCTGAATGCCCTTTGAAATGCACTCGAAGGTCCTGAGAGCTGGTCCTGAACGGAAAGTTGGGGAACTCTTCTGTTCATTGTCAGGTTTAGCTGATATATACATTTATACACACAACTTTGCGGCTTTGGAAGAATTTTACTTAAATAGCTTGTTTTTAGTCTAGTGTCGCTTGATGTAACCTAAGTATTTTTCTGCTCCCCAAAGCTACATTTATGTTTATGCCAACCAACGTTTTTTTTCAGTGCCTGCAAGGACATCGAAAGGGGGCGGGAGGGGGCGACTGCCGAAGTGATTGATGGCTCAGGGGCATGTCAATCGCCGGTTCTCGACTGCCGCTGCAGTTTAAACAGATTAGAGCCACTTTCAGTGGGGGGCGCAACCGGGAAAAAGGGGGGCCGAAATCGAAATAAAAAAAAGGGGCTGCAAAAGTGGCAGCGCGCGTTTATTGCCGCACGTTGCAACGTCGAGCCTTGCTCAATTTGAGGCGACACCTGGACGAAGGACGAGCGGCCAGCGGCACAAACAACAAAAGGCGGCAAATGTTTTACACGGTGTCCACTTTTTATTTGCCCTACAAATTAAAGTCCAACACATGTTGTTTAATTAAAAAGAATGTCGGGCACGTGGCACATATATTTATGCTGGCGTGCGCGCGTATATTTATGCATATCGCACACGGTCACAACAAGGTCCTGCGAAATGCAGGACACTTGCAACACAATACTTCGCGGCTAACGAGCGTGAAAAATCATGCGCCAGCAGATTGCAACACATTTTGTATGTGCACTATGTGCTGCAAGTATGGGAAAACAGCTGCCAAAGTTAAAAACAGAAAAAGAAAAACAAAAAGGCAAATAAAAAGTGGGCGTGGGTGGCAACAGTTCAATTAAAAGTTTTGCAAATTACGAAAGTTATCGCAGAGATGAATAATAAACAGCGCGGACTCGTTAATGAAAGAGCGCCAAGAATTAAAAGTAAATACGAGATTCCATTTCGAATTGCCACATTGCGTGCATAAAGCCGTATTTCTTGCATATCAGCTTGCCTTAATTCCACGATTGCCGTAGATTTTCGTAGATTTTCGTAGATTTCAATGACTATCAGTAGTCGGAAAGTGGCACTCATCTGGAATCACACCAATTGATTGCCGCCCGATAAAAAGGTGCACATAAACCAGTCAGTTGCATGGCAAAAAAGTGGTAATCCGTCTTCATCATCAGCTGCTCCATTAAGTGCAGCGCAGTTAAAGTTTCTCCCGAACCTTGCCGCAATCGAAATCGCATTATGGGCAGCTAATTTTTTCTCTATATATATTTTTTGGGGCTTACCATAATTCGGGGCGGAGGGAGGCAAAGTTTTTGCCAATTCATTGGCCATATCAAAATAAACCCAGGCCGCAGACAAACTTTTCACATATGACGACAAGTTTTCTTGGCTGCCACTTAGCCTGCGCCCCTGTGCTTCTCCACTTTTCAGCACTTTCTTCGGCTACTTAACGAGGCAGCGAGGAAAGTGCCAGGAAACTGTGAGGAAAAAGCCAGGGAATGGCACAGCAGAGATACTTCTGGGTGCGGAAAAACGAGGATAAAAACGCTACAGCTGCAGCTGCAGATGCAGCTGGCAAAGGGAAAATTTCTAATGAAGTTTGCAACTCGGATGCGGAGCGGCACACAAAAGTAAATTGATTGCAATTGGAATCAGTAGCAGAAGCTCGTAACGTCAATCAAATTGAATTCACGCAGCGTCGAGGAAATACCCCAGCACATCCTGGCCACAACATCAAAGGCACCGCCAGGAGTCGGTAGCACTTGGAAAATGGGAAATGGGAAACGGGAAAAAGAGGGGAAGTGGTGGCATGCATCGTCAGTGTGAAACTTTGTTAATGAAATAGGTGTGAGAGAGCAATGCAATAAAAGTTAAGTGAAGTTGAATGCTGATGTCAGAGCTGTGGAAATGCGGCCGGACAGAAGGGGTTTTTCCTGGGAGCTTTCCCCACTTTCCCCCCATCATCGAAGTGATTTAAGACCGGGAGCAAGTGCATCTCCTGATTAAAAACGTCAATAAAATCGACTGCGAGTGCGAAATTGCTGCTGAATGCGAGCTGCAGCTGCAGAATGCCAAATGAGTGCAACTAATGAATTGCGATACGATTTTAGGAGCTGCATCCTGTGGCATAACAGTTTCCTTAGCTGCCACATGTGCCAGGAGCTCGCAAAAGGAAAACTATCAGCATCCGTTGGCCGCCAAAGGAAATTGGAGCCTTTTGAAGCCAGTTTCAGACTTTATTAGTCTCAGGTGTTTGAGTATTTTCTTTATTTCTGCAGCTACTGAACTGTTTGCAAGATTTGTAGAAACCAGTTGGTTGTGTTTTATTGAAGAAATTCTATTCCAAATAGTCCAACTACTCAATTTAGATAGCTTACGCTAGAAAATAAGTGAAATAAAGAGCTGCATAATTGACCTCCATTCGACTTATTTCGCTGCATTGTAGATATCAATCAGTGGACCATAAGCTTCTGCTGAAATTTTCATGCTTCAACTTTCTTGCTGTTGCTTTCTTCGTGTCTCCATTGTTTCTGGCTCTGGCTTTGATAATGTCATTGTTGCGAAAGTTTTCAGCACTATCTGCGAGGGGCAGGGAAAGCGGGAAAAGGGGGAAAGGGGGAAAAGCGGGAAAACCACCCGAAGGTTGCTGCAGGATGACGTTCGCATTAAAACGAACGTCAGCTGGGGCCAGCTTATCACGCTTCGAGCATTAGAAAGTGTAGCACGCTTTTAAGCGCAACTAAAACTGTCTGCTAGTGGTGGCGAAAAGGGGGGGAAGGGGGTGTGCCACGGAGAGGGGCGGCTGTGGCGTGGGGGCGTGGCAGGCAAGGAGGTCAGCTCCAGGTTGCTGCTCATTTGTGGGGAAGCTGCAGCAGTCTCTGCAACATTTGTCAACATGCCAAGCGTGTCTCACTCGAGTTTCATTCCCTCCTCCCCCCCCTAACAACTTCATTCTTGCTTTTGTGTGGTTTTTATGGGCTGCGGTTGTCCAGCTGCCGTTGCTGCCGTAGCTGCCACTCCCCCTTTGCCCCCCATTCCGCCCGCGGGGCCCGTGCTTTGTTGTTGCCACAAAACTAAAACCAGAAGCTGCGTGTTAATTTTACATTTTTACGCTTTCATGGCCGTCACTTGCGTGCGGCATTGGAATGCATTCATCTGGCTTCCTTCTCTTCTCCCTGACAGTTTAGCTCATTGTTTCGTTAAATTTTAAGCAGTTGATTCCCCGCTTTTTCAGCTCGTTCAGCCTTTCAGCCTTTTCAGCTTTTTCAGCTTGCCCGTTAACCTTTATGGCCGCAACAGTTTAAGCCGATGGCCGTTTTACGACTGACTTTTGCACGCGGCCTGACGCGCTAAGCGCGGATTACGCATACGCCACGTATGCCGCCCAGCAAAACAACCCACAAGCACTTGCGAATTCGAAAAGAGGCGATGCATTTTTGCCAATGGTGAAGCATTTAACAACATAAAGTAATAAATAATATGCATATGGAGTTCTTTGTGAGCTAGTTAGGCAAAAAAACTTGATATAGTGAAACATTTAACAATATAAAATAATAAATAATAAAGATATAGAGTTGTTTGTGAGCTAGTTAGGCAAATTAAACTTGATAACTTCAAATTTCATTTGAGTTTTAGTCAATAATAATTTATTTTACAGCAAACAACATAGAAATGTAATTATTTTCAATTTAGGTATGGGCGCATATACTTCTTTATTATTGAATAAATACATACATAAAATAAACGAAAGCGAGCAAAATCATTTAAGCCCCATTATGGAAAGTTTATATTTTGTGGCAAATAAAAGCCATTTCCTCGCATTTAAAAATGTTGTTCAAGAGGCTTTTGTTAAAGATTTAAATCAATCAATTTACGCTGCACCGATTTTGTCGATATTTCGATGTTATAATTTCGCTTTTAAATCAAACATTTCATGAATAGGGATGCCAATGGCTTCCGCTGCATTTTTTCCCAATTTCGCCATGCATTTTTCGCTGTTTGCTCAGCGTGCGGTCTTCGGCGTGGTCCAAAGGGGCGTGGCAGGGGCGCCAGGGGGGCAGTGGGCGTGACCGTAACGACGGCACTGGCAATTGGCAATTGGCATTTGGCAGCACTCGCGCTGCTTTTGCTGCTCGACTGGCTTTTGGGCCGTTAAAACCGCTCGAGTGCCATAAGCTGCTATTAATTTGAATTATACGTCCATAATTTCTCCGCTGCCAATTCGAACGGCAACTGTCAATGCAATTTATATGTTATGTGTGCCGGATTTCTTGTGCCACAATAAACACAATAAAAGCGTGGCCCACAAAACTGACAGTGGAGCTTCGAGTGAAGCGCATTATCGCCGAACAGCTGCAGTTCGTTGGAAAATGGCTCTTTCCTCAGAAAGATCGGCCTAAATGCTTTCCCCCTTTCCCATCCAAGTGGCTGGTGGGCCATGCAAAACACTTTGATCGCCTTGGCCAACACGAAACGGAGTGAAATCAAATGATTTCCGTGCTGGCCGACAAACGGGAGCAGCAAAAACGAGGGCAAGACATGGCAGCGGAAGTGTTTTCCCCGATTTCACAGAAGCAGCAAAGCCAAGCAGGAAAATACTGTGCAATTTACCTTTCAACCATTAAACGTCCGTGGCAAGAGCACAAAGCGAAATCAAAGTGGCATGAAAGCGCACCAAAACGACCAGGGGCGTGGAAAGGGGGGAGAAGAGGGGACAAAAGGGGGCGGGGCTGGGACATGAAAACGATAGCTTAACCCCTTTGCAACATGCGGCTAAGCTAATGCTATTAGCAGAAGGGTGAATTGGAGGCGACACAAAGGACCAAATTGCAAAAAAATATTATTGTATGTGGGGCTTGGATTCGGATTTGACCATCAAAGGTGCCAGGGGACAGAAGGAAAAGCTCATTGAGCGGTTGCAAAAGGTGCACTCAAAGAAACCAGGTGAACTGAATGACAAGCTATTCGGATTTATGCACACTAGATGGATTATACCCTCTTCTACTTTTTCTATAAGGAACAAGCATGGCAAACGCTTTGAATGCTCCATTTTCGTTTATAAACATGGTATGACTAATATTTTTCGGTGTAGCTTAGTGTGTGCCCAAAGTCCTTTGAGGCCACCGAGTGCGAGCTGTCAAAGACAGCGCTTCCCGTGGTGATGAAGGGAGAGCCTCTCGAACAGCGTTAATTTGCCTATCCTGCTAAAAATTTGCAAGGACTCCCCGCCTCGCTGGCATTTTCCTTAGATTTCCCTCAGATTGGCGACGCCATTCACCTTTTAGCAGCCATCGATGGAGATGGCGATGCTTTGCGTTTGCTTATTAGCACAAATTGATTTCTCCTGTCGGCAGCTGTGCTTATTTATTTTGCATTAGCACTTTTAATTAAACTCTCCCTCCTCGGGCGCCACTTGAAAGTACCGCCGAGCACTTGCCACTTGCCACTTTCCACTTGCTACTTTCCACTTGCCCCTTGGAACTTGGCACCTGAAGCCAGGGATCTGTGACGTGGTATCTGGAAACTGCCACCTGCCACCTGGCACCTGGCACCTGCAGCTCCTGTTGCAATCATTGTAATTAAATCAATGAATGATTCATGTGAGTGCTGCATTAATGCAAAATCCGTGTACTTAGAGCGGCGCAGAGCCGCGGGGCCAGGACACTGCTGAGCGCAGGAAGCCAGAAGGACACGCAGTCGGCTAAATCAGCAGCCACCATTTGGGAATGGGAATGGAAATGGAGTCGGGTTAAGGACGTGGATGCGGATGCGGATGCGGATGGCTCGTGCTAATTTCAGTGCCAATTAATTTGATGGCAAACACTTGGAAAGAGCTGTCCTGCGGAATGCACTCTGCATCCAGCCAGCCAGCCAACCAGCCAGCAAGTCAGCCATCCAGGCGGCGAGTCCTTTTGCTCCTTTGCGATTCTCATTTTGCAAAAAGCTTTGGCAGGACCTGCGAGTCCAAGCCAACGTGCTGATAATCATGGCGCCTTTGGGCCTCGGCATGGAAATGAAAATAAATTTGCCGTGTTTATTGCATTTGCATTGGGTAATTGCCTATACAATTTAACACGAAATTAAAAGCGGCCGCGCTGGCATTTTATATGCCACACTTAAATGGCCATTTAAAGCGAAAGTGTCACACGGCCACCGGGATGCAGGATAAAAAGTCCTGAGAACGGCTTTGCAAGCAGTTTATTTTTTAAGCTGATGCAATTATAGCTTAAACTCAATTTTGGCCTGGTGATTTTACTTTAAACATCACTTTACTATGTTTATTCTGTAGTCACACACAATAGGATAACAATAAAATTGCATAAATACCAAATTGAAGCATTGCTTTTGTGAAATCTTTGCATACTTCTATTTAAGTAAAAATATAAATATAGTTTTGGTAATGAGAAAAAGGACTTTAAATTTCACAATTTGTAAAATAGGCTTAACAATTTCTTCTGCCGTAGAAATAGAAAAATATCTTACTTAGCAAGTCAGAATGGAAAGTCCTATGAAATTCATTTCAATACATGTCCTGCACTTCTGCTCTGAAATTGCAAAACGAACGAAACAAGCTGAGAAGAAGATTCGGTGCCATTCACTTAGCAGATTCATCACCATAAATTGCAGCCCCTTGGACTTTCTACTTGCCTCATATCTCGGTGCGACATTAGTTGCAAAACTTTCGTTTCTATGCAATTTTCTGTGCGACATTTCTCTAATCCTCACCTTGCATTTCAAAACAATTCTCGTGCGTGGCGATGCTTTCTCCCACCTTCTCCCGCCTTCTTTCCTTCCCCTCCCCCTGTTCTCAGGCTTCCCATTTCTCCATCTTTTCCCGAGAAAAGCTGTCAGAGTTGCTCCCAGGTTGTCAGTCAAGTGGCATCGTCGGCGTCCTCGTCGTCGTCTGCTCGTTAGCACACACCTCATGGGCCTGGGCCACCGCAAGGATTCCAGGACCTCCTCCGCCCACCACCCACCGCCCACTTTCTCAGCCGCCCGCTTGGTATTCACCCCCACCCCGCACTCCCCTCGAGTCTGCAGCTGTCTGTCATTTCTATAACTACTTTTGCTACTTCTAGTTAACCGCGTCTTCTTCGCACAAACTCTCACATACACACATTTATACATAGGCAAATGTTGTCAGGCACCGAAAAAAATATATATTTAATTCTAAAATATGCTATGGGAATCCAAAAATATTCAATCTACGCCATTCGATGGAAAAATCAAGAAAAGTAAGCTCATCAGTCAAAAGAAGTACGAAAGTCACACATACATATACATATCAACTGTAAAGTAAGCTTCCCACTAGTATTTCTTTTCAGTGTACAGCTTGCACTCTCCCTCCCCCTCCACTCCTCCCCTCCCCACACCCACGTAAACTACACTCTTGCACAATTACATACAATTTTGAGTGCGTTCGTGCCTGGCTCCTTTTGCCAGCTGTCTAACTGTTGTATTCATAACTACTTTATGCCACGCCCCCTCCCACTCACACACACACACATCGACACACACTCACGGAAAGAAGAGTAGAAGAAGCAGATTTTGAGGGGGAGATGCTGGGCTGTACTGGCTGCCTTTATTAAAGTTTTATCGCATTACAAATTTCCGCCACCCCTCGCCGCCCCGCTTTTCCTGGGAAAAACACCATTTTTCGTGGGCCGAAAACGCAGTTACCGAAAATGTGGGCGGGGTGGCAAAGGAGGGCGCAAAAGGGGGCGGGGCAGAGACAATGATGTCGTTTCATGTACACCTGTTCCGAGAGTCGTTTCATTGTTGTTGCTGCTGCATATTTGAATACACTTTTGCGTTTGGTCGCTTAACTTTAAATCCCTTCTCGTTGAAAGTTTGCCACTCGGACAAGCAAATGACAGTTTTGTCAATAAGTTTTCAGCCAGCTCCCATATCCCTTTATCCCCTTATCCCCATATCGCCACCCAGCCACACCCACACACACGAGCTCACTTAAAATGCAGCCTAATGCAGCAAAAGTTTTTATTGTTTTACCCGAAAAGCAAAACAAAAGAAAAGAAACGAAAAAAAATACGAGAGGCAGCAGACAGAGGGAGAAATAATAATGAAAAAGTCTTGCACATATGAATATAATATTTGTCTGAAAGGGCTTTTGGCTTTGTGAAGTTTGCAATTCATAAAATATGAAGAGTAGACAGAGTAGAAGGCGGGCAAATGCAGTTTGTATGCGCCCAGCATTCATTAAATTTAGTTTTCAGATCCCCTTTGGAACCCCGAAAACTTTTTGCACTTGCCTCGCATTTAAGTAGCAAATTTTGTGCTTTTTCAAATATTTGTGCAACGCTTCAGTCCAGTCTGTCAATCGGACTGTTTGTCCGTCTGTCAGTCTGTCAATCTGCCAGTTTGTCAGTCTGTCAGTTGGCCAGTTTGCCAGTCACTCATTCGGCCATTCAGGTGCTCCTCGGCCCTCCGATAAGGACGCAAGCGAACTTGTTAGTTGGCAGCTATCTTGCTGACCACCGCCACCGCCCTTTTTTGGCCCACTCTACAACAATTTCAATTTGAAGAGCCCTCGCCGAACAATTTCACAAAAATTTCTCTGCCTGCCAAAGATACGCAAAAATGGCAGAAAATGCTCGGCGTACACACGGAGAAATGCCGATCGCTATCAGTTTGAGTGGCACTGATTGAAAAGTATGCGAAACATAAATTGAGGAAGTGAATCCATCAGCAAAACCACAATTGATGTTGGTATATTACCACAAATATCTAGCTTCTATATACTCTGAATCCTGCGAAGTTCTAAACTGTGCCACCAAAAAAGGACATCCATCAAATGTAGCATTTATTTTCTGTGTGTGCACCTCTGTTTTTCTATATTTCTCATTTATTCTGATGCAAGCTGAATATATGGCCCACTCAGTGGCCCTCTTTGCGTTTTACCTTTTTCGTGTGGCGCGTACAAAAAGCGCAACATTTATGCAATTAAAGCCAAATTAGCAATGAATGCAAGTCGAGTGCTTTGGCTCTACAAAAGTTGCCATCAAACTTTTGGCCTTTTGTAAAGTTTTCGCCTTTCAGCTTGCAGGCAGGCGGGCGGCTGCCCTTTTTGCAGTTTTTCAGCTGGGCTGCTGTTTTGTGCATAGTTTTGCAGCTACAGCTTCCAATTAATTTAATGCCAGGCCGTCTAATGAGCGTTTAAGCTTCGGCTTCAGCGCCCCATTAAGCGCAGCCAAAGTTGTGGCCATGAGTGAAAATCGTGTCACCCGGATTCGGGATTCGGGATTCTGGCAGCAGGATTCAGAAGAACTGAGGACGCAGGACTCTAGACTCCAGACTGCAGACTACAGACCACAGACTCCGGACAATGGGCCACCTGGCCAACAATGCAGTCCGGCTAATAAGCTGCTAAGACCCTTGACTTGGCCACTTGGCCCCCATGGCTACATAATCAGCTGCTGCGATTAAAGCACTTGTCCCATTGTTGATTATTACAATATTAGCCCAGCTTTTGTTGCCGCACAAGCGTTCTGCCAACTTGACTCGTCGCCCCCCATTGTTTGCCCCACATCAAAGGCGCTCTCCCTCCGCCTTTGTGCTGCACTCTGGAGGTCTGGTGGACTGAAGGACCTCAGATCCATCTACGATCCGGATTCAGATGCGGATGCGGATACGGATACGGATCGTTCATCAATAATCACATGCCCGAGGACTCAAAGTGAGGCCACAAAAATGCGGCGCACGCCCCTGCTTCGTCCTCGTGCTTTGCGAAACTAATTTATGCCAGACTAATGACACTTTACAAACGGGCTAAGAGGGGGGTGGCCAAAAGGGGAAATTGGCAAGGCAAAGTTTTCGGTTCGCTTTTGGAGCTTTTGGGCTGTCAGGCCGCGGAATGCGGAATGCGGAACTCGAGCGGGAAATGATAAATACGCTTAGACCTAATTAACTGGCGACTTTAATTAATTTTTAATGAAAAAGTTAATGAGCCGCGAACATATTAAAGCAACTAACGCGACCTGCGCGTTGCTAATTCAACTTGGCAGATTTCAGGCACTTTTAAAACTTTTTCTTACTTTTATAGGTATTTATTAGTTTACATTTACTTCAATAAACTGAACCCTTTGCTTGTTTTTGAAAGCCAAACCAATTAACTTTGACTTTTCATCTTCGCGTTCCGTTACTCGCATCACAAGCAATTACGACGAAACATTTGTGGACCGAACACCTTTTATTTTGGCCACGAGTGCCGCGAGTATGAAGGATATGCAATATGAAATTTTGACAAAGGATATTTCAGCTCGAAGACTTTTCCATCTTTCCGCTCGGCTAAGCTAAACAATCTCCGCTTTATTACACATACATGCATCGTCGAGCGTCTGACATTCAATCAGGGTGAGTCCTGATCCCAGTGTTCCCTATATCCTGCCATCCCTGCCATCCCACTGCTCCTGCCACGCCCACCAGCGACAGGGGCTTTAATTGGATTTTCGTTACTGCGGCCGCAGAACAAAAAGAAGAAATGGCTGGAAAAAATCGGGTGGGAAAACGCGAATAAAAGAAGCCGCGAAAGGAGAATTGCAATTTTCGACAGGCGTCTGTCGCTTTGGTTTCGATTCGCATTTTGCTGCCCTTCCTCGACATTTCCCATTTTCCGTGCCATCCCCAGCAGAACCGAGAACTGAGAATTGAGAACTGAGAGCTGAGCTGCTATTGCTCGGTAACAAAGTTTACATTTCACACATTCATCACTCCTGGCAGCTGCAACTAATAGTGTGCAATGCTGGCTCAAATGGGCGGCCCCATTTAAGAAGCCGAATCTGAAAAGGGGGCGATGTGCCATGGCATAGTACTATAGTATACTATATGGTATATGGCAAAGCCTGCCCGCTTTTATTGCACTTTTTGCCAGCGGACGCTGCCAACTTGGGGACCCGGGCACTTGCCAAAAACGGATTAGTGTCTTACCAATCAATGTTCGCACTTAAAGCCTTAACGGCGGGCTTGCCAGTTATCCTCTGCCCGTGGCACTTTTAAAATAAAATGGCCGAGTGAAACTGCAGATTTATGGAGACTGTGAAGTGGATATGCGCCATAAAACGCTTCAATTTAATTTATACACATAATAGTTCATTTAGTGTTTTACATACACAAGTTCAAGTGCGTGTGAAAGAAATACTTCAAATACTTCTGATAATTTCAAGACACCTCGTCACCTGCAATTGCCCACTTTTCCTCTTTCCCAGTGGAATCAACACACTCCATCCGACACTTTGTTGCCTCCTCGCAATTGGATGGTTGAAGACCTAGAGTACTCCTCCTTCCCGCACTGGTGCCCATGCCCATCTGGGTGCTCGATTGCGTCCTCGATACGTGCCTTCAATCTCCTCGAATCGCCGGTCATTGATCATCGGCGGCGAGACGATGGATACTGATTTATGGAGCTGGCATCGAGATTGAGTTTCTCATCGCCGCCTTGGGAGCAGACTCATAACTCATAGCTCATCTTAATTTTAATTTGCAAGTGATGGAGTGGCTGCCACTGCAGTCAACTCATCCGCCCCGTTGAACTTGTAGTAGTTTGTAGTGGTTCCCGCTTCCCATCTAAGCGGCAGCTTCATTATCTTAATCCACTCCTTTTTTCGAGGAGCCACAAAAGTTTGCCCAGGCCAAACAGAGGTTGGGAATTTGCGCCCAATTGCACTTTGGGTCCAGTTTAATCTGCGGAATTGCCAGCAATTTCCGCAAATTGCTTACATTACGTAAATGAAGAGGCGAATGCAGCCGTATCCATTGTCCTGCCAGGCTCCTCCTGTCTCCTTGTTCCGCCTTTCTATCGCCGCGTGTCATCAAGGCGCTAGAATATTACGTATACGCAGCGCTGTCCCATGCAAAACTTATTGCAGAGGCGGGGAAATCAGGGGTGGTAGTTGGGCGGCATGAATACCCTGGCAAATTGCAGTACAATTAATTTATGACACTCTAGCATGATAATGCCGCCAGAGTCACGTTTTGTCTCGCTGCCAGTGTGCGAAATTTTAATTAAAATAAAATATTAAATCAATGCCAAATTACGGTTGCACTGTTTAGTTTCAGCGCGTCCAGACTGGTCGTGGCACTGGTTGTGGTCGTGATTCTGGTCCTGGGAATTGGGAACAGGGACACATAATTCATTTGGCAGCGAGAAGAAAGAAGAAAGGGCCGGCGACAAAGTCGCTTAATTACCAAACGCCGTCGCTGTCGACGTCGCATTAACCCATTAATTAAGGTGACGTCAAAGGCAGCACAGCGCAGCGCAGCGCCAAAAGGCGATAAAGGCAAGTGAAATGCGAATGGAGAAAGGAGAAAGCCAAAAGCCGAAGGAGGCAGCCACACACTGAAGCCTTCGAGCAGAAGAAAGCAGAGAGGCGATGCTTTCTCCGCTGCCAGTCGCATATTTATGGCCATTTCTCCACAGGCTGCAGCTGGAAACGCAGCATATGGGGCGCAATAAGCCATTCAATGCGATACGATCTTCAAATCAAGCAAAGGCATTAAGAACTCAGTGGAAACTTAATCTAAATGCCGGAATCATGGGCCAACTGAAATGTATTTTGTATAATTTATAAATGCATATACCTATTTATTCATGATGTAGGGTAAAAATAAGGAACTGCAGTGGCATATCCTTGCATATGCTGCTACCAAATGTGTCACTCTATTTGCGCACATTTCTTGCCATACTTTTTCGCACTTTCAACTCTCTGATTTAGTGCATATTAAATAGTAACCATTTTGGAACTCCAATGGAAACTGCATCGGGGAGTGCAATCAGAGCCCACTTAGTGGACCACATCTGTGCGCCGTTTTACTTCCCGTCCGCTGCATTATTAACTGCTTTGTTAGTTGGCTGCCATTAAGGCCAAAAATTGGATGTCAGCGGACAAAGTTTTCTGACCACTTAATGGGCTCCCACGCCCCCTTTCACCGCCCCCTCTCACCACCCCTCTCACCGCCCCCTCTCACCGCCCCCTCTCACCGCCCCCTCTCACCGCCCCACGTCGATGAGCAGTCAGCGCTCAATGCCAAATAATTCAAAATTAGTTTTAGCCTTGCGCTTTCAAAATTAAATCGGCTAAAAAATCAATGCAGCGGAGGACAGTGGCAATCGCATTTTTCAGTTCACTTCAGTTGAGTTTGGTTTAGGTTCCGATTTCGCCAGTTGCCCAGTTTGCCAGTTGCCCAGTTTGCCAGTTGGCCAGTTGTCGTTTTTGCCGTTTTGTGCATTTTGACCAGTTGGTCGCGTTCTCATGGCGTTTGGCGTGTGTCAGGCCAAACTGGCAGTTCAATAATGAATAATAACCGGCCGAGTTAAAAACTTCTGCCCCTCGTTTTCGGCTCTCTGTTTTTAGTTTTCAGTTTGCAGTTCTCGGTTCGCCAGTGGCCCGCTGTGCTGTCACAACAACAAACAACAGCGAATGGCAAAAAAACTTTGGCAATATATTTGCAACGCATTACGTGGCATGTCAAGCATTTTATCGCGCGTATTTTTCAATTTTGCTGCAAAGTGCAGACGTGGGGGTGGGGGGTGCAGCCGTAGGGGGTCTGCCAATGACAACGCCAGGATGCAGGATGCAGGACGCAGGACTCGGGATGCCGAGGATGCAGAGGGTGCAGCGAAGGAAGCAGGATGCAGGCAATATGCTAGCTGCAAAAATTAAAAGGGGGCAAAAAGCAAAGCAGTATAAACACTGGATAGTTGACGCCGCTTTCTGTGACACCTCCTTCACCTCGCACGTCTGCTCATTTCATATTTTGCACCCACATTTCTCAGCTGTACACAGAGAGAAATGACGCCCAACTTCAATAGAAGAAGAATACCTTAGTCTAAATATATTTTAGTTCGAAAATAGCCAATATTTGATTCATATTTCATGCCAGGAATACAGTTATTGGTGCAATTACTTGACCCACTGGTTTTACGCACATACGAGTAGAGGCACACTCAGTCGCAATTTTTCCCAGTGCACCCGTTTTTTCTAATGCCCTGGTGCCTGGTCATATATTTCTTGGTCGACGCAAAGATAAGAGGACAGCCAGCAAGTCGAGTGCTCCTTCGTGGCAAACGAATGCAACCTTGCCGAAAAAAACAAAATATGGAAAAAATTCATAGGGAGAGCGGGGAGGGGATATAGGGGAGATCTGGGGCCAGGAACACCCATTGAAACACATTTCCGATGGACGCCTCATATCCGGTGGTGTGTGAGCGTTGAGCACAAACAGGAAACACATTATAGCAGCTGGTAGACAGACTTATGTGTGGCACTGTTTGAGAAATTGTTACACACGCTGCTTGCTGTCAGTGACACAGTTGTTGTTGTTGCTGCTGCTGCTGCTGTAGTTGTTGTTGCCAGGATTGAGGATCCCGGATTGTTGCTTGTTTTGCTGGCTCTGCCGCCTGTTGTTATTGCACCATTTTTTACTAGAATTTTGTACATTTTTGGGTAAATAAGTAAACAGTGAGCAATGTGAGTTATGCCAAAAGAACCGCACCAACACAGACACACCAACAGACACAGACACGGGGCAGATAAACGAGGCAGCGCATGTGTGTGGGGGGGGTATGTGTTGCATAATGGCCGCCAGGACTCATCTATCAAAATGCGCGACTGGCGAAGTGCAAAAAGTGTTGCATACTTTGCAGCGCAACGAGCTTGAGTCTGAAAAACGGTTGTGTTCTGTCCTTTCGAACCCAGAGCCCAAAAAATATGGGAGCTACCTCCCCCTATAAAAACCTTTTGACAATTCGAGATGATGGCGGAGAAAAACAGCGACAACCGCAAAAAGTGTCGACTGCCCACTGAGGAATTGGTAATTCGCAAGGATAACACGACCAGCAGGATTCGGACAGCAGTTAGACACTAGACACAAATCGAACTGGGTCGACTGGGCTTAATTACTCTAATGCCATTAGATAGGCATACTAGCTGGCAGCAATATTCATAATTTTATGAGCTAAGGACACACATAACAGTTTGCTTAAATCTGCGAAATTGAAGACATTATTGGGCAATTCAGATGCAATATGTATGCTTCTAAAATTCCGCATTTTACTGAAAATTACTGGCCACTTATTAATACCAATCAATTTGTTGATGTTTCGGAATCAATGGCTATCAATTCCGAGCGAAAATATTTACTGTTTATGGGTAACTTCTTTGCAAACACAAAATACCCTTGCCATCCAAACGAACGAACGAAGTGGGCATACAATTTCAGGCTGAAGAATGCTAAATTTAGCACAGGCTGGCAAAGAAAATGGCCCCCGGTAAATTGCTCATTTATTTGCAGCTGTCAATATCAATAACAAATGGTTGTTCTGCCTCGAACAAGCACACATGGAAATGGAAGTGGTAGTGGTAGTGGATGTGGTAGTGGCAGTGGATGTGGGCGGGGAAAAAACCGAGAAAAACCGACACATTCACACGGGTTGGCTTACTAATTTCGTTCCCGGAAAATGGGCCACTATCCAGTATTCAGTATGCAGTATCCACTACCAAGTCTGCCGCACTTGACGGGAGCAGTAATAAAATAAATGAGCCGCCATTCTTTTAAATTGAGTTTAATAAACGTCACACTCCATCGACAAGAGCACTAAGGACACTAAGGACCCCGAAACACAATCTGCAACCCAAAAACACGCTTGACTGGACTGACCCATTGGTCATTGGCGAAAGGAGGCTGCCCAAATGAACTATGAAAACGCTGGGACAACATGCATATTTTTTTTGCTGGCCTCTTCTATTCTATTTTTTGGCACAAAGGCCGCACACCCGAGCACATACTTATTTATTATTCCCCCAGCATTTGACCAACAACTAACCCCGGACACAAAAAATAACACGAAACTTACTTTTGGGCCAAGCGGAGGACGAGCCGCATTCAAATGCCGTCTAATTTAGTTGCCTGCTGCATTGTGCGGTCCGTCCTGCCGCCACCTATGGCCACTATGTACGAGTATATATGGCTATAACCATATCTACATATCCATATCTGGCCAAAAGTACCAAAAGTAGCAAAAGCAGCCCAGCTTTATGACCTCTGAGTTGTGCAACAGCATCGCGCGGCTCGCTTACATGAGATTGTAATTACGATAAGCGAGCCGAACAGCAGCTCGGAGATGTTCTTGCCCATAAACAGCCAAATGAGCCAAATAAATGTTATTTATAAAATCCAGGCAACTGCAGAGGGAGCAGCGGCCATAGTCTGCATACCTGATACCCATCACTGGCAGCAAAATAAGTGCATTTTTGTTTCTGTAAACATATTTCACAGCCATATACCCAAAGTGATTCCCAACCAGATGGCCCAGAAGTTGGAATACCTCATAGCCTTTGCATTAGAGGGTACACAACATTTGATAAGTTCACGCGAAAGGCTGAGCTCGCCAATCGCTTGAGCTTTGTTCGCAAGCCAATTGCGATTTATGTTTATATTTATACTCCCTTCCACATAAAACTCATGCGATATCAAATCATGCTCGCATATAGGTAACTAAAAATGCCACACACACACACATGCAGACGGATGGCGACCATTCAGGCATTCGACTTTTGGTTTTGGCTTACAGCCTTTGTGCCACGGCGTTATGTAAACATTCAGGGCATCGGATCGCTTGCCAGCAATGAGCAGGCATGCCATGCATAGATATATGTATCTATATATCTATCTATCCATATAAGGGGAGGGGGCAGGGGGCGTGGCCGGCGCCGCTTGCCGCGCTTAAGCGATTGAGATATATTTATTAAGCGCTCATTCGCAGAAACTCGGTAAGGAAGGCTTGTTTATGGCCAAAAGCAAATCTCAGCAGCTTTTTAGGGGGCGGAAAGCATACAAACCTCTAGGTAAGAAAAGTTCAAAACACATAAATAAAGAGACAAATTGAACGGATCCTGGAAGCAAACATGCAATATTTATGAATGGTCAAGGCGAACGGGAAGTGCAGGAGTCACATTCAAAACAAAAGTGAGTAAAGTTAACTTAAGTTATATGCAAGCAATAGGTTTAAACATAAAAGCTAGCAAATAAATACGAAACCGAGACCCCTTGACTAGCGCTCGTTGATTGCAGTTGACCTCGCTGATCAGGACACTGGGTCCTTTGATTGGTGGCTAATTAAAACGACAAATCAAAGGACTGGGCCGAGAGCAAATGTTGACGCAGCACAGTCACAATGGAGAGCCCTGTTGGCGGGGGCGCTGTTTTGGGGCCGCTCAAAGCGGCATTAATAGAGCGTGAATTTTAGCGCAAACACACACACACACGCAGCGCAAACACACCCACAAGCACACACACTGGGGGGCGTTGTGTGTGCGCATTTATAGCCCGCAATGTTTTGCCAATCAAAACCCCAAAGTCATTTCATTATTGGCTTTGCGTAATCGTCGTCAAAGCGTCCCCGACCAAAAGTCAATAGCGGCGTAAAGGAGACCCGATCCGCGAAGGATATTCCAGGACCTGGCTATATCCGAGGGCGTGGAGCCGCCTGCAGCGTTTTTCGATGGAACTTCGGAACGCCGGGACGTGCATGCAGTCAAGCGAATGGAAGGCAAATATTTTTACTTTGACACGGCGACCCAGGGATTGGGAATTGCCGCTCCACCTCGTCCTCGTCCACGTCCTCGTCCTGCAACCCGCATCGCCGCCACTCGTCTTTATTGTCAAAAAGTGTAAATGACACAGTTCGTTAAACGCGACATCGAGACGCTAGATACAAAGATACAGAGATACAGAGATACATCTCGAAATAGGCTGCGACAGATGGCAGAAGCGAGTTCTCGGCACAGATCCCAGGATTATGCATGCTGGGGCGTGGCTCAAAGCGGCGGCCAAAAAGGATTGCAGGCAAACATTAATGGAGGGCACAGGCCCATTTGCCCCGGCGATTTTCGTGAAGAATGTATGACAAATATTTTATGCGCCCATCATAAAGGAACCGCAAAAGGGTTTCCAAAATGGGGCTCCAAGAGCGGATAACTGCAGAAGATGGCGAGTATCTCGCAGATAGCCAGATACAAATCGCAGGACCCAAACGAACACACAGCCAAATGGAGGAGAGGGCTGGGCAAAGGCAAGGGCATAAAAGTCCACAACGAAGGCACTAAATAACAACAAAAGGGAGGCCTGCACCGAGAGAAAATATGAAATACTTTGCCATTAGTGAATATAAAATAAGATTAATGATGTAAATCAAAATATTTTAAATAAATAAATCAGTAGAAATGTAAGTGCATTTAACAGTAATGACTGACTTATGCATTGTATTACTATTATAATTTTTCGCGGTGCAAGTGAAGCTTTGATGTTTCTGGGAAACCCCCGAAAAGGAGAGTGCGAAAGGTAAGAAAAAAGGATGGCAAAGGATAGCGAACAACAGAGGCGAAAGGTGCAAATAATGCCAGGCCCCAAAAAGTGTGCTACACATGTTGACATTGCCCGTGCGTGCGTGTGTTTGAGTGTGCGTTGGCCGCCTCTTTCGCTGCCTGTGTGTGTGCGTGTGAGTGTGTTTGCGATTTGCTTTATGTGTGTGTTGACGTGAGAATTTGCACGTTCTTGTTATGCACGCGTGTAAATGTTTCGCTGGATCCAGATTCAGTTTCCGATGCTGATTCCATTTTCGAAACCGAAAGAAAGAATTGAAAAACTAAACAAACTTTGCCTGCGCGCAAATGTTTTATTTGTCTGCCGCACACAAACAAACAGCCACACACACACACACATGCGAAGATGTCAGGACGGTAGCCCCATATGCACTGCGATTCCTGTTCCAAATTCGTTTCGATGGCAAAGGGTTTTCCACGGTTTTCCCCCGGCCTTTTTTTCTGTGTGCACACAAACTTTGCGGCCTCCTTTAGTTGTTATAATATAACGAAAAAATATATGTATAAACAGGACGAAGTGAGTGTGTGTTTGAGGTCGAGTTGATTGCTTAAGCAAACGCAGTGGGGCAGGCAAAAGAAATTGTTCTTGGCCAAGTTGATGCGCTGAAGTTTGCTGGCTGGCTGAGAAAATTGCTCGCTGGCTTTTCTTTTACATCGGGTCAATTTCGGACGCCCAGTGATTTTTGCTTATTTTTATTAATAGACTTTTTTGTGAAACGCCAAACCATATTTTCAGCCATCGAAAGTGTGTGCACTTCAAATTATGCTACATGCTTCGGAGAACCCTTTTCGCAGGACCAGCGGCTGTTTATAAAGGATACAGTTGCTGTATGTAGGCAAGGATGCCTAATCCGCAAATGGACATTTTGGCAGGGGAATGGGATGGGGGAGATGGGGCTGGGAAGTTCACAACTTTTTATTCTCGCTGATTGCTGATTGAAAACCGAACGGAGACCCAAACTCGGGTTGATTTTCGGTCCGGAGCGATGGTCCTGGAAAGTGAGTAATTAATTCTTGTGTTTAGCTTTCGGGGGGCTGAAATGCTGAAATGAGGTCTATATTTATTTCTGTATGTGGATTCATTTAGACAACTTCTGATCCAGCTCTCTTACTCTTTCAATGGGTAATTAGAAAAACGCAAATAAACAGGGCATCAATGAAATATAACAGATTAAAGTAAAGTTAGGAAATGGCTAAGAAATTCGAAATTTGAAATAAGGCTGTATCTCAACTATGTACCAATTAATGTTAATAAATAGTCATAATCTTTATTAATAATTTATATACCAATACATTTTGTTTATGAATGAACTAATACGAAATGCAAAGAAATCAGAGGTTATTCTCGACGTCTAACTATTTTGTTGCACTCCCGATTCAGAGCAGCAAACGCCAGCTATTTTCCCAGCCATTTTCCCAGCTAGTTTTCCCCACAGCTTTCCCCAATCTTAATATAAACAGACAGTCGGTTGACTCACCTTTTTTCCAGGCGGCGGAGACTCCTTCTCGGTTTAGCTCGCTCGATTCGGCAGCCAATTGGGCACACACATCAATCAAGTACTTCAACAAGTTTTTCTCTATTTTGTTTGGTCTCTGGCTTGGTTTAGTTTCGGATTTGAGTTGAGCTTAGTTTAGTTTGCTTTAGAACGAACTGCAGTTGGCATAGTTATTGTTGAGGCATTTATTAGTATTATTGCAAATGGAGTGGAGTAATTCTTAGCACATTGCCAGCTTGTCAGCTTGCCAGCCAATTAATGGGTTAACTTTCGAGCTGGAAATTAACACAGTGGGTATGCGGGAATTCGCAGGCGAATGGGCCAAAGGAATGCTAAAGGCAGCACAAGGGACAAAAGGACGCACATGTGGCAGGATTCTCTCTGCTCTGCGGCATTTGCGACCATGTCTGATGTCTGGGTGAGCATTTAAGACCGAGAGACAGAAGACAGAACAGACAGATAGGTTATGTCAGAAGGTTATGGTGTTAATGTCGCTTTTATTTAAAACGGATATTGGGCGAAGAACAAAGGCGGGCCAGAGCAATAAAAAATAAATTAAATGGAAAATGCACGGAGAGTCCTTGCGGAAAATGGGCAAGAAAGAGAGAGAGAGAGAGAGAGAGATAGAGAGCGCGAAGGCGCGAATGTGTCACGGATTTCATTGCTCATTGAATACGCATTCATTTCACAAAGGAAAAAGGAGCACAGGACCTGCCAGCCATTCAGGCAGCCGCCTCAATCGAGTCACTCAGTCTGCGTACGTAAGCAGCGAAGGACATTCACACAGATACAACCACACACACACACACTCACACAGAGGACTCTGAGAGCCACACGCACGCACACACACACAGACACACACACACATAGACAAACCAATACAGACAGAGAGTAAGCCACAGAGCCCGCAGAGAAAATCAAAACTACGCGCACACACTGCCCAAATTTCTGTTCTGACAAATTTCCATGTGTATGTGCGCGTTTTGTTGTAATTTGCCATTTTGGCAATTGCAATCCTTTGCATTTTATTGAATTTTACAAGCACAAAGGAGCCACACGCAGACACACAAGCACACGCACACGTTCAAAAGCAGGCCACACACTCAAACAATAACAACACTTTTTGTCATAATATTTTCATCTATTATCCTGCGTGCCTTGCGCCTTTCGCCTTTCATTTTCCACATTAATTTCCAGTTCTGTGCGGCAAATATTTGCCAAAATCATTTCGTTTTAGTTAAGCTTGTGTGTTAATTTGCTTGGGGTAAACGGAATTTTCATACGCGTTCGAGTTGAGTGTGCTTAAATCGCAGGATTCGCTGCCACTTGCGGAACCGCCCTAAAACAGTCGGGAGAAAAACTGAAAATGAAAATTGCTGAAAAATTCACCCAAGGCAAGCAGCACTGGCAGCCGTGGCAGCGGGAAAACGGACAAAAGCTTTTCCGCGCTCCCCAAGCAAAAGTACCCGTATTTTGGCACAGGCTCTCTGTGAGCGCGAAAAGCTCAATCAATAACTCGAGCTGCTCTCTTGGACAGGACATCCCCATCCAGAGCCCAAGTCACCCACCCACCCAGTCACCACCCCCTGGGGCCATAGCACATGCTGCGACTTTGAACGCACAGTTTTCGCTGTGCTTTTCCAATTTTCATCGAAACCAACACCTCATCTCGCCTCGCAAGCCACCATTTCAAGTCACTATTTACCGGATAAAGTTCGGAGACGCGACCCGTAAACCGCAAACGTAAACCGTATACCGTTCACGGACAGCGAATCTGCTTGAGACCTTTCCTCCACCTTGCACTTGGGCTTCGGCTCTGGGTTTTCCGGACTTGCGATCCACACGTCTGACTGCCAGAATGGCCACAACATGAATGTCAGGTGTGCGATTCCGGCTGAGACTCCGTCTCGGCACTCCAAGTCCTTCTCCACGTAGGCGTCTCTCCGCCGGAGAGCATTTCCCGATAACCGTTATTTCCTCGGACAATCGAAGCTGCCAACTTAACGCCGGGCTGCATCTCGATTGCTGCCAGGACCTGCGACATCGCAGTGTTGCATGTGGGCGCTTTTGCAATCAGCTTTCGAAGCTTTTGGGGTGTTATAAGCAGCTTAACCATTTTAAAACAAGAAAGAGCCTTTCCACAAATGTTTATATTTAAGTAAATGAAGAAGTTTAAGAAGATTCTACAGATAAGTTGTTTAAATAAAAAAAGCTTACTTTAAAATGACATACCTTTGAAGTAGTTACTAAACGGTTTTCATTTATAAATGATTTTTTATGACTTCAAGTGCCTTGATCAAATAGGTTTCACAGATCGAAAACAATTACCCAGCATGTTAGTGCGAATATGTCCTTTCTTATCATGTGCAGGATCTGCAACTGTAGCTGCTACACATATAATCTCAATTTGCATACTGCAAAACCCCTTGGGCGGGCAACTCCAAGTGGTCTGCATATGATGATGGTAATCAAATGGATTACTCGAGTGGTCGGCCCTTCAAATCTGCCAATCGGGCTCATCAATCTGTCAACTCCTTGAAGGAGTGCCATTAGAACACATGGCCACTTTGGCGAACAAAGGACCTGCATAAGGTAGACTCTAACGGATTTCGGAACAACCTCTCAAGGTGCAAATTAGCAGAGCAGCAGGATGAGAGCCCAGCGGATCTGAAAGGTAGTAAGATCCTGCGAGCAGCTGCCTGCGACCCGCAGAAATGGGAACTTGTTGGGCATCCAGGCACCTAATGCGGGTACCACAGTGCCACAGTGCAGGAATGCCCCGTGCCAAGGTGCAAACTGCAAAACGTATCGGTTTCCGAGATCGTTTTATTAGGATTTTATGTTTTTTGTTTACTACAGACCTTCGGCACAGATGTCGCTGACTTACGGCTGCTGCATCACCCCCTTGAAAAACATCGACAGGGTAGTTTTGCGGCATGATTTTACACAATTTTCGAAGTGCGAGGGGCAGGACATCCACATCTTGTGACGCTTTAAATTGATTCACACCGCGCACGCAACTGCCACCCCCGCATCCTTTGGTTTTATAGCGCTGCACCCTCGCATCCCGGACTAGCCTCGCATATCCTGGCATATCCTGTTCGGCTTTTTTCCGTGCTGTCATGCATTTGTATTTGATTAAACATTTTTTACGCGTTTCCGTTGAGGGCATCATTAGTTTGCCCCGTTTAGAGTTACACTATGGACCAGAGCCTGAAACTGAGTGGAAAACACCCCGCGATTCCACCCCATCGTCATCAAGTTTCCTCGTCCTTTTGCCCAGTGCTCAGTGCCCAAATGCATCTGTCCGATTCGATAGTTCACTTCCGCTTTTCCGCCTTGGCGGTAAGTGTGTTTTGGTATTTGTTTTAGTCGGTCCCAGATCGATGGACCATGTCAATGGCCCTTAATGGCATTTCATTACTGCAGTTCGGCGCTATTTGGGCATGATTATGAGGAATCACCCAAGGAACACTCATCATTATTGTTTGCCAGCCTTGCAACCCCCGCATGTAATGATATATGAGTATTTGAGCACCTCGCCACAATTATAATGCAATCATTGGGGGTTTGTTTTCCCTGACAACCCGAAGAACAAGAAGTTTCCATTTTCAGTTTTGCGTTTTTATTCAAGAGCTTTTATAATTTACAATTTTTATGGATTTTCCAAGATTTGTGTTTTGTATAAAAATATATATATGTCGATTACATCTTAGACTTCATATAATTAAAAATGTTTGCTTTTTGTATAAAAATACATGATGTATACTCTTATTACGTATAAAAAATACTTGGTTCAAAGATCTGTTTCCTCTTAGCTTATTGTTAATGCACAAATGAGCACAACGATTCTCTTGTAAACTTGAAGTATGTAAACTTAGTATGTAGTATCACAAAATCTCAACCGATATGGTTCCATATGATATAGCTTACAGTTACTTAGATCCTAGATTGAGCGAAAGTTTCCCTTTTCGTTGTACTCTGCGGTTACAACCAATTTACACAAACAGATGCTAAGGAACAATAGCGCTGTGATATTGTCCCGATATCGGGGGGGATTACTAATGCTATTGCTTTAAGTACACAACCGCCGGTTCTGAAGCCTGGGGCCCTTATAGCTAGGTTGTACTGTTCAATACTTTGACTGGTAGTGAGACGCTGGTCCAATGTCCGTTTCTATGCCTAACTAAACTAACTAAACTAAACTAAACTAAACGTAACTAAACTAAACTGAGAAGCTAACAAGCTGACTCCCACTGGTATCTTAGGTGGCTAAAATGACTAGAGCTCACACTCGACTTTGGTTGACCAACACTGGGCTTGGTTTTGCTTTAAACTAGGATTTGGTTTGCTTTTTGGTTTGAATCGAACTTAAGAACTATTACTGCACAATTTTGCCTGAATTTTGGTTTCGGTATATAACCTGAATATGACTAAAGCTGTATCCGAAATTGAAGAACGATATATGTTTGTACAAACTTAGTAGACCGAACTGAAGCTGACTTATAGCGATAATCTACCCTAAGTGACTAGAAGGAATGCAAGAACTTGTGACTAGAATGACGAGAAATTTCCAGTGTGGAATGTTGGCAAAGGGTTGAAAAGGTGGGAAAGTGATTTGCGAAAATGACAAAGATGATAGAGGATGAGTGATGAGTCTTGAGGAAATTGTTATGAAAGTGTGAAGTATGGAAAGTTATAGGATGATTAGTAATAGGAAGGATGAAGGATGAGTTATGAATTGATGATGTAGGTATAAATATTAGTTGTAAATCTTTGGTTGGTTTCTTTGGCTTTCGTTGTAGGTTCATTGCACTCCCAAAAGTTCCTAAACTATCTAAACCTGGAGACTGGTAGAAATGCCTTCCTGGTACACAAGAGACACCCTTTTCGAGATCGTATTGAAGCTGACTAGTGCCAAGATTCTTTGGTGTCACTGACTAGAAATAAGGTTACAACTAAATTGCCTGTGGAATGCGGGCCGAAGTACGGATACAAACTAGAGTCTGACTAGAACTGAACTCATGTTGCGAACGAAACTGAATCGGTTTAAGAACTAAACTTTATGGCTAACTAAGAATACGAAGTGGAAACCGAAATCTCCTTTTGAATATAACTAATTCTTTGGTCTGTTTCAGCTGCATTGGGTTTGGTGTTCTGGAACAACTAGAAACTAAACTTAACATTAAACATTAAACATAAATCTCACTCGATTTCAGTGGGCCATGGTGGTGTGCTGGATGACGGAGGCGCAGTTCCTCAAGTTGGTCAGAGCCGCGGCAGCAATGCTCTCCTCCTCCGTGAGCCCATGCTCCACAATCTGGAGCCGACCGTATCCCGCCGATGAGGCGGAGGAGCTGGAGTCCGAGAGGTAGTCGTTGTCGTTGTCGTAGTCGTAGTTCTCCTTGGCATTGGACCCCACCACGTAGACGCCCTCGTCGGAGTGCGAGCTGCTGGCGGAGGAGGAGCTGGTGGACGCCGCCTGGTTGAAGTGGAAACTGCCCGTGATTGTGGTGGTGGTAGTGGTGGGCTTTATTTCCAACTGCTTCTCCACGGGCTTTTCCTTCTTCTGGTGGGTCAGTTGGTGCTTCCTCAGGTAGGCGGCCCTCTTGAACTTCTTGCCGCACTCCTGGCAATCGAAGGCCAGTTCCTCCTCCGACTTCTTCTCCACCTGCTGCTGCTGCTTCTCCGGCTGGTTGGTGGTGTTGCGATTCTCCTTCTTGGACGCCTCCTTGCGCGGCTTGTGCCAGCGGCGATGGGAGGCCAGGTTGGCAGGACAATTGAACTGCTTGCCGCACTCGGGACACCGGTACTCCAGCAGGACGATGCAGGCGCACCTGTGCCGGGCCAGCCCGAAGGCGTCCTCGAACTTGATCTTGCACAGGCGGCACACGTAGTCGCCAATCACGTTCTTGATGGCGGCCAGTTCCGCCTTGGTCTCCTCCGTGATCTCGACTATGTTGTACTTGGGGTCAATGTCGCCGTTGCTGTACTGCATCGATCCATCGGTGATGTCCTCGAGCGGTCGAATGATGGTGCCCGAGACGGGGGAACTGGTCTCCTCGTCGAACTTCAGCTTGCGGGTGGCTTTGTTGCGGGAGGGCTTCGCCGACGAGGTGGAGGCCTTGTTGGTTTTAGGCGCTGCATCCGCCACTTTGACGGGTTTCGCTGGTGTGGCTTCCACTGTTTCCACCGACTGCTCCTGCTCCTTTTTGGCCACTTTAGCCGGCTGCTCGTCGTCATAGCTCTCGCGGCTCAATTTGCGCTTCCCTGCTGGACTCTGCGGTGGCGTTGGCGGTTTCACCGGTGGCGGCAGCTCCTCCACTCTGGACACCGCCACCTGTGCCAGCTGTGCTACCTGCGCCTCGCTGGAACTCGCACCCGTATTCTCGCTGTAGACCTCGGCGAATGTGGCGGCCATGGGCACATCGCTGCTGGGCAGCGGTGAGGGCAGCTTCAGCGTTAGATCCAGTGGAATTTCGCACCTGGTTTTCAGGTTCAGGTAACGACTGCGGTACTTGGGGGGCAGCGAGGCCACGGTGGTCAGCAGGCCGAGGCCATGGGGCATGCCCTTGTGCTGCAACTGGATGCCAATGCTGTGCGGGTGGCTGAGCTTTTGGGTGGGCTCCGCGGTGGCTGGCATCGGCATCGGTATCGGTGTCTGTATCTGTATCTGGGCCATGGCATCGATGGGACTTTCAACTTAAAACTTCAACTTGGCAAAAACGCAACGAAAACGTAGTAGAACGGAGAACGGAGAACGGGGAACGTAGAACGGGGAACGTGGAACGTAGAACGTAGAACGGGAACTAAGCAAACTTAACAACAAACTGATAACGCTGATCCTCGCGGACTGGGACTCTATGCAGAAGACCTCCAGTCGGCTCGACGTTTGTGCTGCGAATGACGTTCGGTGGACGCGGCGGCGGCTATTTATGTCTATCGCAGGCCAAAGGAAAGCGAAACCGAAACTCGAAATCATTGTTTGTGCCGGCGTCCTGGAAATTCATTTCAACCCCCTTTTCGGCCGAAGTCGTTGTCCTTTTTCGACGCCGGCAGAGCCGCAAAAGCCGGAATCTTTTGTTAGCAATCACACACACATTAGTCACCCTTTTTTCCACACACACACACACACACATACACAAGCGGAGTGAAAGTCCTACGCACACACAGACGCACACTCTGTCGTTTTGCGGCCAGGACAATGCACTCGGAGAAATCAATGTGCGACAGCTGTTGTTTCGGGGGACCCCGAAATTGCCACGCACCAAAATCGCAGCACCTTCCTAGGCAAATGTGTGTATTCAGCGGAAATCTGAGCAGCGCATTGTCCTCAGTTTTGCCAAAAACAGCTGACACCCCTGAAGTCGTTAATTAAGCATGTAACCATAAGGTCAGCGGCAAGGAGTCCTTCATACATCGGGAAATAGATCCTTGGGCCAAAAGGTGAATTGTTTCTTTGTTGCCATTTGCTGCAAAACAGCTGTTGGCCATTGCCCGCAAGCTGGTTGCAAAAGTAAACAATGTAACAAGTAAGACAGCTTGGGCATAGTTTGGGTTTCTATATGTTATACATTCCTATCTACTAAGTGTTTCGCGAGGTGTACTTCGCCGCACTGCATTTATCAGCCTCAGACGACTAAGCTCGTCAAGTTCGCTTTTGGTGGGGTAGGTAACAGACTAGCAGACTCGCAGACACAACTTGGGTTCGAACTTCGAACTTCACCACCGCGGAGCACGGAGCACGGCGCACAATCGCTTGTATCCTTGTATCCCCGTATCCTTGTAGCTGTAGCTGTAACTGTGGCTGTGTCTGTGTGCGAGTATCCTGGACACTCGTCCGTGTGAGTGCTTTGCATTAATGTAATCGAAATGCGAAGCCGACTGAGCCGACTGAGTCGACAGTGGTTGCCATGAAAGGAATGCACTTTCGATTCCCGTCGAGGGCTTTCGTCGCAGGACGCGCAGGATTCGCAGGACTCTCGCTCTTGGAAAATATGGCATATTATGTTGAACACGACGCCATTGTTGTTGTTCTTGTATTACGGTAGGCACGTGCATGGCAACGATTGCCACCCCAAAACGGGCTGACAATTTGCGCACTAAAAGAAAACAGCACCCAATTGCATAGTTCATCTAAGATTTTTATTTAAATTTGTCCACTGTAGTTATTAACTCAGCTGGAAGGCTTATAATATCGATTGTAGAGTCAGTATAATGTGCTTGCCATGTTGATTTTCTCGCAGTGCACGGGGGAAAGTGCAGAGAGTATTCCCAAGGCGATCCTGCCGCAGCAGGGTGGCCTTTTTGCCGGGGGAATCGATGTTTGCCGTGCAGCTTAGAATTAAAATAGCGCACGCATCCGAGGCCAAATCCTGGCGCAAACTTCGGATCGAGTGAATCGCCGGCGAAGGCAACAAAAGTCTCAGAAGTGCGCCAGCCACGCGAGCATTGTCCTAAAGGTCCTGGAGGTCCCGTCGTCCTTGCGGTCCTGAAAGGTCCTGAAAGGCAGCGCAGATACACTGATTCAAAGTCCATCCCCGTGCCGGGTGGTGAAAGTCCTCCCCTCATTCTCCTGCGGGGCGATGCCTTGCCAACTTATTCCTGTCAGTCACAAATGCCGCCTTATTTGCGATTCGCTAAAGTGAGAGAAAAAGGAAGCGGGAAATCAAGCCATCAAAAAGGACGAAGGTTGATTAAGCTGAGACAAGCTCATTGAAACGGATTAGTGCGTGTTGGTTAGCGGCTTCTCTTCGGTTATCATCATCCATCAGATCGGAGTGCACTTTTATTATTTCCCATGTATACGATCTCTGCACTTGTTTCTATGGGGGAACTCAGTAAATCTCTAGAACTTTCCCAATAGAAATATGAATAGAATGCTCTGGAAAGCGTTTTAATGTTGTTTCGATGAAAGCTGCTTTCAAGTCACTTACCTTTCACCCTCAATTGATGACGATTTTCTCTGCGTGCACCCTTCATAATCCAGCTCTGACTGCTCTGATTTCTGCGCTCCAAGGCGTTCTTGGCACAAATTTGCACTCGACAAACACCCACGACAGCCCGTGGAGAAGAGCCCCGCCCACTGGGATATGTTTGCTATATCCTACCTCCTCGTCGAATCGCCCACGTGAGGGGTACGCATTCTGTTTGTTGTTCGGTACATTGCTAACCCTTAAGTGCATCTTTTTATGGTAATTTCAAGGGCTCGGCCCCACCTCGGATCTGTCTGCGTGTCCTGGCCGGGATCCTTGCTCCCTCTGGCCCGCTGGCGGCTCCTTGGCAATAATTAATGTTCGAAAATGCATCGTTTATGCGGCATAATGCACTTTCATTTCCATTCTCGTCTTCTCTCGTTCAGCTGGCTGTGTGTGTCTCAAAAGGCTTTTTAGCCTTTCAGCTCTTCAGCTTTTGAGGCTGCAAGCCGCGTGCACTTTTGCTTGGGCAGCTCCTCAAGGATCCACTCCACTTGTAGCACATGTTGCCCATTGTGGCGACGAGGCTGCCTTTTCGGGGTTCGCTCCTGTCAATCCTTTCCACTGCCACAGTCACTGCCACAGCCACTGCCACTGCCACTGAGCTGTAATTAAATTTTTCGCTTTCATAATTTCATGCAATTTCTGCTGCTCGAACAGGAAAGCGATTTGGTGTGCAGGACGCGAAGGTTTTTAATTGCATTTCACTTTTGCCGGCCGAGGGGAAGTCCTGAAATCTGTTACCAATTTGCATTACTCCATTGGGTATTAAAATGGAAAGCTCCAAATTTGCTGTATCCCCGCAAGATTCAGCAGCCAATAAGCCAGGCTCAGCATGTGAGGCTTAATAGTAAATACCCCATTGAGCTCAGGGCTTAGGGGGTTTTGGTAGGCTAATCTGCAGTGAATGGAAAACAAGTTGCCATAAGATGCAATCATCATGCTCTTGCCTAAATCCGATTATATTTATATTCATATAGGAAAATTAAGTATCAAAAGGTAAGTTTTTGGTACAACGATAGATTGAAATTCCGCTAAGGAAGCACACAAAGTTCTCCCCCGAAATACGAATTTTTATAATAATCCTTCAGCTGTGCGTCATGCTCAAATTTGAATAAAAACAATTATAATTTTTAGCTGCCATAAGCATATGCAATTTGCAAATGCAGCCCGGTGTGTTCGAGGGGTGTGAATATTCATAATTGCATTTCTGCCGAGTGATGACGGGCTAGGCACCCCATCAGTGCGTTAGCAACTAACTTCTAACTTTATTTAGCAGCGTCTTAAATTGAAAACCCAATAAGCCAATTGCAACATGTGTGTGTGTGTGCAAAGACAGTCGACCGTCCATCGAACTGGGCTTAAGGAATTTGCCCGCAAATCCCACTTTGCAGCAAACAAAACTCCCCGGAAAATGGCAAGTGACTAACCCCGGGAAACCCCGGCATAATTATGGTCGAGCTCTCGTATTCCTCCAGTTGTGCAGCTTGCTTAAAAATAAATACACACAATAAATATGCGCCGCAGGACACAGAAACCCACAGAGCGAGTGAGACGGCGAACTGGCAATTCGCAGAGGGTTCGAAGCAACAACAACAACAATACAAAAAAACAGTGAAAAACAATCACAATTCACAATTCTGTCGGGTGTCGAAGTGCTTCGGGCACGCGACCGGCGACCAACGCTCATTTGCCACTGCCGCTAATGTCCTGCGCCAAGGATTCCGAGCTGCGAATTGGTCCGCTGCACATTCGAACGAATGTGTATAGTATTCATACGGCGGCATGTGCGGCGAGGAAATCACAATGCAACCACCAGAGTCCTCGCTCGATTCGAAATCCCAGTTCCTAGTTCCATGTTTCCAGTTCCCAGTTCTGGATTCCCTCCCCAAAAGTCAAAGGCTGGCAATCGAAGCCGAAAATTTGGCCAGGTGCATTTTCAAACACCAAACACAACACACGAGCCACATAGCGGCACCACTATGGAAAGCATGAAAGTATGAAAAGTGCGACAGGGGTCGACAGTGAGCACTGGCTATGCTGCACGCTGGTTATAACATATGTAACATTACATTCCAAGACTTGTTTAAAGAATATTCAGAATAGATATATAGATATTATGAGATATATAGATACTACTATCAGTTGGCTATGGATGTTCAAACACAGTTTATTCAGAACCTTTGTACAATACGAGTATCATATATTATTTATGAATCAGTACTATGTTAGATCACTCATTGTGAAGTAATCGTGTTCACCCATCCATGTCTCACTGTAAACGCTACAAAGCAGAGCTCAAGCGTGGCGCGATTTGGAAACCATTTGGAAACCGCTGAAGTCTGAGGCTGTTGCTGATTTGGAATAGGGTTTTTTAAAGCGCTGCGCCCTCAGGGGTGGCAAATGCACCCAGATTGGAAGGAGGGCTGCTCCGCTCGCATATCCGCATCCGCATTCGCACTCGCATCCGCATGTCAGTCACAGTGCACGGGCGTCTAGGGAGGGTTTTAGGGTTTTAGCAGCGGCGACGGCGGCGGTGGCGGCGAAATATAAAATATTTCATTTTTACCCCTTGGCTCACTTATCAGACTATGCATATAAAATTCCAATTGGACGCGTTCACCGCAGAAGGACGAGGGAAACGGTGGGGTGGGGCGGAAAACTCCCTTCGCGTTTTATGCCTAAGCCTGCCAAGATCCTGTGCAGGATTCCCCTTCAAGCTGATGCTCCACTGCGAGAAATAGTTCAAGTTTTCAGCTGTAATGTTAGGCTTACGCAACATAAAAATGGGTCAACTTGTTATATAAGAAATACACTTTGAAATTTATTGCAATTATCAGCAGAAACTTCCGACTGAGCTACATATTCAAGCTCGAATAAAATACCGCTGCCAGTTTCTCTCAGTGTCCTTCCGCTGCTGTGCGAAAATTGCACGACTTGCGCTTCTGCTTTTGACAATGGCCTCACATTAACTAGTTTCCGCTGCACTCGCAGTCGCAATCCCAGCTCCGAATCCCATCCCCATTCCAATGCCAATCCCAGTGCCAGTGCCAATACCAATGCCGGTTCCACTTTTAATGAGTGACTGAGCGAAATGGGAACTTCATTACAAAAGCACCCCATTCGCAGGACCCCCTCCACCTTCCAGCGCCGCTTCCTGTTTGGTTTGTTTCAATTAAATCGCATGTGCGACCCACGAACAGGCGCAGGACACCAAACAGCCAGGCGGCATTGAAACAGAGGGCCAGGACACCAGGACTCCATTCGGCAGGACACATTGCAGGACACATGGCTCATCTGTTACTTAATCATGGCATTGCCATGGATACGCGTACCTCGCATTGCGAGGGTGCCGCCTTTGAGTCCGACCTTTGAGCAGCCGAGCAGCCAGTACGGATATTTATTGTTATTGCCCGGGGGGAACGAGAGATTTCTCCGTCCGTTTGGAGAGCAGGAACACGGGCTTAAAGCACTGGCCAAATTCGGATTTGGTGGTATTTGCCAGGTCTTCAATGTGCCATTCAAATGGAAATGGCTCTGTGATTGACTTACAGTTGCTTGTGACAGATGGGGAATGAAGATTTTTAACAGGCGGGAATAGGATATCAAATGCTTCTAAATTAATAATTTGAATACTCTAAAACAATTGGATTATGTTCTCAATCAGGCATGTATTTTAAATAGATATACAGTTGCTAAGTAAGGCTAAATATTTTTGACCAGAACTGCCACCAATTACAATAAATATAAAGAATCTACTCATTTTAAACATTAGTAACTTATAGAAGCAACGCTGTTAATACTTGAAAGGTAATTATTGTTCGTCCACAAGGTGCACAACCTTCGTACCCAGTTCCATGTGGAATCTCTAGTACAGGTAATCCGTGTAATCGTAGCTGGGAAAGGTGGCGTTGCTCCAACCGAACTGGTACCGGATGAGGGCATCCACACCACCCACATCCACGCCCAGCCTCTGGAGCTCAGCGGTGATGACCTTGCCGGGCGGAGTGGCCAAAACCCGGTCGTAAACTGGGCGCAAGGCCACCAGGCGACGCCAGAGCTCCGACAGCTGAGGACTGGCTTGGGTGGCACTGGGTTCCAGAAGGGATCGAATCAGTTGCACTGGGTAGATCTGCACGAACTCGGTCTGGAAGCCCTGGATGCCACTCACGATCTGCGACCAGTAGGGATACTTGTTGAAGATCTTGATCTCCAGTTCCAGGGAATCGAAGATCTTGGGTCCACCACCCGAGAGGATCAGCTGCTGCGTGATCCACTGCTGCAGTAGTCGCACCTCGGGCTGGTTGACCAACTGCCGATAGAATCGATAGGCGGGCAGGGAGTTGATGGCCCTGATCAGGCCCTGGAACTCGATGTCGTTGAGGAGGTACTTCTGCACCAGCTTCTCGATGATGTCGACCGGTATCTGCCGGATCACTGCCTTCAGCTCCAAGGCAAAGTTGTTCTGCACAGCGAGGGTTCCATTCTGAGCATATGGCCGAATGGGAGCCAACAGAGTGGGCGTGACAGTGGGAAAAGCCACCAGGCAGCAGAAAGCCAAGAAAGCACAACCGATGAACCGCATCCTGATCTGTGGTCACTCCAAGAACTAGTCGACTTTACCTATTCCCTCGCCGCTTTTATAGCGAAATGCGATCTTCGTTATCTGACTTTATGTTTGTGACTTAGCTTCCAGAGTGAACACTCTTATCGGAGGCAGTTTGCTTTACAATCTGACGTGGTCCACGCAGGTGGGAAACGGGAAGATCTGCCAAGATTAAGGGAGTCTATTTACAACCCTTAGTCACTAAGGTTTACCTAGCAAGCGACTATTTTCTTCTAAAAGAAAGGTCTCTAAGAAAAAATGTTCATTCATATATCTGGAGAGCTGACAGCTATTAAACAAATCGGTCAGATTTGCATTTAAAAACATGTTCTATTTGATTAAGGTAAGCGTCTAATTTAATATTTCTCCGACTTTCGGACACGTACTTGAGATAACAACTAGCAAATATCTAACTATTCAAGGCAGACGACCTCACAGTCCATAAATCGAGGCTGTCTGGCTGGGAAAGAATTCGGTCAAGTCAGACAAGATTTTATGTAGCATTTCCGACACACGAATAATATAAAAATAATGATGTCACTTTTAATTAAATAAGCCCGTATTATCATCATGATATACATTTTCTAAAGTAGCTACAGCAAAGAGTTTCCAGCTGGCTGGTGAATAGATCAAAGCTCAATTGTGGTCGTAATCTCCAGCCGAGATCTCCAAAAGGACTCCCTTTGATCAAGTGCAGTCCTTGGGATTCTGTTAGAAAATGTGCATGTAAATCGACAGATGTGAGTGCGTAATTAGTTAGTTAGTTGCCTTCAGCCGATCGCATATCCGGTCCAGGCGACATTAGTTCCACTCGAGGGGAGTCCTTTCGGCATGTTCCATGCTCGACAATTAGCCTTGGCCAGGACACGCCTACTCCACGGAGCCACAAAACAAAGGAGAAAATTCCAATCGAGCAGGAAACCGACAGATTTGCTGTATAATTTGGAAATTATAAAACTTTGACAGAGTCTGCAGCGCTGCAGAATCCAGCGAGATGCAGGACGAAGCCACCCCATTGGAAAAAAGGACAAGAGCTGGGCGGCTAGGGAGATTTAGGGTGATACCGGGTGATTTCGGCTAGGGGGTTGGTTTGAGTCCGCCCGAGCATAAGTATTTCTGTTGGCCAGGGGCGATCGCATGTTTGGTTATCGGAATTGTAAGGGGAGTTGGGCTGGCTGGCAGCTGCGAAATAAATACTAAGTATATACATACGTACAACAAAAACCCCTTGCAGTGCTTGATAAATCATGTGTAAAGGTATTTGTGCAAAGTTTTTCGGGTTTTATTTTCTATCTGGCTATCCGTTCGATTGGCGGCAGCTGCAGCTGGAGCTAAAAAAGGTGAAAATGTGGAAATGTGGAAAATAGGAAAAGCCTGTGTTGCCATGGAAAGCATTTACAAAAAATGAACGGCTTGCCGACAGGCAAAAGAAAATATTTCGTTTTTAATTGATTTGGCATGCTTCAATTTAACGCTTCGCTGCCACTTCCTCCTTTCCGCTTTTGCATGCGAGTCCTGCACGTGTCCTTTTTAGTTTTCTATAAGTTTCAATATTTTTTACAAGCATATACATATGCATATATGTGAAATGCACTTCCGCCGCCTGACATGCCAATGAGTGAGTCAGAGGCCTGCAAGGAATCCGAGCCGAAGGTCCTTTACTTTCCTAGCTACAGGTATGTTATGTCTTGGGGTTAGTCCTTCGCCTCAACACCCCCTCCCCCCGTTTGGCACGCGTCAAAAAGGCGAGCGGGGTGAGAAGGGCGAGAAGTCAGTGAATTATTCTTAGGGGTTGCTCATTGGGTTTTTCTTATAAGAAGCATTCCTCAGCCGGAAGGAGCAAAGCAACACGTTCAAGACATTGTTGAGTCACCACTGAAATTATTATTATTACCCCCGGAGTTCCGCCCTTCGTCCTCACTTTACCCCAGTGTGGTGGCATTTATATCCCTCAAAGCAGCAAAGGAGCAAAGGAGAACCGCGAACCTCTAAGGATCAGCGTTCTTATCGAAGGCGCCTCCTTCGGGGCTTGTCCTTTTAGGGTCCTTTCATTCAGCAATCCATTCATTCATTCCCTCGTCACCTAATTGAGATATGGCGCAGTGCAAAGGAGGACGACAAACCAGAACGAGCCCATAAAAGGGCCAATTCCTTTTGCCATCCAAGTGCCAATTGTAGGTTTCACTTTAGGCTACAAATTGAAACGCCCCTTGCCAGGACTTCTTTCCTCCTTCTTCCGTCCTTCCTCGTTCTTCGCCCCTTGTTTACCTTTTCTCGGTCTGCTCCGGCTTCTCCCTCGAGGAGAAGCCATTAAATTGATTATAAGACATTGTTGAAATGTGTAAACTGTTCCGTCTCAGACATTCGGTCGCCGAGGGAAGTCCCCTTTTTATCTCCCTTTCTCTGTCTCGGTCTGAGTCTCACTTTCGCAGTTTCTCAGTTTCTCCCTCTTAGTGTTTGGGTATTCTTCGAGGGCGTGGCATCGCTGAGTGAAGTCGAAGCTGAGGAATCCAACTAATTAGAGGGGAAGAGCCAGAGTCGCTCACAATGAAATAGGTGTTGAGGGACCATTTCGGTTGGTAATGGGTTCACCTCAAGGGGTTAGCGAAGGTAACGGAGTCTTTGCTGTTTTATTGAGTTAAAAAAGGTGTGTCTGAGGTGGTTGCCAAGGAGTTTCCCCCCCGAGAAGTCAGCTGAAACCACAGCTTATAAGGCATTGTTCTCGGGGTTAATGCTCGGCAATGACTGAAGGTGTCAACAAAGATCGTTGCAGGGGATTTTGGTAATAAAGCTAATGGGTTAAGAAGTAAATAAAGGGACGAAGCTGTTCGACTTGGAACGGTGTTTGAAATACATTTATGTGTAGGAAGAATAGGTAAAACAGATGAGCTGGGACTTACTTATGTTCCTTGTATAAGAATTTTTCTTTAGGAACTCTTCTTTCTTAGAAAATGGTTTACTAATTTACTTATAAAGCACTCAGTACTCAAACAGTATATATCCAAACAAAATCAAGTTAAATTTGAATGGAAATTTCATATGTCGGTTGAATGACTTTCCCCGCCCCTAAATCCTGTTTAGCTGTAAAAGTCAGCAGCTGCCGCAGCCGAGCCTTTATCGCAATCACCGATAGGAGTTACGACCCAGAAATCTGTAGGGAGCCCGCTTTACGGCCCGTTAACCAGGACACGTGTGTAGTTGCATTAGCATATATACATATGCAGGAATTACAAAAGGTATAGGAACTCTGTGTCGAAAGCTCCCTCCACAAAAAGCCGAGCAAATGGGCGACCATTAGGGGATAGAAAGCAAACAGCGCAGGCGCAACTGGGGTTCGAAATTCAGATACATATGCTGAAACCGAAACTGAAACTGGGTTGGGCACGTTCCAGAGGTTTTTGGACCAGGACCAGCACCACCCTTGGCTTAGATAACTGCACACAGGCAGTTCGGTTTGGTACGCAGTACCAGCTGCCTTGCCAAAACGAGTTTATCCTTATCCAAAAGCCGAGGACTGAACTCGCGTGCCGTCAGTCCGGTTTTAACTCCCCTCCGAGCTCATTTCGTTGCTCATAAATAACAATGCAATGATCCCCAGGTATTTTTCACGTGTTTGGCACGTTTCGCTCGATTTTCCGGTTCTCGATTCCCTCAATTCCCTCACTAATCTCCCCTCGGAAAACGGGCACGCGTCCTTTTTGATAAATTGTGCTTTAAAGCGCAGGGCTCGGGTTTTGGATTCTGGAGCAAACGCCCTTGACAAATGGCCAAAACAACTCCGGACGACAGGACACTGCCAAGAAGGAGACGATTGTCTGCCTTATTGCTGGAATAAATCTTCATCGTCCTGGTTTATTCATCAAGGTGTAGCAATTACATTAAGTCTGCCATGGTTATTGGACGCAATAACCGGGACCCATATCGCAGCTGGGCATGCATCTTCCGGCAGTCCAAACGTCTGTGGCTCCATCGGGTAGCCAAAACCCTAACGTGATGCAGAAGGAACTCCCAGAGGTCAAAGACACTCCCACTGGCAGGGTGGAAGGTGATCTGGGAACTGGAGCAGCAGGCGGAACTGAAATGCAAGGAATGATACCAATTATGTTTCCAGCTAAGAACATAGCCAGTTTGGCCTGATTTCAGTAGATATCTTTAGCAGTTCCTAGCATGTAACTGAGAAATTTATTTATATATATCGTATATAAATATAATATATAGATATTTATAATAATTTATATTATGTCGTAGATAAAGTATGCAATTCTTGTTGATGTCCTTCCTGATAAAGTCAAGGGCAAAACTAGACCGGATATCCTTGGTTATCCCTTGTTATCCGTGACTTGTTGTGACCACTGCAGCAGACGCTCGTTCATCTGGCGGAATCCCAAGCGCGATGGAAGAGCCCGCGGCGTCCTGTACAATCCAAAGACTCTCAGGTAGTACAGGAAGAACTCGAAAAACGCAAACTCAAAGTCCTTGACATAATGAAAGGATATGGCCGAAGCAGAACAGCAGTCACTTCTCTTGAAAGAGTGAAACATTATTAAAAGGCAGTGTAGTTAAGCATAGAGAATCCTACATTTGGCTTGTGGAAGAAGTAGCCTTCCAGCCAGGAGTCAGTTTGGATGATGGGGAACACAGTAAAGGGGCTGACGGGCAGGAAGCGGTGGTGACCCTGGAAGTCCCGAGTGTCGCCCGCCACGACACCCACATCCTGCAGGCAGTGGCCGATCTGCACATCCTCGGACTCCCCGTTCAACTTGCAGATGGTGGAGCTGTTCAGGGCGAAGAGATTCAGGCGCCGCAAGGCGTCCCTGCTGAGCACGTAGCCTCCGCCACCGGACATGTAGCCCTGGGAAAAGTACGCCTTGAACCGACAGCCAAAGTACACAGACGATTCCGGATCGTAGGGATACAGGAACAGGCGCAGGTTTTCCATTGCAATGTAACTGCAAAGATGTATTTCTTTGACTGTGTGGCCATTATGCCAAATTACTCCACTTACGTGTCATCGTCGGCCTTCAGAAACCAGTCGTACTCGTTCAGGTGATGCTCATGTACGTAGGCCATTCCCTTGCGCACTTTGGCGTAGAGATTCTTCCTCGACTCGGATATGTTTGTCTGGAGTATATTTAGGTGGGGATCTGTTTGGCTGCTCATGAAGATCAGCTTGTTGCACCGGGCTCCCCATGTGCGATTCACCAGCGCCGCCTTTGTGGCGTGCGAAGATGGCATAGTGAGCACCAGGCAGAGTATTCGCACCTCCCGTTCTAGCCAGGTGGCCAGGTGCTCCTCCGAGGCCACTGGATACTTCAGCAGAGCCGCCTTCTCACTCGCCCGCAAGTCGTTGTTCCTCCACAGCTTCAGGTAGCCTATGAAATCGGTGAGTCGAATGCCCAACATAATGCCCAACAAGAGGAAGATGGTGTTCCGCACCATTACCAGGATCATTGTGAACTGTGAGTAGTAGTTTTCGGCGAGAGGAGATCCCATGCTGTGTCTAATTGGCGCAGCAATTTCGTTTATACATCTCGATTAGAGAGTCCGTGAAACAATAAGATTTGTTCGTTGGCAAGCATACATACAGTTCATACAGTCTTGGAAGTATGAAAACAATGGGCATCTATTTAATGATATTCTTAAGAATCTAAAAGCTTGTTCTGTTTGACTATGGGTAAATATAAAATGAGTCTTAAATGTATGTACTCTATGGATACTGTTAAATAGACTCTTATACATTAGTCTTGCTGTAGCCACGCGTTGGAATTCGTGCTGTTCTCCTGAGCCCACTGATTGAGCTGGTTCTGCAGTTCATCGGGTCCCAGTCTGGATGGCAGCGATCTCTGGGATAAGGGAGTTCCGAAAATCCGTAGTCGATAAAGCAGGTATTCGTACATTTCGAACTCATGGATCTTGACGTAGTGAAAGCTAATTCCCGACGTCGAGCCAGTTTCATTCACCTAAAACAAGCAATCAAGTTTATTAGGTATAGTTTTCTTTTTTAATAAATTTAATTTACTGGTTCGTAAAATGCCAGTTTGGGCAGCCAATTGTTGGTGGGGAACGTGGGCAGCATGAACTTGAGAGACAAGGGCAGGAATCGATCCCGACCTTCCTCATCCCGCGAATCGCCAGCCACTACGCCCACATTCTGCAGGCAGAAGCCAATCTGCCGGTCCTCGGACATGTTGTTGATCGGACAGAACTGGCTGTTGTTGAAGGCGAAGAGATTGAGCCGACGCAGTGCATCCCGGCTCATCACATAGCCAGCTCCGCCGGACATGTAGCCCTGCGGAAAGGTGGTGCGGAATCGGTGGCCAAAGTAGAGCGCTGCCTCGGGATCGTAGGGATAGAGCAGGAACCGCAGGTTTTCCATTATCACAAAGCTAAAATTGGGTTAAAATGAATAGGTGACTTAGTGATTTGCATATTTTCACTTACGTGTCATCATCCGCCTTGAGAAACCAGTCGTAGTCCTCGCCGTGGTTCTGGTACACATACTCCAGGGCTTTCCTCATTTTCAGATACAGGTTATTCCGTTCCTCGGGCACGCCCACATCGATGACGCCCAGCTCCCGATCCTCCTGGCTGCTGATGAAGATCAGCTTGTTGCAGCGCCTGCCCCACGTGCCCTTCACCCGCCGCACCCTGGTTTGGTGATTCTTCGGCAGGGTCAGCACCATGCAGAGCACCCGTGTCTCGTTGTGCAGCCAGAGGGCCAGCTCCTCCTCCGTCGCCACCTGGGGCGTGGCCCCCTCTTCCAGCTGCGTGATGGCCGTGCTCGCGAACTGGCTGTCGGTCAGCTGGAAGTACTCCAGGAAATCCGTCAGCTGAATGCCCACGATGAGGCCCAGTGCCAGGCAGAGTATATTGCGGTACATGGCGAGAGTGGCAGCGAGTTCCTGGCTGCAACTAACCAGCTCCGGCTGGCATTTGGCGCTTCCGCTGGGGGGAACTGGAGGGCACTGGAGTGGAGCGCTTACAAAACGAGCCGGGGGCACAGCGAATGCATTTCGCGGTGTCGCTCATCGCCGCCAGCTGATCGTCGACTGCTCGATGGGCTCGCATCGCAAGCAGCTTAAAGAGTCTCCCCCGACAGAGAAAGAGGTTGGTAATTAAAGTCACTGGAAAAAACAATTTCATTTCTTGTTCAACAAAAATATATTTAAGTTTAGCATGTAAAAAACTGGTCAGCTTATATGTGCAAACCTATGAATTAGTTGCATTTGAAGACTAAAGAAAACAAAAGAAAGATTAACTGCGATTTCAGTGCATTACCTTTAGTAATTAATAATCTAGCTAATCAAAACATTATTTATGTTCATAGCATCCTTCAGAACTGACAGCAGATTAGATCTATGCATCTAAATAGTCCGAAGGTTGTGCACCAAAACGATTAATCAAGAATTTCAATAGATTAGCAGTATAGAAGCCAACTTGCTGGTTAAGGTTTTGTTTCAAGTGCACCTCTCTCAGCCGGGCCAAAACGAGTTTTCAGCTAAGGCTTGTGATTGGCATTTGTAATGAGTCACACGTGGTGCGTTCGTCTTCGCCGCTGTCGTCGCTCGTCTTTTTCAGCAAATCTTTCGATAGTCAACAGCAATAGGAAACCAAAACAAGACCCACGTTGCTCCAAAGCGGATGCCAATTATCCGAAGCCGAATGGTTTCCCTTTCCCTTTCGCTGGCCAAGAGAATCCAGAGCATCTATTTTTGGGGCCAACCGGTTTGGAAGAGGAGCCTCCTCTTGACCCACTACGGCGTAAATTAGCGCCTCTCGCCCACCGTGATTTAGTCCGTGAACCGCTTTGCTTGTGGCAATGAAATCACTCGTTTATTTTATTGCTAGATAATGTTTCATTTCATTTCGATTGTTTATGATTTAGCTTTCCATGGTACATATCCGCTTGTTAAGTTTACTTAGTTTAACTGAATTCGTTTTAGTTTGTAGATTTACTTTAGCATGGTTTCTTTCTTTAGACTAAATGTGGACTAATTATTTCACTTCAGATTGTGTTTGTTAATCATTTCGCATTGTTAAACATCTAGTGTCTTGTTATTCTTTGCTGTTTGGCCATCGCCTTCCACACACTCAGCCATCCACTCATCGTCTGGCCTTAGAAAACTTTCGTTTACAAAACTCGTAATATTAGTTTGTCAGCTGGCTAAGCGTACTTAGAGCAGCTCGATTAATCCGACTTCCTCCCCGATTACATGCTAATCCTCGTTATACGTTTAGTAAGTGCACTTGCCAATTTCTGTTTATCTGTTTATCGGAGGAGCCTCTGGCCAGAGGCCGCAAAAAGTAGGAAAAGGTTGCGAAATCGAAATAAACAAAAATTGTCCGGCAAACTTAATTACAACAATCGGGGCAAAGATCCCTCTCCATGCCTGGCCAAACGCCAAATGGATTATTACTTATGTTAGTTAGTTACACAGCCTTAGAAACTACTTAAAACTAAAACATACATAAATCGGGGACAACAGAATGTCAAAAGGATATTACAAAATTCATCAAAAGATACAAAGAAAATCGTGTTTTGGTTATAATAGCAAAAAATAGGACACAGAACGGTGCGTTTCAAGACCATCAGGCAGTTGGAGACTTACGAAAAAAAAAGGATACTTGGTTAAATATGATATAAATTCAGATATCGATTCCATTTCCACAACGGCTTTAAAACACACTTTTCAGCTTGGACATAACAATAAGTGCTGGTAGATAATTAAAAAAATACAATCATTTTTGGAGTATTCCATAAATTACATAACAATACAAAAAAAAATAATATTTTTAAATAAGCGAAAACTTTACAATTTTACGGCTTTAGTTCTATGCTACGTGTTTCATTCGTTTATGTTTGACATTCTAATTTCGCTTGCAAAAATATATAAATGGTAATTCAACTTCATTCAATCTTTTCATTTTTCTTTGCTTTGCGTGGTTTTTGTATAAATTGGATTTATAAATTTATATGTATTGTTTGTTTGTTTCCAGTTAAATGTTACTGTTTATGGTTTTAGCTTGGCTTTAAACTACATGTATCAGTAATAATATTATTGTTTTTCAATATTCCTTTGCTTTTACATTTCTTTCCGTTTTGTGGTTGTATCATCTTTTTTTTTGTTTTTGCGTATAGTTTTAGGAACCTATTTGTAACTAGCGAAACGCAGACGCGTACAAGTTTCTATAAAAATCCTATAATTTCGCTTAAAATTAGTTCATATATGTATAACATCAAAATATATATATATATATATGTAGATTTATATTTATGGTTTCGCTTTTGAGTCCTATTCATAATATATGCGAAATATGCCAATGCATTCCACTATTATATGATTACCCCAAGATTATTTGAAGACTTCAGCTTATTCCCTCACCAATAAAGACCGGGTTCTTAGGTGCATTGCAGAATAACAATCCATTTGAGAACGATTACTCATCGGTTAAATCAGCACGCACTTCAGTAATCTTTAAATATTTTTAAACGATCATTTAAAAGCCTGCAATGATTTCTTTCTTTTTTGCTTTTATGGTGTTTGAAAATTGTAGTCATCAAACAAATGATAAGAAGTTATTATTCGTTAATTAATTGTATTATTCCCTTTTTGTTTAGCCACTGACAAGCTTTGACAAGTTATAATGTCTTCTTACTCGAATTAACTTTTTTTTTGGTTTTTGAAAATTTTTAGATGTTTTAACATTGGCACGATATCTATAAATAATATATACGCGTTTAGATTATATAGCTTAAGAAAATATATATGGGTGTATACGTTTGTAAGACATCTATTAACTAGTATGGTTGATTAGCTTTAGTTCGTACCCGATTACAAATAATTATTATTTCCTTTTAAATCTTTCGTTACAATCCCAACACATTTCTCTAACATGATGTACAAACTAAATGCTCTAGGTCTGAGGAAAGAAAGTTAAGAACTCGAATATCATGAAGGCAAACACATCGCATCCAAGCCGGGGACAATCCCCAAAAAAGTTTCTCTAACTATGAATAACAAGTTTCGTATATGTAATATGTATGAATCTGCTTGCCTAACTGATTACTGATTACGTATAAAACTAAACAACATATAAAATAAATTACAAAATGAACGCGATGTTAACTTATTTTGCTGCCTATATGCAATGCAATGTGCAGTAGTGGTCTAGTAAGTGGCCGTGAAGATAATGTGTTCAGCTCGTTACTTTCATGTTCAAACTTCCATCTACCTGAGCAAAAATCGTTAGTAAAGGAAGAAACTATTTGATTTGGTCTTCGAGACCATAACCAAAGTAATCCAATTTGGCTTGCAGATGCTGAGATGCTTGCGGCCATTGCTCTGACCACCACTGCCTGTATTTACTCTTTGTGTGGAAAACACCTTGGTTCTAAATGTATATTTTTCTTTAAAGCATATTCAAAGCATTCGATATATATATTGTTGCTGGGTTGGTTTGTTTAAATGCATGGTGCATGCCGCGAAACTGATCAACTACAATATATGATTATTTGTGTATATATACAGCTCAAAGCGTTTGTCATAACATATCGCCAAAATTTCAGGGGAACGTAAGGGCATTTCTAACATCCACTACTTCTAACATCTGGGAGAGCTTTTGTGCCACAGATATTGGGGGGTTTCGCTACGCTGAAGGATTTTGTAAATTTAGCACTAAGTTATATGTTAATTTACTCGCTGTTTAGTTTACAGAGTTCTTTCGTTTCTCTTTGTACAAAGTTTTCGTTCCAACGAGTTTCTTTTGCTGCCTATTTCTCTACTCTATCTTAATTCTAGTCTAGCTTAGAGCTAATGTTCTTTCTCACACAATCGTACTCTAACACACGGTCATGCGCTTTGGACTTTGGGCTTAAATATATACCGCGCGAATATATCTAATTGTTAATTTGTTAATTTGTATATGTATATGCATATAAAACCAAACTCGCATTCTCGCTCACACGCACGGACACAAAAATATATGTAGTATATCGCTAGCACTTAAAGTTCTGATGTATTTTTACAACGCTCCGTTGTCGTTCCTCTTCACTTGTTATCCCCGGCATTCGATGACGAGGAGCTGCTGCCCACGACTCCACCTGATCCCCCGCCATTCTGCTGCTGGCTTTGCTGCTGCTGCGGTGGCAGGGTGTCTGAACGGCGGTAGTACAGCAGGTAGGGCACACGAGGCGTGTGCGGCTGGAGAACGTGCTTCTCGCTGACCGGCTTCACCGAGCTGTCGTCGTAGCGCAGCCAGCTGCTGTAGCCCGTGTGGAACACGTCCGTGATGTAGTGGCCCTTCGACGCCTCCTTGCCGTCGTGGTAGACGACTGCAAACAGGCGATAGGCGCGCTGCTTCTGCGAGGTCTTCTTTGAGCCGAGGATTTCTGAAATGAAATGATAAATTAACATCGGCACGGTACTGGCGATTGCATTGCAACATACTGGCATCGATCTTCAGTTCCACAGGGAACTCCACCTTCTTCAAAATCTTTGTGCACCCATCAGAGCGGTAGTCGAAGTACTTTAAATGCAATATCAGGACGACGGGCAGCTTCTCCAGCGTCATCTGCTGCCAGGCCACCACCTCCTGCTTGGTTTTGCTGCCTGTGACTCCCTCCAGCTGATCGCGACCCACTAGAATCTCCAGTGCCTCCTTC